>NC_079192.1:143140051-143445268 GCF_029499605.1 Hyla sarda
TGTACGTGCATACAATGTATTACATTAAGAAGTAAAGAAGGGAAATGCGTTTTACGATTTTGTTCTTTATATTTATTACTAAATGTTGTTACATGGTTGATTTTCTCCAGTCGTCTGTCACATTCACTTGCTATTAAGGCTTACAACTTAATAACATCCTGACATCACTAAGCTTTCTCAACACCAAACATATATTTACCTGAATTGGATTAGACGTTTTTTATTTATTTTTTATTGCTATTGTGTCTGACTTCCTTGGCAGTGTGAAACAGCTGGTTTGTAAAAATGAGCATACATTGTAATTGGGGTAAAATGTTATCCAATACATAAAGAAACTTGTGTTTATATGGACCTTTTATCAGTCCTCATTGATGATGATAGTCTGCCATATCTTTTTAACCCCTTAAGGCCCAGGCCATTTTACCACTGTCACTTTAAACATTAATAACTCTGGAATGCTTTTAGTTATCTTTCTGATTCTGAGATAGTTTTTTCGTGACATATTCTACTTTATTTTGGTGGTAAATATCCGGCATTACTTGCATCCTTTTTTGGTGAAAAATCCCAAAATTTCATGAAAATTTAAAAGATTTAGCATTTTTCGAAATTTGAAGCTCTCTGCTTGTAAGGAAAATGGATATTCCCAATAAATTTTTTTTTTTATTTACAAATGCAATATGTCTACTTTATGTTGGCATCATAAAATGGATATATTTTAGCTGCCTGGGCAGTCGAGGCATGCTGAGAGTTGTAGTTTGGCAACATCTGGAGGGCTACCGCTTGGGCACCACTGTAACAGTGGTCTCCAAACTGTGACCCTCCAGATGTTGCAAAACTACAACTCCCAGCATGCCTAGACAGACTTTGGCTGTCTGGGCATGCTGGGAGTTGCAGTTTGGCCTTCCTAGTGGTTGCCACAGTAAAGATCACTTTACTTTCACTTTCAATTCCCCCCTCCCCCACAGTAGTTTCCCTACCTGACCCAGGATCCAGCAGTCTCCAGCAACAATCGGGGTCTCCAGGCATCTTCTCCTGCAGGTACCGACCTCCATCCTCTTCTAACGATCCCCTCGATATCCAGGGGTGGCCAGAACGGGGGGCTGCCATGGCAACCCACTGTCCTGCTCTGCCATTGGTCAGAATCCATTCTTACCAATGGCAGGGGATAGGAGGAAATCGCAGCATTGCGACTTCACTCCTACCCTTCAGGATGATCTGGGCTGTCACTGACAGGTCAGATCATCACAATTTTCTGGGTGATCGGGTCACCAGAGACCCGATAAGCCCGGAATAGGAGAACATCGCATGTCTGAATTGACATGCGATTTTCTGCGATCGCCGACATGGGGGGGTCCCAGGACCCCCCTCGGCATTTGCACGGCATGCCTGCTGAAGGATTTCAGCAGGAATGCCGTTCCGACGTCCTTGGTCCTTAAAGCCCAGGGTGCGGGGATGTTCCAGAACGTCCTTGGTCCTTAAGAGGTTAACAGCCAGTGGTTATACAAACAACTGGCTAACCTTTGGCCCAAATAAATTAATAACCAAATACATATTTATCTTCTGCTTTTGAATATACCTTCCAATGTAACAATAAGCAGGTGCTTAGTCTATTCATTGTTACGCCGAGCGCTCCGGGTCCCCGCTCCTCCCCGGAGCGCTCGCTTCACTCCCTCCGCTGCAGCGCTCCGGTCACGTCCTCTGACCCGGGGCGCTGCGATCCCGCTGCCAGCCGGGATGCGATTCGCGATGCGGGTAGCGCCCGCTCGCGATGCGCACCCCGGCTCCCCTACCTGACTCGCTCCCCGTCTGTTCTGTCCCGGCGCGCGCGGCCCCGCTCCCTAGGGCGCGCGCGCGCCGGGTCTCTGCGATTTAAAGGGCCACTGCGCCGCTGATTGGCGCAGTGGTTCCAATTAGGGTTTTCACCTGTGCACTTCCCTATATTACCTCACTTCCCTTGCACTCCCTTGCCGGATCTTGTTGCCTTAGTGCCAGTGAAAGCGTTCCTTGTGTGTTCCTTGCCTGTGTTTCCAGACCTTCTGCCGTTGCCCCTGACTACGATCCTTGCTGCCTGCCCCGACCTTCTGCTACGTCCGACCTTGCTTCTGCCTACTCCCTTGTACCGCGCCTATCTTCAGCAGCCAGAGAGGTGAGCCGTTGCTAGTGGATACGACCTGGTCACTACCGCCGCAGCAAGACCATCCCGCTTTGCGGCGGGCTCTGGTGAAAACCAGTAGTGGCTTAGAACCGGTCCACTAGCACGGTCCACGCCAATCCCTCTCTGGCACAGAGGGTCCACTACCTGCCAGCCGGCATCGTGACAGTAGATCCGGCCATGGATCCCGCTGAAGTTCCTCTGCCAGTTGTCGCTGACCTCACCACGGTGGTCGCCCAGCAGTCACAACAGATAGCGCAACAAGGCCAACAGCTGTCTCAACTGACCGTTATGCTACAACAGTTGCTACCACAGCTTCAGCAGTCATCTCCTCCGCCAGCTCCTGCACCTCCTCCGCAGCGAGTGGCCGCTCCTGGGATACGCTTATCCTTGCCGGATAAATTTGATGGGGACTCTAAGTTTTGCCGTGGCTTTCTTTCCCAATGTTCCCTGCATCTGGAGATGATGTCGGACCTGTTTCCCACTGAAAGGTCTAAGGTGGCTTTCGTAGTCAGTCTTCTGTCCGGAAAAGCCCTGTCATGGGCCACACCGCTCTGGGACCGCAATGACCCCGTCACTGCCTCTGTACACTCCTTCTTCTCGGAAATCCGAAGTGTCTTTGAGGAACCTGCCCGAGCCTCTTCTGCTGAGACTGCCCTGTTGAACCTGGTCCAGGGTAATTCTTCCGTTGGCGAGTATGCCGTACAATTCCGTACACTTGCTTCAGAATTGTCCTGGAATAATGAGGCCCTCTGCGCGACCTTCAAAAAAGGCCTATCCAGCAACATTAAAGATGTTCTGGCCGCACGAGAAATTCCTGCTAATCTACATGAACTTATTCACCTAGCCACTCGCATTGACATGCGTTTTTCTGAAAGGCGTCAGGAACTCCGCCAAGATATGGACTCTGTTCGCACGAGGCGTTTCGTCTCCTCGGCTCCTCTCTCCTCTGGTCCCCTGCAATCTGTTCCTGTGCCTCCCGCCGTGGAGGCTATGCAGGTCGACCGGTCTCGCCTGACACCTCAAGAGAGGACACGACGCCGTATGGAGAACCTCTGCCTGTACTGTGCTAGTACCGAACACTTCCTGAGGGATTGTCCTATCCGTCCTCCCCGCCTGGAAAGACGTACGCTGACTCCGCACAAAGGTGAGACAGTCCTTGATGTCTACTCTGCTTCTCCACGTCTTACTGTGCCTGTGCGGATGTCTGCCTCTGCCTTCTCCTTCTCTACAGTGGCCTTCTTGGACTCTGGATCTGCAGGAAATTTTATTTTGGCCTCTCTCGTCAACAGGTTCAACATCCCGGTGACCAGTCTCGCCAGACCCCTCTACATCAATTGTGTAAATAATGAAAGATTGGACTGTACCATACGTTTCCGCACGGAGCCCCTTCTTATGAGCATCGGATCTCATCATGAGAGGATTGAACTTTTGGTCCTCCCCAATTGCACCTCGGAGATTCTCCTTGGACTTCCCTGGCTTCAACTTCATTCCCCAACCCTGGATTGGTCCACTGGGGAGATCAAGAGTTGGGGGTCCTCTTGTTCCAAGAACTGTCTAAAACCGGTTCCCAGTAACCCTTGCCGTAACTCTGTGGTTCCTCCAGTAACCGGTCTCCCTAAGGCCTATATGGACTTCGCGGATGTTTTCTGCAAAAAACAAGCTGAGACTCTACCTCCTCACAGGCCTTATGATTGCCCTATCGACCTCCTCCCGGGTACTACTCCACCCCGGGGCAGAATTTATCCTCTCTCTGCCCCAGAGACTCTTGCCATGTCCGAATACGTCCAGGAGAATCTAAAAAAGGGCTTTATCCGTAAATCCTCCTCTCCTGCCGGAGCCGGATTTTTCTTTGTGTCCAAAAAAGATGGCTCCCTACGTCCTTGCATTGACTACCGCGGTCTTAATAAAATCACGGTTAAGAACCGCTACCCCTTACCCCTCATCTCTGAACTCTTTGATCGCCTCCAAGGTGCCCACATCTTCACTAAATTGGACTTAAGAGGCGCCTATAACCTCATCCGCATCAGAGAGGGGGACGAGTGGAAAACGGCATTTAACACCAGAGATGGACACTTTGAGTATCTGGTCATGCCCTTTGGACTGTGCAATGCCCCTGCCGTCTTCCAAGACTTTGTCAATGAAATTTTTCGTGATCTGTTATACTCCTGTGTTGTTGTATATCTGGACGATATCCTAATTTTTTCTGCCAATCTAGAAGAACACCGCCAGCATGTCCGTATGGTTCTTCAGAGACTTCGTGACAACCAACTCTATGCCAAAATTGAGAAATGTCTGTTTGAATGCCAATCTCTTCCTTTTCTAGGATATTTGGTCTCTGGCCAGGGACTACAGATGGATCCAGACAAACTCTCTGCCGTCTTAGATTGGCCACGCCCCTCCGGACTCCGTGCTATCCAACGCTTTTTGGGGTTCGCCAATTATTACAGGCAATTTATTCCACATTTTTCTACCATTGTGGCTCCTATCGTGGCTTTAACCAAAAAAAATGCTGATCCCAAGTCCTGGCCTCCTCAAGCAGAAGACTCCTTTAAACGACTCAAGTCTGCCTTTTCTTCGGCTCCCGTGCTCTCCAGACCTGACCCTTCCAAACCCTTCCTATTGGAGGTTGATGCCTCCTCAGTGGGAGCTGGAGCTGTTCTTCTACAAAAAAATTCTTCCGGGCATGCTGTCACTTGTGGTTTTTTCTCTAGGACCTTCTCTCCAGCGGAGAGGAACTACTCCATCGGGGATCGAGAGCTTCTAGCCATTAAATTAGCACTTGAGGAATGGAGGCATCTGCTGGAGGGATCAAGATTTCCTGTTATTATCTACACCGACCACAAGAACCTCTCCTACCTCCAGTCTGCCCAACGGCTGAATCCTCGCCAGGCCCGGTGGTCTCTGTTCTTTGCCCGATTTAATTTTGAGATTCACTTTCGTCCTGCCGATAAGAACATTAGGGCCGATGCTCTCTCTCGTTCCTCGGATGCCTCAGAAGTTGATCTCCCTCCGCAACACATCATTCCACCTGACTGCCTGATCTCCACTTCTCCTGCCTCCATCAGGCAGACTCCTCCAGGAAAGACCTTTGTTTCTCCACGCCAACGCCTCGGAATCCTCAAATGGGGTCACTCCTCCCATCTCGCAGGTCATGCGGGCATCAAGAAATCTGTGCAACTCATCTCCCGCTTCTATTGGTGGCCGACTCTGGAGACGGATGTTGGGGACTTTGTGCGAGCCTGCACTATCTGTGCCCGGGATAAGACTCCTCGCCAGAAGCCCGCTGGTTTTCTTCATCCTCTGCCTGTCCCCGAACAGCCTTGGTCTCTGATTGGTATGGATTTTATTACTGATTTACCCCCTTCCCGTGGCAACACCGTTATTTGGGTGGTCGTTGATCGATTCTCCAAAATGGCACATTTCATCCCTCTTCCTGGTCTTCCTTCTGCGCCTCAGTTGGCTAAACAATTTTTTGTACACATTTTTCGTCTTCACGGGTTGCCTACGCAGATTGTCTCGGATAGAGGGGTCCAATTCGTGTCTAAATTCTGGAGGGCTCTCTGTAAACAACTCAAGATTAAATTAAATTTTTCCTCTGCATATCATCCCCAGTCCAATGGACAAGTAGAAAGAATTAACCAGATCCTGGGTGATTATTTGCGACATTTTGTTTCCTCCCGCCAGGATGACTGGGCAGATCTCCTTCCATGGGCCGAATTCTCGTATAACTTCAGGGTCTCTGAATCTTCCTCCAAATCCCCATTTTTCGTGGTGTACGGCCGTCACCCTCTTCCCCCCCTCCCTACCCCCTTGCCCTCTGGTCTGCCCGCTGTGGATGAAATTTCTCGTGACCTTTCCATTATATGGAGAGAGACCCAAAATTCTCTCTTACAGGCTTCTTCACGCATGAAGAGGTTCGCGGATAAGAAAAGAAGAGCTCCCCCCGTTTTTTCCCCTGGAGACAAGGTATGGCTCTCCGCTAAATATGTCCGCTTCCGTGTCCCTAGCTACAAGTTGGGACCACGCTATCTTGGTCCTTTCAAAATTTTGTGTCAAATTAATCCTGTCTCTTATAAACTTCTTCTTCCTCCTTCTCTTCGTATCCCTAATGCCTTTCACGTCTCTCTTCTCAAACCACTCATCCTCAACCGTTTTTCTCCCAAATCTGTTCCTCCCACTCCTGTTTCCGGCTCCTCGGACGTCTTCTCGGTCAAGGAAATTTTGGCTGCCAAAAAGGTCAGAGGGAAAAATTTTTTTTTAGTAGACTGGGAGGGTTGTGGTCCTGAAGAGAGATCCTGGGAACCTGAGGACAACATCCTTGACAAAAGTCTGCTCCTCAGGTTCTCAGGCTCCAAGAAGAGAGGGAGACCCAAGGGGGGGGGTACTGTTACGCCGAGCGCTCCGGGTCCCCGCTCCTCCCCGGAGCGCTCGCTTCACTCCCTCCGCTGCAGCGCTCCGGTCACGTCCTCTGACCCGGGGCGCTGCGATCCCGCTGCCAGCCGGGATGCGATTCGCGATGCGGGTAGCGCCCGCTCGCGATGCGCACCCCGGCTCCCCTACCTGACTCGCTCCCCGTCTGTTCTGTCCCGGCCCCCACAGTAGTTTCCCTACCTGACCCAGGATCCAGCAGTCTCCAGCAACAATCGGGGTCTCCAGGCATCTTCTCCTGCAGGTACCGACCTCCATCCTCTTCTAACGATCCCCTCGATATCCAGGGGTGGCCAGAACGGGGGGCTGCCATGGCAACCCACTGTCCTGCTCTGCCATTGGTCAGAATCCATTCTTACCAATGGCAGGGGATAGGAGGAAATCGCAGCATTGCGACTTCACTCCTACCCTTCAGGATGATCTGGGCTGTCACTGACAGGTCAGATCATCACAATTTTCTGGGTGATCGGGTCACCAGAGACCCGATAAGCCCGGAATAGGAGAACATCGCATGTCTGAATTGACATGCGATTTTCTGCGATCGCCGACATGGGGGGGTCCCAGGACCCCCCTCGGCATTTGCACGGCATGCCTGCTGAAGGATTTCAGCAGGAATGCCGTTCCGACGTCCTTGGTCCTTAAAGCCCAGGGTGCGGGGATGTTCCAGAACGTCCTTGGTCCTTAAGAGGTTAACAGCCAGTGGTTATACAAACAACTGGCTAACCTTTGGCCCAAATAAATTAATAACCAAATACATATTTATCTTCTGCTTTTGAATATACCTTCCAATGTAACAATAAGCAGGTGCTTAGTCTATTCATTGTTACGCCGAGCGCTCCGGGTCCCCGCTCCTCCCCGGAGCGCTCGCTTCACTCCCTCCGCTGCAGCGCTCCGGTCACGTCCTCTGACCCGGGGCGCTGCGATCCCGCTGCCAGCCGGGATGCGATTCGCGATGCGGGTAGCGCCCGCTCGCGATGCGCACCCCGGCTCCCCTACCTGACTCGCTCCCCGTCTGTTCTGTCCCGGCGCGCGCGGCCCCGCTCCCTAGGGCGCGCGCGCGCCGGGTCTCTGCGATTTAAAGGGCCACTGCGCCGCTGATTGGCGCAGTGGTTCCAATTAGGGTTTTCACCTGTGCACTTCCCTATATTACCTCACTTCCCTTGCACTCCCTTGCCGGATCTTGTTGCCTTAGTGCCAGTGAAAGCGTTCCTTGTGTGTTCCTTGCCTGTGTTTCCAGACCTTCTGCCGTTGCCCCTGACTACGATCCTTGCTGCCTGCCCCGACCTTCTGCTACGTCCGACCTTGCTTCTGCCTACTCCCTTGTACCGCGCCTATCTTCAGCAGCCAGAGAGGTGAGCCGTTGCTAGTGGATACGACCTGGTCACTACCGCCGCAGCAAGACCATCCCGCTTTGCGGCGGGCTCTGGTGAAAACCAGTAGTGGCTTAGAACCGGTCCACTAGCACGGTCCACGCCAATCCCTCTCTGGCACAGAGGGTCCACTACCTGCCAGCCGGCATCGTGACATTCATACAGACACAGAAGAATGGTCATAAGCACCTAGCAACCCCTATGGAAATATTTTAAATGATATATTATTTTTATACAAGTGTATTGCTGAGATGGTAAACATAAACATCATGATTCAGCAGGATTATTTATGGTGCAGGCTTTAGAGAAATGTTTCATATTCTGCAAAACAAACTTAAGACTTCTGAGCAAATGTAAGAGGAAGAGGGTAATGAAAGAGAAACAGTAGAAAAAAAGTGGGATGGAGAGAAAAAGGATGGGGGGGGGAGGGGACTGCCTTACTGATCTAAGATCATGTGGAAACCACTTGAATATTGAACTGTGATCCAAAAATGCAACATTTTGCAGAATTGGTCATGATATTTATGGAATTGTGCAGTCAGGTCCTTAATATTTTGTACCCAAAGACTTATAAAGGGGACTTTGGGCATCTCCACAGAGTTGATCTGTAAGCTCTGACTGCGCTACCCCAGTGTCTTAGAATAGATGGTCAACATGTCTAAAATGGGACTTCAAAATTATATAATAATAGGGATTGTGAAGTCAGCCAACATGGAGAGTCTCCAAACTTCCCCTCGGAAGTGGGTGAGTTTGGGTCACTCCCAAGAGATTTTTAAACTAGTGCCTTCACTGCCTCCCTCCAGCACGATGGAGAAACTATAGTTATAATGTGATGGAGGGGCGTCAAAACTCTTTTATACCCTGTGTAACTTCTGGCTCTGGCCGAACATGAAGAGTTAAATTACTCTAGTTGGGCTGGAGCTGCTTGGAGCTCACCTGTGTCATCTGGGTGTGTTTCTCAGCTCTACTACCTATCAGGAAGGTGTATCCCTGATCACCTGCCTATGTAAGCTAGGAGCAGTGATCAGTTCAATGTCTGTGAAAGGCTATACCTTAGCTGACACCTCCTGATTACTCGATACCTACTTGTTTATTGATCTTTGGCTTTTCCCTTGACTCTTCTCTTGCTCTGCATTCTTGTACTCCGCTATTTCCTGGTAACGACCTCGGCTAGACTGACATTGATTTGACCGTGTGTATCTTAGTGTATCTCTGTTAGTTTGTGTGCCACCAGCTGTTTACCAACTCCTACTGTTTTTGTATTTTATTATTTTTACAACGCTGCCCCAGCACTTAGCAGGGAGGGTTTGTCATTGTGGTTGTCGATTCATCACTTAGGGCGGATAGGCAATAGGTAGGGACAGTGGGTGAATTAGGGCTTCACTTTTTCCTGCCCATACGTGACAAACTGCCTCTTGGATTTGGCTGGAGATAGAGGAGTTGTGTGAGAGTTTCAACAGTCTTGGTTTCTGGGCCTCCAAGATGGAAACACTTCCCTTCTGGAGGCTATAAAAGACGGCGGGGCTTGGTCTGGAGGAGAGCCCAGCATGTCTGAGGTTATGGAAAGAACATCTCTTGTGAGAACTGAGCCAAAACATAATACCTCAAATGATCTTTTGGTTTTCACAAAGGTAGTTTGGGGAGGTAAGATAGAAAGTGATGGAGTTGACTGACCCTCCAAAAGCCCGAAGGACAAAGATTAACTGAGTGGTATTTAACAGGACAATTCATCTTTATCAAACAAAGGCAAGGACAGCAAAGTACCTGCACCTGGAATACATTTCCATTTTAAGCTTAAATAGAGGTATGCTATCACTGTGCCCAGAACTTAGGAGAGTCCTTCATTTCTGCCCAACACAGTGCACTTTGTATACTTAATTTCACACCCTGAAAGTGGCTTTACAATGTAAAACTGGGGTCCCACTCTGTCAATCTTCATGAGAAAGGTTTATAACATTTAACAATTAAGGTGTATTGGTATCTACTTTTTCTTTGTCTTCTAGCAATTTATGTGATATGCAATATATGTTACTTCTATCACTAGGGATATTATATAGCCTACTCGTACCTTACTTAACTACTAAACTAGTACCTTCCTCCAACAGACCCAGATGTGGAAAAATTGGTATTAGCTCCTGTTTATAACTGAGGATGCCTAAGTCTAACAAGGTGGTAAATTAAAGGAGTTGGAAACAATAACTAGGACATCCCTATTTTTACAAAGTAAAGTTGAACCCATTCTGACACATCTGCCATCACCTGTAACACCCCTTGTTTCCTAGTCATGTAGCTTATATTGCTGTTGATAAACTTGCTTATTGCTTGTGCTGTTATAAAATATCTGTTTATTTGTTGGGCATGATATGTCAGGCCTTTTATAGTTTCAAAAGTTGTTAAGATGATAGGTGTGTAAAGGTTTACTGTTTCCTTGATCAAATTTCATCAGGGGAGTAGTTATAGGGGGTGCAGAGGTAGCAGTTGCACAGGGGCCCTGGTGCCTTAGGGAGCCCAAAAGCACATCTGCCCCATTAGAGACCATTATTATAATTGGCACATGGAGTCCTGTTGCAGATTCTGTATCGGGCCCAGAAGTTACAAGTTACGCCTTTGCATCTCATTATGCAAAGAATGGCAAAACATTTGCAGACAGATGTAGCTGTGGTCGAAATTCAAAGGGTGGTGTGAAGAGAGTTTCATCGAATTGTAGCCAGGATGCACAGAGCTAAAGCCCCTGAAATTACTGCAGTGTTAAAGGCAAATTTTACCATTTCCTGACCTACCATGTTTCACATTTTCTTCCTCCTTACCTTCGAAGACCCATAACATTTTTATTTGTCCACTGACAGAGCCGTATGGGGGCTTATTTTTTGCAGGCTAAGTTTTACTTTTTGCAATACCCTTCATTCCTATAATGTTTTACAAAACCATAAAAAATATATATTTGTGGGGCATGATTGAACAAATTAATTACATAAATTTGTGGGGCATAATGATAAAACTGACATGGTATGTTTATTCTATGGACCAGTATGATGCCAACAATACCAAATGTGCATACCTTTTGTTTTCTTTTACTATAAGAACAAGAAAGAAATGAGAAAATAAGCATTAAAAAAAAATCAGTGCATAGCCATGCCATGACTATTAAAATTTATTTATTTCTCCTCAAACAGATTAATTTTTTTGAGCCACTATTGCATAGATGGCACTTTTTCATCTTTTTTCTTTTTATTTTGTCTGGTTAGCAATTTTAGCATTTAGTATTTTTTCCTCTATGTCGCTGACCATGTGGGATAAGGAATGATATTTAATGGCTCTGACAATTCCACACGTGGCAATGCTATATATGTTAATTTTTTTCAAATTGCTGTTGGGAAAAAGCACCCTTCCAATAAGAGAGACCTGGGGCAGTTTGCAAAGGAAGAGTGGTCCCACATTCCGGCTGAGAGGTGTAAGAAGCTTATTGATGGTTATAGGAAGCGACTGATTTCAGTTGGGCAAACAAATATTAAGTAAAGGGTGCCAATAATTTTGTCCAGCCCATTTTTGGAGTTTGGTGTGACATTATATCCAATTTGCTTTTTTTCCTTCCTTTTTTGGTTTAGTTCCAATACACACAAAAGGAATAAACAGGTGTATAGCAAAACATTTGTTACTGCAATCCTTTCCTGTGAGAAATAATTCATTTTCTAGAAAAATTTCAGGGGTGCCAACATTTACGGCCATGACTGTAGCAGTGCTGCAATAGCCAAACCTTTGTTGACACCGCAAAACATCAAACAGCAGGTTCAGTGATGGAAAGCCCATAAAACATGGACACTGGAGGCATAGAAATAAGTCATATGGACTGAGTCTAGTTTCACTGTTTGTTTCTAAAGATCACTGGATGAATCCTACAATGTTAGGGTGGGTTCACACTACGTTTGCTGGGTTTGGTGGGCCGCACCCGTATCCCAGCCGGATCCGGATCCAAAGTCAAACGCTGACTCCGATCGGCTAATTTTTTTGCCCCGTATACGGTTCTCTAAACGGACCTAAAACCATGGTATACCACGGTTTTAGGTCTGGTCAGAAAACCGTATATAGGGCAAAAATGAGCCGACCGGAGTCAGCGTTTGACTTCGGTCGGCTTATTGAAATGAATGGGGTTTGAGCCGGATCTGGGATATGGGAGCAAACGGTTATCGCTCCTCCCAAACGTATCTGGCACCCGTATACTACAAATGTAGTGTGAACCCACCCTTAGCTTCCTTAAACGCAGTTAAGCGTGCCTGGGCTTCCTTTATGGTTGTACGGAACTGGATGTGGATCCTCTACCTGTATGGCTGATGACTCGGACCATATCGGGGAGCGGAGTCTAAGGTGCCGCTGGTCTTCACCAGAGCCCGCCGCAAGGCAGGATGGGCTTGCTGCGGCAGGCAACACCCAGGTCGCTACCCCCAACACAGCTCGACCACACTGGTAACTGGGTAAGGCAAGGTACCGAAGGAGGAGGCTGTAGTGTAGTAAACATAGCAGAAGGTCAAGGCAGGCGGCAAAGGTTCGTAGTCAAAAAACATAGCAGGAAGGTCTGGAAACACGGGTATGGCAAAACAGGCAATAGGGAACTGAAGATCCGTCAGGGGGATATGGGAGGTGCAACAACTTATAATGTGCTGCCAGGTGCTTATACTAATTATGGGCGTACTGGCCCTTTAAATTTCAAAGCTCTGGCGCGCACGCCCTAAGCGATGGGGTGGCGCGTGCTGGAGCTGAGAGAGAGCTGCAGGAGTGGGACGAGCCGCATGACGAGCCGGGATTCGCGAATCCCTGCCCCACCGATGGTCGGGGACACTGCGGTCACGGACGGTGCTTGCGGCCGGAGTGCAGTGTGTAACAGTACCCCCCCCCCCCCCCTTTGGTCTCCCCCTCTTTTTATGGCTGAAGAACCTTTTGAGAAGATCCTGATTTAGGATGTTATCCTGTGGGTCCCAGGACCTCTCCTCTGGTCGGAACTTCTCCCAATCTACCAGAAAGAAACGTTTTCCTCTGATGAGTTTGGTGTCCAGAATTTGTTTGACTGAATATACATCGGGGTACCCGAGATGGGAGTAGGAGAAACGTCCTTTTTAGAGAAGCGGTGATAAATGACAGGTTTCAAGAGGGAGACGTGAAAAGAATTTGGAATCCGAAGGGAGGAAGGGAGATGAAGAGAATAAGCCACTGGATTTATGTGTTCCTTGACTTTGTAAGGGCCCAAATAGCGTGGACCCAGTTTGTAACAGGGTGGTACTTTGAAGTGGATGTATTTAGAGGATAACCACAGTTTGTCCCAGGGTGAGTATTCGGGAGGAGGACGCCTTTACATGTCTGCTTGAAATTTCATATGGGTCATGGCATGAAGAAGGGAGAGGCGAGTCTTCTTCCAGATGGATGAGAAGTTCCGTACAAGTTCATCAGCCATAGGAACATCGGAGGGAGAAGACAAGGGCAAAGGTGGACGAGGATGAAGTCCATAGACTAAAAAGAAAGGTGAAGATCCTGTGGATTCGGTATCCTTATGGTTGTACGAAAACAAAGTGGCGAAGGTAATCTCCCAAGACCTGATTCACCCTCTCAACTTGACCATTAGATTGGGGATGATAGGCAGAGTAGTAATCCAGTTTAACTTGAAGATGTGAGCAGAGTGCCCTCCAGAATTCAGAAACGAACTAGACTCCCCGGTCAGAAGCAATATGTGTCGGTAATCCATGGAGACGGAAGATATGGGAAAGGAACTGTTTAGTGAGTTGAGGTGCAGATGGTAAACCAGGCAAGGGTACAAAGTGAGCCATCTTAGAAAATTGGTCCACAACTACCCAGAGGACCGATCTGTAATAAAGTCCATTGCAATGTTAGTTCAGGGCAGGTCAGGAACAGGTAAAGGATGTAGACGACCGGCTGGCTTGGCACGTGGTGTCTTGTCCCGGGCACAGACTGAGCAGGAAAAAACAAAATCTGTGACATCCCGTTTCAGAGTGGGCCACCAATATTGTCGGCATATTAGTTGCAAGTATTTACAGATACCGGCATGACCAGCCAACAAAGATGAATGACCCCATTTTAAGATTCGGAGTCTCAGACGAGGAGATACATAAGTCTTCCCAGGGAGCAGATGCTGAATACTTGCTGGTGCTGCGGAAATAAGATGATCAGGAGGAACAATATGTTGAAGGTGTGATTCCAGGTCTTGTACGTCAGAAGATCTTGATAGCACGTCAGCCCGAAGATTCTTCTCTGCAGGACGGAAGTGAATAAAAAAGTTAAACCTGGAAAAGAATAGGGACCAGCGAGCCAGACGAGGGTTGAGATGATGAGCAGACTGAAGGAGCAAATTCTTGTAATCCGTGTAGATGGTTATTTGATGCACTGTGCCCTCTAAGAGATGTCGCCATTCTTCCAAGGCCAACTTAATAGCAAGGAGCTCACAATCTCCTATAGTATAATTTCTCTCCGCTGGAGAGAAAGACCTAGAGAAAAATCCACAAGTCAGAGTCCTGCCCTTGGAAGATCTTTGTGTCAAGACTGCTTTTGCACCAACTGAAGATGCATCCACCTCCAAAGTAAACGGCTTGTCCTGATCTGGTCTTGACAACACCGGAGCAGAAGCGAAGGCAGACTTTAAGTGCTTGAAGGCTTCCTCGGCCTCTGGAGTCCAGACCTTTGGATTGGCAGTTTTCTTGGTAAGAGACACGATGGGGGCAACCAAGGTGGAATAGTGTGGAATAAACTGCCGGTAATAATTGGCAAAGCCAAGGAAGCACTGAATCACTTTCAGACCAGAAGGTTGAGGCCACTCCAGTACAGCGGATAATTTGTTAGGATTCATTTGAAGTCCTTGACTGGTAACAATATAACCCAGAAATGGTAGACTGGTCTTTTCAAAAAGTACACTTTTCAAGTTTTGCATAGAGTTGGTTGTCTCAGAGACACTGTAAAACTTGACGGAGATGGAGACGATGTGTGTGAAGATTGGGCGAATAGATGAGAATGTCACCCAAATAGACGACGACACAGGAGTAGAGAAGGTCCTGAAAGATGTCATTGACAAACTCCTGGAAGACTGCTGGAGCATTCCATAGTCCGAATGGCATTTACAAGGTACTCAAAATGTCCATCTCGAGTATTAAATGCAATGTTCCACTCGTCCCCTTCCCTTAAACAAATTAAATTATAGACACCACAAAGATCCAGTTTGGAGAAAATCCTGGCACCTCGCAGCTGATCAAAAGGGGATAATGATTTCTTACTGTAATTTTATTCAGTCCTCGGTGTCGATGCAACGATCAATCTTTTTTTCCACATAGAAAAACTATTTTCTTTTCACTGAAAACATCAGCAAAGTCCTGGAGAAACTAAGGTAAACCGGGCAGAGGACTAGACGAAGATTTCAACTTGGTCACACGTATATGTATACAGTGGTGGTTGCAGTACAGGCCCCAGTGAAGAACTTCTCCAGTTTTCCAATCAAGCTGCGGAGCATGGAGTTGCAACCATGGCAGGCCAAGCAATAGAGGAGAAGTACAATGTGGGAGAACGAAGAAAGACAATTTCTCCCTATGGGAGACTCTGACTTGCATAGATAAGGGTTATGTGCGATATAGCACGGTACAGTATAGTCTTTCTCCATTGACCGTAGAGATATACAGTGTTTTTAAGAGGCGGGACACTGGCAGATGATACCTATGCACTAGGGAGGCATCAATAAAGTTTCCCGCTGAGCCAGAGTCAAGGAAAGCCAGAACGGAGATGATTTCTTTAGAAGGAAGAAGAAGCTGGACCGTCAGATTTAAGCGTGGAGAGGTGGACTCACACCTAGGGAGGCCTCTCCCACGAACACTAGGTGTGAGCTTTTCCCTGAGGCTGTGGACGCAGAGGACAATCCTTAAGGAAATGGTCTGCACTGGCGCAGTATAGGCAGAGATTTTCGGTTCATCTGCGAGTTCGTTCCTGCTGGGTCAGGCAAGACTGATCCACTTGCATAGCCTCCACTGCGGGAAGCAACACAGAAGGTCGTGGTGGTTGCTGGAAAATTGGTGCCAGACGAGGAAAGTGCAGAGGTCGTGCAGATTCCCTTTCTTGTTGCAGTTCCTCTCGTCGCTCAGAGAAACGGATATCAATCCAGAATGCCAATTGTATGAGTTCATTCAGGTTAGATGGCAATTCCCAGGCAGCGAGGACATCCTTAATTTGACTTGATAATCCTCCCTCAAAAGTAGTGCAGAGAGCTTCATTATTCCAAGACAACTCCGACGCCAGGGTCCGGATGGCATACTCACCCACAGTGGAGTTGCCCTGGGAAAGACTCAGCAAAGCCGTCTCAACGGATGAAGCTCGGGCAGGATCTTCAAAGACTGTGCGAAATTCTGTCAGAAATACCTGGAGATTGGCAGTGATAGCATCATTGCGATCCCAGAGCCGAGTTGCCCAGGCCAAGGCCCTACCAGATAGGAGACTGATGATGAAGGTTACCTTTGCTCATTCCATGGAGAACTGGTCCACCATGAGTTCAATGTGCATGGAGCACTGCGTCACAAAACCATGACAGGACTTGGGATCCCCCTCAAACTTCTCTGGAAGCGACAAACGGAGTTTGGTTCCGGAGGAGACTGCAGCAGCGGGAGGTTGTACTGGAGGTTGTGGCGGGTGCTGCTCGGCAGATAGCAACTGCGGCATCATGGCAGATAGCTGGTTAAGCTGCTGTGCTTGCTGGGCCAACTGCTGTGACTGAAGCGCCACAATAGAAGCAAGATCAGTGTTGTCAGACAGAGCAACCCCAGTGGGATCCATGGCCGGATTTTACTGTAACGAAACTGGATGTGGATTCTCTACCTGTGTGGCTGATGACGCAGACCGTATCGGGGAGCGGAGTCTAAGGTGCCACTGGTCTTCACCAGAGCCCTCCGCAAGGCAGGATGGGCTTTCTGCGGCAGACAACACTCAGGTCACTACCAACGACATGGCTCGACCACACTGGTAACTGGGTAAGGCGAGGTACCGAAGGAGGAGGCTGTAGCATAGTCAACGTAGCAGAAGGTCAAGGCAGGCGGCAAAGGTTTGTAGTCAAAAAACGTAGCAGGAAGGTCTGGAAACATGGGTAAGGCAAAACAGGCAATAGGGAAGGTTTTCTCTCAGGCAATAGGCCCTGAAGATCCGGCAGTGGGGTGTGAGAGGTGCAACAACTTATTATGTGCTGTCAGGTGCTTTTACTAATTATGGGCGTACTGGCCCTTTAATTTTCAAAGCTCTGGTGTGCGGGCACGCCCTAAGGGATGGAGACGCGCGCCGGAGCTGAGAGAGAGCTGCAGGAGCAGGACCAGGTGAGTGACGGGCCGGGATTTGCATGCAGGCGCGTCCGGTGATGCGAATCCCGGCCCCGCCGGCGGACGGGGACAATGCGCTCGCGGCTGGTGCTTGCAGCCGGAGCGCAGTGTGTAACAATGGTTTGAAGTGTGATATCACTGAACTCTTGTCCAATAGTCATCCTCAAAAGGTAAATTAACAGATCCAAAGCTGTATACTGTAAGAAGGGCTGGCTCTGCCTATAGGAAAAATAGGCAGCCACCTAGAGTGCCCTCTTGATGGGGGCGCCATTCTGCCTGCTGTAATAAAGTTAGCAAGCATCCGAAGCACCCACTCATCCGAAGCACCTGCCCATCAAGCAAAACCCTGCCACGCTACCCCCTCTCGTGCTACAATATTCTGCTTTTTCCAGCCTGCTGGAGGAGCGCAGCGCCACCTCTGAGCCCCTACAGGGGCGATCACTAAGGTCAGGTCCGTCCACCATCCTGACATTGCGCGTGCTTCCATACATCAGGAGGAGCCAATAGCCGGGGTCAAGGGGTGGAAAAATTAACTTTCGCCAAGGGTGGCAAAATCAGGCCTTACTGTACGTGACCAACTCCATACCATGATCAAGGCTGTTTTCAGGTGATGATGCCATCTTCCAGGATGTCAATGTTTCTACCCTGTTGGAGTAATCTATGGATTGCTCCAATGTAGATGTTGATGAGACCATTTATACAAAGCCAGTATTAAATAAGAGTTTCTAGCAGACTCTGTGACTTCCCAGAGTGGCTTGTCTATTTTTCATAATAATATTGTTGAGTGGTTGCAATGCAAATGTAATGTGATGTTACAATATTAATTTTTGTAGAAGAAAATATGAATAGATTTGTGATAAAGCATCGCTTATCAGGAGCTACTGTACCATGAGCGAGATCTGGCTAAAACAAGTTAATTTAGCTTGTACTGGGCTCTACTGCCTTTTCATAACTACACTTTAGGGAGCCTGGCATATCCTTACTCCTACATCCCTGCTTGATAAGGTGGACTTTTAAGGCCAGAGCTTGCTCCACCTACTTTTTAGAACAAAGCATAATAAGCCACAATTGTAGTGCAAGCTTATTCCATAATTTATTATGAAGCAATGACTACTTTTTTTTATATGTTTAGGACTATTGTTCATTACAAGCAGATTAGAAAAAATCTGAACAGGCATATGTTTTAACATGCATTTTTTAACACACATACATTGCTCTTGGTTTGAGGAGCATCAAAATGAAGTTAAAGGGGTACTCCGCCCCTAGACATCTTATTCCCTATCGAAAGGATAGGGGATAAGATGTCAGATCGTGGGGGTCCCGCCTCTGGGGACTCCCGGGATCTCGGCTGTAGCACCCACCTGTTGCGGCTTCCGGCAGCGCTGGAGGCTCTCATCACCATTCAAACACATGCCATACCATTTTGGAAACTAGACCCCGCGGGGAACGTAACAAGGAACTAAGTGAGCCTTAATACCCCACAGGTTTTTCAATAAAATGTTTCCCCCCAAATTTCACATTTTTGCAAGGGTTAATAGCAGAAAATACCCCCCAAAATTTGTAACCCCATCTCTTCTGAGTATGGAGGTACCCCATAAGTTGACTTGAAGTGCACTACGGGCGAACTACAATGCTCAGAAGAGAAGGAGTAATATTTGGCTTTTTGAGAGCAAATTTTGGTCGGGGGGCATGTCGCATTTAGGAAGCCCCTATGGTGCCAGAACAGCAAAAAAAAACACATGGCATACCATTTTGGAAATTTATGTTGCATTTAGGAAGCCCTTATGGTGCCAGAACAGCAAAAAAAACAAATGGCATACCATTTTGGAAACAAGACCCCTTGAGGAACATAACAAGGAATTAAGTGAGCCTTAATACCCCACAGGGGTTTCACGACCTTTGCATATGTAAAAAAAAAAAATTTCCACTACAATGTGTGTTTCCCCCCAAATTTCACATTTTTGCAAGGGTTAATAGCAGAAAATACCCCCAAAATTTGTAACCCCATCTCTTCTGAGTATGGAGGTACACCATAAGTTGACCTGAAGTGCACTACGGGCAAACTACAATGCTCAGAAGAGAAGGAGTCATATTTGGCTTTTTGAAAGCAAATTTTGCTCGGGGGGCATGTTGCATTTAGGAAGCCCCTATGGTGCCAGAAGAGCAAAAAAAAATCACATGGCATACCATTTTGGAAACTAGACCCCTTGAGGAATGTAACAAGGAATTAAGTGAGCCTTAATACCCCACAGGGGTTTCACGACTTTTCCATATGTAAAAATGTTTTATTTTGTTTTCACCAAAATGTGTGTTTCCCCCCAAATTTCACATTTTTGCAAGGGTTAATAGCAGAAAATACCCCCCAACATTTGTAACCCCATCTCTTCTGAGTATGGAGGTACCCCATAAGTGGAGCTGAAGTGTAATGCGGGCGAACTACAATTCTCAGAAGAGAAGGAGTCACATTTGCAAACTTTGCTGAAATGGGGGGGGGGGGGGTGGGTTTGGGGGACATGTTGCATTTAGGAAGCCACTATGGTGCCAGGACAGCAAAAAAAAACACATGGCATACCATTTTGGAAACTAGACCCCTTGAGGAACGTAACAAGGGGTAAAGTAAGCCTTAATACCCCACAGGGGTTTCACGACTTTTGCATATGTAAAATAAATTTTAAAAAATTCACAAAAAGTGGGTTTTCCCCAAAATGTTACATTTTTACAAGGGTTAATAGCAGAAAAGACCCCCCAAAATTTGTAAATACATTTCTTTGGAATAAGGAAATACCTTAATTTTTGAATATTTTTGCTCCGCGGGTGCACACCAGGTCTTGGAGTGGGAGGTCAGTCAGGGGCCTTGAGCTTATTATAGCAGCCAGGATCTGGGAGCCCCCCTCAAGGAGCATTAATTGGGGGAGCACTGAGCCCTAAAATAGGAGAACACTATGGAGGACAACGGGCTGTAACTGGGATAGACAGGTGGGGTACAAAGGCCCGTAATATGGGGTACAGTGGGCCAGAAAGCTATAAATCATAAAATAATAAAACCCTATGCTCTGAGTCATCATTCTGGGAATTTGATGTGTGTGGCCGTCCCTAACCTGTTGCCTCAAATGCGCACCCGCTCAGGTGGAGAGAGAGCGCTGCACATTTGAAGCAACATAAAAAAGTCCCCAATGATAGTGACTCAGTGACCCATGACCCAGAGAAAAAAACACCCCCAGAGGTCTTATCAGGTTTTTTTTTTTGGGGGGGGGGTTTTGGGCAATTTAGTGATTTATGGGGGTTATATTTTGGAATGTACTCTGGACTTGGTACATTGGTCAAATTATGGAAAATTCAAATGAAAGGGAAAATTTTGTGCTCCATGGAAGTGTGATACTCCCTGAAGCAGCCTATGCAGAGGCCCGGATTATCTGGGCAAGTGTCACACCGATACCTGGTGTCCTTCTGCATCCCCTTCCTGTAACACACTCTGCATTTTTTTTCTGGGATCGCCCCTTCTTTCCATTGCGGGGGACCTCACCTGGAAAGTGTTGGCCTGGGACGATCCTGGCGCCTATAACTCCAGACCCTTGGGAAGTCCGGCCTGATCTTACCCGGTCAGCAAAGATCAGGAACCTTAGGACTTCTTCTTGGTACTGGAGGAATGTCCCTGTGTTGCCAGCGTACTGGGATAGTATAAAAGCGTTGTACATGGCAACCTGTACCAAGTAGACCGCAACTTTTTTGTACCATACCCGTGTTTTCCGCATGGCGCTATATGGCTTAAGGACTTGATCTGAGAGATCAACTCCCCCCATATACCGATTGTAGTCCAGAATACAATCGGGCTTGAGGACCGGTCCCACGGTACCTCGCACAGGGACAGGGGTGCTGCCGTTCCCATGAATAGTGGTGAGCATAAGGACATCCCTCTTATCCTTATACTTCACCAACAACAGGTTATCATGGGTGAGGACACGGGACTCACCCTTGGGGATAGGCGTCTTAACAAAATTTAGAGGGAGGCCTCTCTGGTTTTTCCGCACGGTCCCACAAGCGGACGGGGATCTGGTGGAAAAGAGATTTGAACAGAGGGATGCTGGTATAAAAGTTATCCACGTACACGTGGAAACCCCTATCCAGCAATGGGTCCACAAGGTCCCAAACGATTTTCCCGCTAACACCCATAGTGGGGGAGCAATCTGGGGGTTCAATACGGGAATCCTGTCCCTCATATACCCTAAACCTGCAAGTGTACCCGGAGGTACTCTCGTAGAGTTTATAGAGCTTCACGCCATACCGTGCCCGCTTCGAGGGAATATACTGGCGGAAGATGAGTCTCCCCTTTAAACTGATGAGAGACTCATCTACCGAGAGGTCCCTGAGCGGTACGTAGGCCTCCAAAAATTTGGCCCCAAAGTGATCGATGACCGGCCTCACTTTGTAAAACCGGTCATGGGCGGGATCACCTCGGGGCAGACATGCCGCATTATCTGCATAATGCAGGCATTTCTGAATCGCCTCGTACCGCTTCCGTGTCATCGCCATACTGTAAAGCGGAGTCTGGTAGAGGACGTCCCCGCTCCAGTAATGACGAGCACTTGTTTTTTTGTCCAGGCCCATATGCAGCGTGAGGCCCCAAAATGTCCTCATTTCTGCTGCATCAATGGCACGTCATTCATTGGACCTGGCCAAAAAGGAATCTGGGTGGTGGGCAATGAACTGATGGGTGTACAAGTTCGTTTGCTCCACCATGTGATTGACCAGGCTGTCACTGAAATTTTTTAAAAAAAACTCCAGATCAGTGAAGCCAGCCGTGTCAATCCGTGGCTGATAACCCTTTTTTTTAAACTTTTTTTAAAACTTTTTTTTAACTTTTATTTCACTTTTTAACTGATTTACTCCTACCTGGCCCTGCAATCAGCTCTCCCTATTCTACGGCTCCTGAGGGGGCTCCAGAGCTCTGAGGGGGGATCCACGGTCCTCTTCCTGCTGCTGCACCCGCTGACTGAACGAAGAGAGCGGGTGCAGCAGCGGGAAGGGACCGTTAACCCTTCCTCTGCCGCTCTGCTATTGGCTGGACGATCGCCAGCCAATAGGAGCGTTGCTGGGGCGGTGACAGTATTGTCTCTGCTCCCCAGCAACGGCAGGTGATAGGCGGTGTAGTGTACACCGCCGATCACCATTTATTTCCAGGTCATCGGGTCACAAGTGACCCGAATGACCCGAATCGCCGAAGATCGCTTGCGTGATTTCGCAAGCGATCTCCAGTGATCGCCGACATGCGGGGGTCCCGGGACCCCCCTCGGCATTTGCACGGCATGCCTGCTGAAGGATATCAGCAGACATGCCGTTCCGATCTCTGCCCGGCGCGCGGCAGGGACCGGAAAACGACAGGACGTACGAGGACGTCCTGGGTCCTTAAAGCCCAGGGTGCGGGGACGTCCCCGTACGTCCTGGGTCCTTAAGGGGTTAAAGCGTACCCGTCAGATCCAACAAAACAACATGTTGTTTTTTTTTATATATCACTCAGTACCTAATCCTGACCATGTAAATTTAATGTTTATGTGTCTTGCACCTTTATTTATTTTTTATTACACTTTTAATTTAGCTCACTAGTCTGAATTTCTTTCAAAGGGAGGGGGCGTGGCCTCACTGTGCAGGTCTCCGCCTCCTCCCTCAGTATGCTGTCTGCTCACATCTCCCCTAGCATTAGCAAAACTACAACTCCCAGCTTGTCCTCACTGACAGTAGCGGGACACAAGCTGACAGTGGGAGGATTTTTCCGCCAGCTGTGAGCCCTGCGCTCACAGCTGTCAATCAAGGAAGTGTGTCCATGACATAGGTGATGATGCATGGACAGTGAAGGACTAGTATGTGTCCAAGCAGGCGGGGCGGGGCGGGGGGGGGGGGGACTTGTTTAACTGGCTTTTTTCAGTATGAAATACTGAAAATTTTCTAATTAAAGCAATTGTAAAACCTATTGGTTTTGCATGCTTTACATTATATCAAAAGTTTTTATGTCTGACAGTGCCCATTTAAAGACATCTACTCCACACAGGTTCAAGAATATTCCAGCCTGGGGACTGAGTTGGCCAGGGTAGATATTTAAAGGGGTACTCCGGTGCTAAGACATCTTATCCCTTATCCAAAGGATAGGGGATAAGATGCGTGATTGCGGGAATCCCGCCGCTAGAGACCCCCGTGATCTTTGACGCAGCACCTTGTTACCATCAGCCCCCAGAGCATGTTCGCTCCGGATCTGATGACTGCCGATCACGGGGCTGGACCCCCACGATCAGGAATCTTATTCCTTATCCTTTGGATAAGGGATAAGATGTCTTAGCACCGGAGTACCCCTTTAAATATCTACCCTGGCCATCTCAGTCACCAGGCTGGAATATTCTTGAACTTGTGTGGAGTATTCTTATAGGGGTTATTCACTTAGAGTGATTTTAGTACTTACCTGCCAGACAGTAATGGATGTGCTTAGGAAGGATCCGTGCTTCTCTTGGGGTTAAATAGCTGTGTTGTAAGTCCACTATAATACTGCTGATTTCTGTTTTGGAGTTACTTCTCTCCAACTAGAAGTTCCAGGATACCTTGTTTGTAAGTGTGAAGTCACATTTCTTCCTCCCACACATCAGCCACCCCACCCATTGAATCACAAATGTGCGGCCTTGCATTCTGTGCTACAATTGTGTACTTCTGAGATATATATTATCTATTATTATACATATATATTATTATTATTATTATTAACTATTATATAATTATTATTATTAACTATAATGCACTTTTATTAGGACCTCTATGGTGCGATATTGTACTTGATATTTATGAACTATGGGCACAGGTCACTTTATTCTTATTGTTGTTTACAATTAATCCTGCTGGCCTTTAATAGACGCATATTCATGTAATTTTTTGCTATTCACTATTACCATTTATCAGGTTTCATTTTGGATTTTGCATGTTTTAAATGGGAGGGCGGGATATACTAATCATGTTGTCTATTTGATATATATTCATGAATAGTGTTGCTCGCGAATATTCGCAATTCGAATTCGGTTTTTTGTTCATTTATTTATTTATTTTTTCACAGTACACATCACAGTGATCATCCCTCTCTGCTTCCAGCTTGTGTGGTGTAAAGAAGGCTCTAATACTACTGTATGAGACTGGCGTGCGAATTTTGTATATGCTAGTTTTCGCATATGCGAATTTCTCACTAATGCTAATTTTTGTATATGCTCATTTTCGCATATGCTAATTTTCACATATGCGAAAATAAACCGCGAATATTACGAATATTCAAATTTAGCGAATATATGATGAATATTCGTCCATATATTCGCGAAATATCGCAAATTCGAATATGGCCTATGCCGCTCAACACTATTCATGAATATATTTTACTGCTGTCCAGTATCAGTACAATGTATCATTACATCTGTACAATGTGCATTAGGGTGTAGACATGCTCCTATGATCACTAACAGCCAATACTTAGTTCTACACTTGTCTTTTTATGTTAAAACTTTGTGGGCTGGCCCTGCTTAGTTGACATTTAAACACAACCTACACAAAGTATAGGACCCAAACTGTACAGGTGCTGAAACCACATCAAAAAGCTGCTTGGCAAGACGCCAATCAAAGCATAAACCTGCAACAACTTGCCTATATATATATATATATATATATATATATATATATATATATATATATATATATAAATGTTGTTGTTTTTTTGCCTATTGGTTTGGAGTGTTTTTCAGCTTTTTTATTTTTTTTATTTTTATCTGTTTTTGCTGAAGCACATACTATTATAACATTTTTGCCATTTTTTTATAGGAACAAATACATCACTTGGACTTTCTAAGCCATAAGCTTACGGCCATGAATAGAAATTACCTGACGTTTGCCACCAAGTTCAATAGACCACTGGTTTTGGGACTTTTTTGAGCCATAAACCAGTCATTTTACAGCCCAAAGTATTGAAAGGGGGCAATAAAAAAAAAATTTGGAAAACCAAAACGGTCTTGTTTTGTTCATAACAACCACAGCTCAGCATTTATTTAGAGCTTGTTAAGATATGAAAACAGAACTGTGGTTGGTTGTTATGGGAACACCTAACAATCAACTTTTATTTATTGCCCCCATTGTGTGAGCATAGTCTAATGGTTTTATGCACTTAGGAGATGTAGTAGAAGGTGGCATTGCATAATCCTAACAACACAAGCTGTATAGCATTACATAACATGTATGGATAGTGACTACTGCACCAACACTTTGGCCTCAGTTTTTATCCGGCCTGAGCTAAGGTTCAGGCACTCTTTTCAGCCACTCTTTTTTTTCTCAAGTGCACAGTCCTCTAAAGCCTAATAGAAAATAAAGCACTGAGCTTCCAATATTTCGTTTTCAGGGCTGTTGCTATAAATACCCATCCAAGTTAAAAAAAAAAAAAAAGAAAAGCTTTTACAGTGGAAAATTCCCATTCTTATATAAATTTTACCTTGCTGCACTGCGCGAAAGACAGATTGCTATATGTAACATGAAACTCCTGGGCACCAAAGCAAAATGTATAACCGAATCCTACCTACAATCTATAATATCTGTGTCTTCTTAGGCAAGAGCTATGTAGTAATTTGCCATGACACTTCGGGTAACAGGAGACACAGCCAAATGATAACAGGTAACGCAGCCTGTGTGTTACACCCTGTTCCAAATTATTGTGCAAATAATATTTTTCTCATTTACCTAAATAATTGATGTACATAACAGTCAGTATAATTCTCATGTTATCAACTATTGAGTACAATTCAAATTTTATTGAACAAACCTCCTAATGATAACAGGATTTTTTTTAAACATAAAAAACTTACAATGCACTGTTCCAAATTATTACGCACAAGTTTCAAAACACTTTATAGGTTGTAAAGAACTGAAAATTGTCATTTGTTGTGTTTGCAGCATATTTACTGAAATCAAAAGCAATTTCAATCAAACTTTGAACAACACTAACTTTTTAAACATTTAACAGGTCATGTTACATTTTAACATAGGACTACTTATTTGATAGCAGCTTTACAAGTCTTGCATCCATTGAATTTGAGAGTTTTTGGACATTTTCTGCTTGAATTTGTTTGTAAGATGTCAGAAGCCTCCCAGAGCTGCTGTTTGGATGTAAACTGTCTCCCACCCTCATAGATCTTTTGCTTGAGGATGCTCCAAAGGTTCTCAATAGGATTGAGATCAGGGGAGGATGGAGGCCACACCATGACTTTCTCTCCTTTTATCACCATAGCAGCCATTGATGCAGAGGTATTCTTTGCAGCATGAGATGGTGCATTGTCATGCATGAAGATGATTTCATTACGGAAAGCATAGTTCTTCCTTCTGTACCCGGGAAGAAAGTGGTCAGTCAGAAACTCCCCCACATACTTTCAGAGGTCATCTTTACACCTTCGGGGACCCTTAAGGAGCCGACCAGCTATCTTCCCATGATTCTGGCCCAAAACATGAGTCCACCACCGCCTTGCTGACATTGCAGCCTTGTTGGAACAGGGTGGATGTCCACCAACCATCCACTAATCCATCTATCTGGACCATCCAGGGTTCCACGGCACTAGTCAGTAAACAGAACTGTTTGAAAATTAGTCTCCATGTATTTTTCTGCCCAATGCAGCCGTTTCTGCTTGTGAGCATTGGTTAGTGGTGGTAGAATAGAAGGTTTATGCACAGCTGAAAGACTCTGGAGTGCTCTACACCTTGATGTCCGTGGGAGATGTCTCCAGAGGCACCAGCAGCTTCAAATATCTGTTTGCTGCTATGTAATGGTGTTTTAGCAGCTGCTTTCTTGATCTGAAGCATGGATCTGGCAGAAATCTTCCTCAATGTGCCTTTTTCTGCACAAATGCGTCTGTGCTCAGAATCAGCCACAAATCTCTTCACAGTGTGATGATACGCTTATGTTTTCATGAAATATCTAATGTTTTCATGCCTCGTCCAAGGCATTGAACAATTCCCCTCTTTTCGGCAGCAAAGAGATCCTTTTTCTTCCCCATATTGCTTGAAAATGGTGCTCTACTGAGATGAAATCTGTCAGCAATATCACCGCACTAAAACTGTCACACAGGTTTGTAGTGCGGATGATGCTGATCAAAACGATACCCAGCCACTCCGCCGCAATTTTCCTTTTTCTTTTTATGCAAATGAGGGCCTTGGGACATGGGCGGAGCTCCCAACCGAGCTAGGGGCATGCTGACGTCATCTTCGCCGGGCAGACACTCCACCCGGTCATCAATATTCCTAACCCCCCTCCCTGCTCTTGCATCCCGTGTTAGTGTACAACAAATGCACAGCTTCCCTGCCTGCTCTTGCCCCGTGTTGGTGTAGGGCACATGCACCATACACTAAAAAGGGGCGCAAGAGCAGGGAGGGCGGTTAAGAATATTGATGAACCGGGTAGAGCGCCTGCCCTGCAAAGATGGCGTCAGCGTGCCCCTAACTGGGTTCGGAGCTCTGCCCATGCTACAAGGCCCTCATTTGCATAAAAAAAAGGAGAATTGCGGCGAAACGGCTGGGCGAAACGGACACTGTGAGTATCATTTTGATCAGCATCACCTGCTCTACAAGCCTGTGTGACAGCTTAAGTGTGTAGTGGTGTCTAAACTGTAGCCCTCCAGATGTTGCAAAACTTAAACTCCAAGCATGCCCAGGCATGCTGGGAGTTGTAGTTCGGCAACATCTGAAGGGTAAGATGTTGCCGAATTACAACTCCCAGCATGCCTGGAAAGTCTCAGCATGCTTTGAATTGTAATTTTGCAACATCTGGAGGGTTACAGTTTGGACACCACTGTACAGTGGTCTCAAATCTGTGCTTTTCCACATGTTGCAAAACTACAACTCCCAGCATGCCGAGACTGTCCAGGCATAGTGGGAGGTGTAGTTCTGCAACATCTGAAGGGCCAGATGTTACAGAACTACAACTCCTAGCATGCCTGGACTGTCTGGGCATGCTGAGAGTTGTAGTGTTGCAACATCTGGAAGAGCACAGATTGGTCTCCAAACTGTGGCCTTCTAGAGGTAGCAAAACTACAACTCCCAGCATGCCCGAACAGCCAAAGGCTGACTGGGCATGCTGGGAGTTGTAGTTTTGAAACTCCTAGAAGCTGCAGTGAAGATCACTTTACGGCGATATTCACTGCTGCCTTTTGATGCGCCGACGCCGCTGCCTTCACTCGCCTGCCGCCGCTGCTTCCTACACTTGTGCCTGCCGCCAGTCCCAGGTATGTGCCGCGGTTCCCCCGCATTTATATAAGTCATTCTGCGGGAAGGGGTTAAATTGGGCTCATCTGGCAATCTAATTATGACAGTCGTCCGAAATTGTTTTCAGTAATCAAAAGAGCCCTAAGACACAATGCCATCCATGAGTTAAACTGAAAAACTAAATATTTAATCTTTGTGACACTTAAATACAATTTGCATAATAATTTGTAACAGGTTGTAGAGCGAGCAGCCACATGATAGCAGGTAACGCAGCCGGTGTGTACAGGAGAGAGCAGCCACATCATAGAAGCTAATGCGGCCTGTGTGTACTAGGGAAGGCAGCCACATGATAGCAGGTACATCCTGTGTGTACTGGGGAAGGCAGCCACATGATAGCGGGTACATCCTGTGTGTACTGGGGGAGGCAGCCACATGATAGTAGGTACATCCTGTGTGTACTGGGGAAGGCAGCCACATGATAGCAGGTACATCCTGTGTGTACTGGGGAAGGCAGCCACATGATAGCAGGTACATCCTGTGTGTACTAGGGAAGGCAGCCACATGATAGCAGGTACATCCTGTGTGTACTGGGGAAGGCAGCCACATGATAGCAGGTACATCCTGTGTGTACTGGGGAAGGCAGCCACATGATAGCAGGTACATCCTGTGTGTACTGGGGAAGGCAGCCACATGATAGCTGGTAAATCCTGTGTGTACTAGGGAAGGCAGCCATATGATAGCAGGTACATCCTGTGTGTACTGGGGAAGGCAGCCACATGATAGCAGCTACATCCTGTGTGTACTGGGGAAGGCAGCCACGTGATAGCAGGTACATCCTGTGTGTACTGGTGAAGGCAGCCACATGATAGCAGGTACATCCTGTGTGTACTGGGGGAGGCAGCCACATGATAGCAGGTACATCCTGTGTGTACTGGGGAAGGCAGCCACATGATAGCAGGTACATCCTGTGTGTACTGGGGAAGGCAGCCACATGATAGCAGGTACATCCTGTGTGTACTAGGGAAGGCAGCCACATGATAGCAGGTACATCCTGTGTGTACTGGGGAAGGCAGCCACATGATAGCAGGTACATCCTGTGTGTACTGGGGAAGGCAGCCACATGATAGCAGGTACATCCTGTGTGTACTGGGGAAGGCAGCCACATGATAGCTGGTACATCCTGTGTGTACTAGGGAAGGCAGCCACATGATAGCAGGTACATCCTGTGTGTACTGGGGAAGGCAGCCACGTGATAGCAGGTACATCCTGTGTGTACTGGGGAAGGCAGCCACATGATAGCAGGTACATCCTGTGTGTACTGGTGAAGGCAGCCACATGATAGCAGGTACATCCTGTGTGTACTGGGGGAGGCAGCCACATGATAGCAGGTACATCCTGTGTGTACTGGGGAAGGCAGCCACATGATAGCAGGTACATCCTGTGTGTACTGGGGGAGGCAGCCACATGATAGCAGGTACATCCTGTGTATACTGGGGAAGGCAGCCACATTATAGCAGGTACATCCTGTGTGTACTGGGGAAGGCAGCCACATGATAGCAGGTACATCCTGTGTGTACTGGGGGAGGCAGCCACATGATAGCAGGTACATCCTGTGTGTACTGGGGAAGGCAGCCACATGATAGCAGCTACATCCTGTGTGTACTGGGGAAGGCAGCCACATGATAGCAGGTACATCCTGTGTGTACTGGTGAAGGCAGCCACATGATAGCAGGTACATCCTGTGTGTACTGGGGGAGGCAGCCACATGATAGCAGGTACATCCTGTGTGTACTGGGGAAGGCAGCCACATGATAGCAGGTACATCCTGTGTGTACTGGGGGAGGCAGCCACATGATAGCAGGTACATCCTGTGTATACTGGGGAAGGCAGCCACATTATAGCAGGTACATCCTGTGTGTACTGGGGAAGGCAGCCACATGATAGCAGGTACATCCTGTGTGTACTGGGGGAGGCAGCCACATGATAGCAGGTACATCCTGTGTGTACTGGGGAAGGCAGCCACATGATAGCAGGTACATCCTGTGTGTACTGGGGAAGGCAGCCACATGATAGCAGGTACATCCTGTGTGTACTGGTGAAGGCAGCCACATGATAGCAGGTACATCCTGTGTGTACTGGGGGAGGCAGCCACATGATAGCAGGTACATCCTGTGTGTACTGGGGAAGGCAGCCACATGATAGCAGGTACATCCTGTGTGTACTGGGGGAGGCAGCCACATGATAGCAGGTACATCCTGTGTGTACTGGGGAAGGCAGCCACATTATAGCAGGTACATCCTGTGTGTACTGGGGAAGGCAGCCACATGATAGCAGGTACATCCTGTGTGTACTGGGGGAGGCAGCCACGTGATAGCAGGTACATCCTGTGTGTACTGGGGGAGGCAGCCACATGATAGCAGGTACATCCTGTGTGTACTGGGGAAGGCAGCCACGTGATAGCAGGTACATCCTGTGTGTACTGGGGAAGGCAGCCACATGATAGCAGGTACATCCTGTGTGTACTGGGGAAGGCAGCCACATGATAGCAGGTACATCCTGTGTGTACTGGGGAAGGCAGCCACATGATAGCAGGTACATCCTGTGTGTACTGGGGAAGGCAGCCACATGATAGCAGGTACATCCTGTGTGTACTGGGGAAGGCAGCCACATGATAGCAGGTACATGCTGTGTGTACTAGGGAAGGCAGCCACATGATAGCAGGTACATCCTGTGTGTACTATGGAAGGCAGCCACATGATAGCAGGTACATCCTGTGTGTACTGGGGAAGGCAGCCACATGATAGCAGGTACATCCTGTGTGTACTGGGGAAGGCAGCCACATGATAGCAGGTACATCCTGTGTGTACTAGGGAAGGCAGCCACATGATAGCAGGTACATCCTGTGTGTACTGGGGAAGGCAGCCACATGATAGCAGGTACATCCTGTGTGTACTGGGGAAGGCAGCCACATGATAGCAGGTACATCCTGTGTGTACTGGGGAAGGCAGCCACATGATAGCAGGTACATCCTGTGTGTACTGGGGAAGGCAGCCACATGATAGCAGGTACATCCTGTGTGTACTAGGGAAGGCAGCCACATGATAGCAGGTACATCCTGTGTGTACTAGGGAAGGCAGCCACATGATAGCAGGTACATCCTGTGTGTACTGGGGAAGGCAGCCACATGATAGCAGGTACATCCTGTGTGTACTGGGGAAGGCAGCCACATGATAGCAGGTACATCCTGTGTGTACTGGGGAAGGCAGCCACATGATAGCAGGTACATCCTGTGTGTACTGGGGAAGGCAGCCACATGATAGCAGGTACATCCTGTGTGTACTGGGGAAGGCAGCCACATGATAGCAGGTACATCCTGTGTGTACTGGGGAAGGCAGCCACATGATAGCAGGTACATCCTGTGTGTACTGGGGAAGGCAGCCACATGATAGCAGGTACATCCTGTGTGTACTGGGGAAGGCAGCCACATGATAGCAGGTACATCCTGTGTGTACTGGGGAAGGCAGCCACATGATAGCAGGTACATCCTGTGTGTACTAGGGAAGGCAGCCACATGATAGCAGGTACATCCTGTGTGTACTAGGGAAGGCAGCCACATGATAGCAGGTACATCCTGTGTGTACTGGGGAAGGCAGCTACATGATAGCAGGTACATCCTGTGTGTACTGGGGAAGGCAGCCACATGATAGCAGGTACATCCTGTGTGTACTGGGGAAGGCAGCCACATGATAGCTGGTACATCCTGTGTGTACTGGGGGAGGCAGCCACATGATAGCAGGTACATCCTGTGTGTACTGGGGAAGGCAGCCACATTATAGCAGGTACATCCTGTGTGTACTGGGGGAGGCAGCCACATGATAGCAGGTACATCCTGTGTGTACTGGGGAAGGCAGCCACATGATAGCAGGTACATCCTGTGTGTACTGGGGAAGGCAGCCACATGATAGCAGGTACATCCTGTGTGTACTGGGGAAGGCAGCCACATGATAGCAGGTACATCCTGTGTGTACTGGGGGAGGCAGCCACATGATAGCAGGTACATCCTGTGTGTACTGGGGAAGGCAGCCACATGATAGCAGGTACATCCTGTGTGTACTGGGGGAGGCAGCCACATGATAGCAGGTACATCCTGTGTATACTGGGGAAGGCAGCCACATTATAGCAGGTACATCCTGTGTGTACTGGGGAAGGCAGCCACATGATAGCAGGTACATCCTGTGTGTACTGGGGGTGGCAGCCACGTGATAGCAGGTACATCCTGTGTGTACTGGGGAAGGCAGCCACATGATAGCAGGTACATCCTGTGTGTACTAGGGAAGGCAGCCACATGATAGCAGGTACATCCTGTGTGTACTGGGGAAGGCAGCCACATGATAGCAGGTACATCCTGTGTGTACTGGGGAAGACAGCCACATGATAGCAGGTACATCCTGTGTGTACTGGGAGAGGCAGCCACATGATAGCAGGTACATCCTGTGTGTACTGGGGAAGGCAGCCACATTATAGCAGGTACATCCTGTGTGTACTGGGGAAGGCAGCCACGTGATAGCAGGTACATCCTGTGTGTACTGGGGGAGGCAGCCACGTGATAGCAGGTACATCCTGTGTGTACTGGGGGAGGCAGCCACATGATAGCAGGTACATCCTGTGTGTACTGGGGAAGGCAGCCACGTGATAGCAGGTACATCCTGTGTGTACTGGGGAAGGCAGCCACATGATAGCAGGTACATCCTGTGTGTACTGGGGAAGGCAGCCACATGATAGCAGGTACATCCTGTGTGTACTGGGGAAGGCAGCCACATGATAGCAGGTACATCCTGTGTGTACTGGGGAAGGCAGCCACATGATAGTAGGTACATTCTGTGTGTACTGGGGAAGGCAGCCACATGATAGCAGGTACATCCTGTGTGTACTAGGGAAAGCAGCCACATGATAGCAGGTACATCCTGTGTGTACTAGGGAAGGCAGCCACATGATAGCAGGTACATCCTGTGTGTACTGGGGAAGGCAGCCACATGATAGCAGGTACATCCTGTGTGTACTGGGGAAGGCAGCCACATGATAGCAGGTACATCCTGTGTGTACTGGGGAAGGCAGCCACATGATAGCAGGTACATCCTGTGTGTACTGGGGAAGGCAGCCACATGATAGCAGGTACATCCTGTGTGTACTGGGGAAGGCAGCCACATGATAGCAGGTACATCCTGTGTGTACTGGGGAAGGCAGCCACATGATAGCAGGTACATCCTGTGTGTACTGGGGAAGGCAGCCACATGATAGCAGGTACATCCTGTGTGTACTGGGGAAGGCAGCCACATGATAGCAGGTACATCCTGTGTGTACTAGGGAAGGCAGCCACATGATAGCAGGTACATCCTGTGTGTACTGGGGAAGGCAGCTACATGATAGCAGGTACATCCTGTGTGTACTGGGGAAGGCAGCCACATGATAGCAGGTACATCCTGTGTGTATTGGGGAAGGCAGCCACATGATAGCAGGTACATCCTGTGTGTACTGGGGAAGGCAGCCACATGATAGCAGGTACATCCTGTGTGTACTGGGGGAGGCAGCCACATGATAGCAGGTACATCCTGTGTGTACTGGGGAAGGCAGCCACATTATAGCAGGTACATCCTGTGTGTACTGGGGGAGGCAGCCACATGATAGCAGGTACATCCTGTGTGTACTGGGGAAGGCAGCCACATGATAGCAGGTACATCCTGTGTGTACTGGGGAAGGCAGCCACATGATAGCAGGTACATCCTGTGTGTACTGGGGAAGGCAGCCACATGATAGCAGGTACATCCTGTGTGTACTGGGGGAGGCAGCCACGTGATAGCAGGTACATCCTGTGTGTACTGGGGAAGGCAGCCACATGATAGCAGGTACATCCTGTGTGTACTGGGGGAGGCAGCCACGTGATAGCAGGTACATCCTGTGTGTACTGGGGAAGGCAGCCACGTGATAGCAGATACATCCTGTGTGTACTGGGGAAGGCAGCCACGTGATAGCAGATACATCCTGTGTGTACTGGGGGAGGCAGCCACATGATAGCAGGTACATCCTGTATGTACTGGGGGAGGCAGCCACGTGATAGCAGGTACATCCTGTGTGTACTGGGGGAGGCAGCCACGTGATAGCAGGTACATCCTGTGTGTACTGGGGGAGGCAGCCACGTGATAGCAGGTACATCCTGTGTGTACTGGGGAAGGCAGCCACGTGATAGCAGGTACATCCTGTGTGTACTGGGGAAGGCAGCCACATGATAGCAGGTACATCCTGTGTGTACTAGGGAAGGCAGCCACATGATAGCAGGTACATCCTGTGTGTACTGGGGAAGGCAGCTACATGATAGCAGGTACATCCTGTGTGTACTGGGGAAGGCAGCTACATGATAGCAGGTACATCCTGTGTGTACTGGGGAAGGCAGCCACATGATAGCAGGTACATCCTGTGTGTACTGGGGAAGGCAGCCACATGATAGCAGGTACATCCTGTGTGTACTGGGGAAGGCAGCTACATGATAGCAGGTACATCCTGTGTGTACTGGGGAAGGCAGCCACATGATAGCAGGTACATCCTGTGTGTACTGGGGAAGGCAGCCACATGATAGCAGGTACATCCTGTGTGTACTGGGGAAGGCAGCCACGTGATAGCAGGTACATCCTGTGTGTACTGGAGGAGGCAGCCACGTGATAGCAGGTACATCCTGTGTGTACTGGGGAAGGCAGCTACATGATAGCAGGTACATCCTGTGTGTACTGGGGAAGGCAGCCACATGATAGCAGGTACATCCTGTGTGTACTGGGGAAGGCAGCCACATGATAGCAGGTACATCCTGTGTGTACTGGGGAAGGCAGCCACATGATAGCAGGTACATCCTGTGTGTACTAGGGAAAGCAGCCACATGATAAAAGGTAAAGCAACCAAATGAGAGGACAGGCAGATGATAGCAGGTAATGCAGCCTGTGTGTACTAGAACCAGCAGTCACATAATAGCAAATAACGCAGCCTGTGTGTACAGGAGAGGGCAGCCACACAATAGCAGGTAACAAGGAAGGCAGTCACATGATAAAAGGTAAAACAACCTACGTGTACGGGAGCCAGATTGTGGTGACACAGGGGGTGCAAGGAATTCACTTTGTGATGCCAGGGCACCGTTAGCCTATACACGGTAGAGAAAGCTTCTCCTGGGCCCGACACGGGGAGAGGGGTAAGAAACACACAGACATTGGGTTACACATAACTGTCTTTTACTGAGCAGGTGCAGATGGTACAAGACACAGTATGGAGCAGAGTAGAAGGGATGCAGTGTAACCCCTGGTAGCCCTGATGCCTTGCTAGGACTTATGGTGCTTTTCACTCACTTGAATTACAGAGATTTGAGACTTGAATATATCATATGCAACTAGGGTTCTGACAAAGTCCAATTACGAACACCGCCAGGGCTTGACCACTGTATGGGGAACTCTTGCAGAATGGCAGGGCTGACTTGAGAAGATATTTTCTTAGGCTTCCCTCAGTATTCACCACACACATCTTCCACCTCCTTTCCACACTGTAGCTCAGACTCTTCTTACTCCTTGACTGAACTGTGGCAACCCCTCCCCCCCCCCCCCCATACACTATATTCTGTAGAATTTAGGGGTTCCCATTGGGCAGGCAGGGTCACCTAGTTAACACTGCATATTTACGCTCGTGGGCGGCTCCCACAGGTCCCGGTTGCTATCAGCAGCCAGGACCCGCAGCTAATACCAGACATCGCCGATAGGGCTGATGTCCGGTATAAAATGACATAAAATGGGAGAAAAGCGTTGCTGGTTAGCTCACTGGGCTGTTGGGGACCACCGCGGTGAAATTGTGGCATCCCGACCAGCTGAGAGGACAGCAGGGGACTTCTTATTTTGCTTCCCTCTGTCCGATCATGGCTCTGCTGCTCCATGCCTGAGATCCAGGCTGGAGTAGCAGAGCACCGATAATACTGATCAATGCTATGCTACGGCATAGCATTGAACAGTGTATGCAATCCAAGGATTGCATGTAATAGTCCCCTATAGGGAATTAAAAAAAAAGTGTAAAAGAAGTTTAAAAAAATATTAAATAAATGGGATTTTACCCCTTCCTTAATAAATGTTTGAATCACCCCCTAAATGTTTGAATCACCCCCTTTTCCCATAAAAAAAATATATATGTAAACAAAAATGAATGTATTATAAAACTATAATGTTAATTTAACCGCACGGTCAATAGCGTACACGTAAAAAAGATTCCAAAGTACAAAATTGCATATTTTTGATCACTTTGTATACCCTTAAAAAAAAATTATAAAATGCGATCAAAAAGTCCAATCCCAACAAAAATGATACCGATATGAAATTCAGATCATGGCGCAAAATTTGACCCGAATACATCCCTGTATATGAAAAAATTAAAAAAGTTATAGGGGGTCAGAAGATGACAATTTTACACGTACGTAAGTAGTAAAATAAAATCCATATAAATTGGATATCCTTGTAACCGTATGGACCTACAGAATAAAGATATGTTGTAACGTTTACCGAAAAGTGCACTGAGTAGAATCGGAAGCCCGATTGCAAAATTGAAAGAGTTATGATTTTTAGAAGCTGATGAGGGAAAAATTAAAGTGGAAAAACCTGTGGTCCTTAAGGGGTTAAAGATACAGTACATAAATAACAAAATACAGTGAATACAATAAAATGCATGAACATAGTAAACATTTTATCAGTGGTCCCGACACAAGAGCAGTAGGCATGCCCGAGGAGGTCCGCAGCCCACTGGACAGCCTTTGATGCTGGGACACCACAACATGATAACAGTTAATGTTGGAAGCCACATGATAGCAGGTAATGCAGCCTGTGTATAGGGGGACAGTCACATGATAGCAGGTAATGCAGCCTGTGTGTAGGGGGGCAGTCACATGATAGCAGGTAATGCAGCCTGTGTGTAGGGGGGCAGTCACATAATAGCAGGTAATGCAGCCTGTGTGTAGGGGGGGAAGCCACATGATAGCAGGTAATGCAGCCTGTGTGTAGGGGGGGAAGCCACATGATAGCAGGTAATGCAGCCTGTGTGTAGGGGGGAAGCCACATGATAGCAGGTAATGCAGCCTGTGTGTAGGGGGGCAGTCATGATAGCAGGTAATGCAGCCTGTGTGTAGGGGGGCAGTCACATGATAGCAGGTAATGCAGCCTGTGTATAGGGGGCAGTCACATGATAGCATCCTGTGTGTATGGGAATATGGGAGTACATAACGCAGCCTGTGTGTATGGGAATAGGCAGTAGATATCGCAGCCTGTGTGTATGGGAATAGGCAGTAGATATCGCAGCCTGTGTGTGGGAATAGGCAGTAGATATCGCAGCCTGTGTGTATGGGAATAGACAGTAGATATCGCAGCCTGTGTGTATGTGGGAATAGGCAGTAGATATCGCAGCCTGTGTGTATGGGAATAGACAGTAGATATCGCAGCCTGTGTGTATGGGATTAGGCAGTAGATATCGCAGCCTGTGTGTATGGGAATAGGCAGTACATATCGCAGCCTGTGTGTGTGGGATTAGGCAGTAGATATCGCAGCCTGTGTGTATGGGAATAGGCAGTAGATATCGCAGCCTGTGTATATGGGAATAGGCAGTAGATATCGCAGCCTGTGTGTATGTGGGAATAGGCAGTAGATATCGCAGCCTGTGTGTATGGGATTAGGCAGTAGATATCGCAGCCTGTGTGTATGGGAATAGGCAGTACATATCGCAGCCTGTGTGTATGGGATTAGGCAGTAGATATCGCAGCCTGTGTGTATGGGAATAGGCAGTAGATATCGCAGCCTGTGTGTATGGGAATAGGCAGTACATATCGCAGCCTGTGTGTATGGGAATAGGCAGTACATATCGCAGCCTGTGTGTATGGGATTAGGCAGTAGATATCGCAGCCTGTGTGTATGGGAATAGGCAGTAGATATCACAGCCTGTGTATATGGGAATAGGCAGTAGATATCGCAGCCTGTGTGTATGTGGGATTAGGCAGTAGATATCGCAGCCTGTGTGTATGGGAATAGGCAGTACATATCGCAGCCTGTGTGTATGGGAATAGGCAGTAGATATCGCAGACTGTGTGTATGGGAATAGGCAGTACATATCGCAGCCTGTGTGTATGGGAATAGGCAGTAGATATCGCAGACTGTGTGTATGGGAATAGGCAGTACATATCGCAGCCTGTGTGTATGGGAATAGGCAGTACATATCGCAGCCTGTGTGTATGGGAATAGGCAGTAGATATCGCAGACTGTGTGTATGGGAATAGGCAGTACATATCGCAGCCTGTGTGTATGGGAATAGGCAGTAGATATCGCAGACTGTGTGTATGGGAATAGGCAGTAGATATCGCAGCCTGTGTGTATGGGAATAGGCAGTAGATATCGCAGCCTGTGTGTATGGGAATAGGCAGTAGATATCGCAGCCTGTGTGTATGGGAATAGGCAGTAGATAACGCAGCCTGTGTGTATGTGGGATTAGGCAGTAGATATCGCAGCCTGTGTGTGTGGGAATAGGCAGTAGATATCGCAGCCTGTGTGTATGGGAATAGGCAGTAGATATCGCAGCCTGTGTATGTGGGAATAGGCAGTAGATATCGCAGCCTGTGTGTGTGGGAATAGGCAGTACATATCGCAGCCTGTGTGTATGGGAATAGGCAGTACATATCGCAGCCTGTGTGTATGGGAATAGGCAGTAGATATCGCAGCCTGTGTGTATGGGAATAGGCAGTAGATATTGCAGCCTGTGTGTATGGGAATAGGCAGTAGATATCGCAGCCTGTGTATATGGGAATAGGCAGTAGATATCGCAGCCTGTGTGTATGTGGGATTAGGCAGTAGATATCGCAGCCTGTGTGTATGGCATTAGGCAGTAGATATCGCAGCCTGTGTGTATGTGGGATAGGCAGTAGATATCGCAGCCTGTGTATATGGGAATAGGCAGTAGATATCGCAGCCTGTGTGTATGTGGGATTAGGCAGTAGATATCAGAAGATGACAATTTTACACGTACGTAAGTAGTAAAATAAAATCCATATAAATTGGATATCCTTGTAACCGTATGGACCTACAGAATAAAGATATGTTGTAACGTTTACCGAAAAGTGCACTGAGTAGAATCGGAAGCCCGATTGCAAAATTGAAAGAGTTATGATTTTTAGAAGCTGATGAGGGAAAAATTAAAGTGGAAAAACCTGTGGTCCTTAAGGGGTTAAAGATACAGTACATAAATAACAAAATACAGTGAATACAATAAAATGCATGAACATAGTAAACATTTTATCAGTGGTCCCGACACAAGAGCAGTAGGCATGCCCGAGGAGGTCCGCAGCCCACTGGACAGCCTTTGATGCTGGGACACCACAACATGATAACAGTTAATGTTGGAAGCCACATGATAGCAGGTAATGCAGCCTGTGTATAGGGGGACAGTCACATGATAGCAGGTAATGCAGCCTGTGTGTAGGGGGGCAGTCACATGATAGCAGGTAATGCAGCCTGTGTGTAGGGGGGCAGTCACATAATAGCAGGTAATGCAGCCTGTGTGTAGGGGGGGAAGCCACATGATAGCAGGTAATGCAGCCTGTGTGTAGGGGGGGAAGCCACATGATAGCAGGTAATGCAGCCTGTGTGTAGGGGGGAAGCCACATGATAGCAGGTAATGCAGCCTGTGTGTAGGGGGGCAGTCATGATAGCAGGTAATGCAGCCTGTGTGTAGGGGGGCAGTCACATGATAGCAGGTAATGCAGCCTGTGTATAGGGGGCAGTCACATGATAGCATCCTGTGTGTATGGGAATATGGGAGTACATAACGCAGCCTGTGTGTATGGGAATAGGCAGTAGATATCGCAGCCTGTGTGTATGGGAATAGGCAGTAGATATCGCAGCCTGTGTGTGGGAATAGGCAGTAGATATCGCAGCCTGTGTGTATGGGAATAGACAGTAGATATCGCAGCCTGTGTGTATGTGGGAATAGGCAGTAGATATCGCAGCCTGTGTGTATGGGAATAGACAGTAGATATCGCAGCCTGTGTGTATGGGATTAGGCAGTAGATATCGCAGCCTGTGTGTATGGGAATAGGCAGTACATATCGCAGCCTGTGTGTGTGGGATTAGGCAGTAGATATCGCAGCCTGTGTGTATGGGAATAGGCAGTAGATATCGCAGCCTGTGTATATGGGAATAGGCAGTAGATATCGCAGCCTGTGTGTATGTGGGAATAGGCAGTAGATATCGCAGCCTGTGTGTATGGGATTAGGCAGTAGATATCGCAGCCTGTGTGTATGGGAATAGGCAGTACATATCGCAGCCTGTGTGTATGGGATTAGGCAGTAGATATCGCAGCCTGTGTGTATGGGAATAGGCAGTAGATATCGCAGCCTGTGTGTATGGGAATAGGCAGTACATATCGCAGCCTGTGTGTATGGGAATAGGCAGTACATATCGCAGCCTGTGTGTATGGGATTAGGCAGTAGATATCGCAGCCTGTGTGTATGGGAATAGGCAGTAGATATCACAGCCTGTGTATATGGGAATAGGCAGTAGATATCGCAGCCTGTGTGTATGTGGGATTAGGCAGTAGATATCGCAGCCTGTGTGTATGGGAATAGGCAGTACATATCGCAGCCTGTGTGTATGGGAATAGGCAGTAGATATCGCAGACTGTGTGTATGGGAATAGGCAGTACATATCGCAGCCTGTGTGTATGGGAATAGGCAGTAGATATCGCAGACTGTGTGTATGGGAATAGGCAGTACATATCGCAGCCTGTGTGTATGGGAATAGGCAGTACATATCGCAGCCTGTGTGTATGGGAATAGGCAGTAGATATCGCAGACTGTGTGTATGGGAATAGGCAGTACATATCGCAGCCTGTGTGTATGGGAATAGGCAGTAGATATCGCAGACTGTGTGTATGGGAATAGGCAGTAGATATCGCAGCCTGTGTGTATGGGAATAGGCAGTAGATATCGCAGCCTGTGTGTATGGGAATAGGCAGTAGATATTGCAGCCTGTGTGTATGGGAATAGGCAGTAGATAACGCAGCCTGTGTGTATGTGGGATTAGGCAGTAGATATCGCAGCCTGTGTGTGTGGGAATAGGCAGTAGATATCGCAGCCTGTGTGTATGGGAATAGGCAGTAGATATCGCAGCCTGTGTATGTGGGAATAGGCAGTAGATATCGCAGCCTGTGTGTGTGGGAATAGGCAGTACATATCGCAGCCTGTGTGTATGGGAATAGGCAGTACATATCGCAGCCTGTGTGTATGGGAATAGGCAGTAGATATCGCAGCCTGTGTGTATGGGAATAGGCAGTAGATATTGCAGCCTGTGTGTATGGGAATAGGCAGTAGATATCGCAGCCTGTGTATATGGGAATAGGCAGTAGATATCGCAGCCTGTGTGTATGTGGGATTAGGCAGTAGATATCGCAGCCTGTGTGTATGGCATTAGGCAGTAGATATCGCAGCCTGTGTGTATGTGGGATTAGGCAGTAGATATCGCAGCCTGTGTATATGGGAATAGGCAGTAGATATCGCAGCCTGTGTGTATGTGGGATTAGGCAGTAGATATCGCAGCCTGTGTGTATGGCATTAGGCAGTAGATATCGCAGCCTGTGTGTATGTGGGATTAGGCAGTAGATATCGCAGCCTGTGTGTATGGCATTAGGCAGTAGATATCGCAGCCTGTGTGTATGTGGGATTAGGCAGTAGATATCGCAGCCTGTGTGTATGGGATTAGGCAGTAGATAACGCATCCTGTGTGTGTGTGGGAATAGGCAGTACATATCGCAGCCTGTGTGTATGGGAATAGGCAGTAGATATCGCAGCCTGTGTGTATGGGAATAGGCAGTAGATATCGCAGCCTGTGTGTATGGGAATAGGCAGTAGATATCGCAGCCTGTGTGTATGGGAATAGGCAGTAGATATCGCAGCCTGTGTGTATGGGAATAGGCAGTAGATATCGCAGACTGTGTGTATGGGAATAGGCAGTACATATCGCAGCCTGTGTGTATGGGAATAGGCAGTAGATATCGCAGCCTGTGTATGTGGGAATAGGCAGTAGATATCGCAGCCTGTGTGTATGGGAATAGGCAGTAGATATCGCAGGCAGTGTGTATGTGGGAATAGGCAGTAGATATCGCAGCCTGTGTGTATGGGAATAGGCAGTAGATAATGCAGCCTGTGTGTATGGGATTAGGCAGTAGATATCGCAGCCTGTGTGTATGGGAATAGGCAGTAGATATCACAGCCTGTGTATATGGGAATAGGCAGTAGATATCGCAGCCTGTGTGTATGTGGGATTAGGCAGTAGATATCGCAGCCTGTGTGTATGGGAATAGGCAGTAGATATCGCAGCCTGTGTGTATGGGAATAGACAGTAGATATCGCAGCCTGTGTGTATGGGAATAGGCAGTACATATCGCAGCCTGTGTGTATGGGAATAGGCAGTAGATATCGCAGCCTGTGTGTATGGGAATAGGCAGTAGATATCGCAGCCTGTGTGTGTGGGAATAGGCAGTAGATATCGCAGCCTGTGTGTATGGGAATAGGCAGTAGATATCGCAGCCTGTGTATGTGGGAATAGGCAGTAGATATCGCAGCCTGTGTGTGTGGGAATAGGCAGTACATATCGCAGCCTGTGTGTATGGGAATAGGCAGTACATATCGCAGCCTGTGTGTATGGGAATAGGCAGTAGATATCGCAGCCTGTGTGTATGGGAATAGGCAGTAGATATCGCAGCCTGTGTGTATGGGAATAGGCAGTAGATATCGCAGCCTGTGTATATGGGAATAGGCAGTAGATATCGCAGCCTGTGTGTATGTGGGATTAGGCAGTAGATATCGCAGCCTGTGTGTATGGCATAAGGCAGTAGATATCGCAGCCTGTGTGTATGTGGGATTAGGCAGTAGATATCGCAGCCTGTGTATATGGGAATAGGCAGTAGATATCGCAGCCTGTGTGTATGTGGGATTAGGCAGTAGATATCGCAGCCTGTGTGTATGGCATTAGGCAGTAGATATCGCAGCCTGTGTGTATGTGGGATTAGGCAGTAGATATCGCAGCCTGTGTGTATGGCATTAGGCAGTAGATATCGCAGCCTGTGTGTATGTGGGATTAGGCAGTAGATATCGCAGCCTGTGTGTATGGGATTAGGCAGTAGATAACGCATCCTGTGTGTGTGTGGGAATAGGCAGTACATATCGCAGCCTGTGTGTATGGGAATAGGCAGTAGATATCGCAGCCTGTGTGTATGGGAATAGGCAGTAGATATCGCAGCCTGTGTGTATGGGAATAGGCAGTAGATATCGCAGCCTGTGTGTATGGGAATAGGCAGTAGATATCGCAGCCTGTGTGTATGGGAATAGGCAGTAGATATCGCAGACTGTGTGTATGGGAATAGGCAGTACATATCGCAGCCTGTGTGTATGGGAATAGGCAGTAGATATCGCAGCCTGTGTATGTGGGAATAGGCAGTAGATATCGCAGCCTGTGTGTATGGGAATAGGCAGTAGATATCGCAGGCTGTGTGTATGTGGGAATAGGCAGTAGATATCGCAGCCTGTGTGTATGGGAATAGGCAGTAGATAATGCAGCCTGTGTGTATGGGATTAGGCAGTAGATATCGCAGCCTGTGTGTATGGGAATAGGCAGTAGATATCACAGCCTGTGTATATGGGAATAGGCAGTAGATATCGCAGCCTGTGTGTATGTGGGATTAGGCAGTAGATATCGCAGCCTGTGTGTATGGGAATAGGCAGTAGATATCGCAGCCTGTGTGTATGGGAATAGACAGTAGATATCGCAGCCTGTGTGTATGGGAATAGGCAGTACATATCGCAGCCTGTGTGTATGGGAATAGGCAGTAGATATCGCAGCCTGTGTGTATGGGAATAGGCAGTAGATATCGCAGCCTGTGTGTATGGGAATAGGCAGTAGATATCGCAGCCTGTGTGTGTGGGAATAGGCAGTAGATATCGCAGCCTGTGTATGGGAATAGGCAGTAGATATCGCAGCCTGTGTGTATGTGGGATTAGGCAGTAGATATCGCAGCCTGTGTGTGTGGGAATAGGCAGTAGATATCGCAGCCTGTGTGTATGGGATTAGGCAGTAGATATCGCATCCTGTGTGTATATGGGAATAAACAGTAGATATCGCAGCCTGTGTATATGGGAATAGGCAGTAGATATCGCAGCCTGTGTGTGTGGGAATAGGCAGTAGATATCGCAGCCTGTGTGTATATGGGAATAGGCAGTAGATATCGCAGCCTGTGTGTATATGGGAATAGGCAGTAGATATCGCAGCCTGTGTGTATATGGGAATAGGCAGTAGATATCGCAGCCTGTGTATATGGGAATAGGCAGTAGATATCGCAGCCTGTGTGTATGGGAATAGGGAGTAGATATCGCAGCCTGTGTGTATATGGGAATAGGCAGTAGATATCGCAGACTGTGTGTATGGGAATAGGCAGTAGATATCGCAGCCTGTGTGTATGGGAATAGGCAGTAGATATCGCAGCCTGTGTGTATGGGAATAGGCAGTAGGTATCGCAGCCTGTGTGCGTGGGAATAGGCAGTAGGTATCGCAGCCTGTGTGTATGGGAATAGGCAGTAGATATCGCAGCCTGTGTGTATATGGGAATAGGCAGTAGATATCGCAGCCTGTGTGTATGGGATTAGGCAGTAGATATCGCAGCCTGTGTGTATATGGGAATAGGCAGTAGATATCGCAGCCTGTGTGTATATGGGAATAGGCAGTAGATATCGCAGCCTGTGTGTATATGGGAATAGGCAGTAGATATCGCAGCCTGTGTGTATGGGATTAGGCAGTAGATATCGCAGCCTGTGTGTATGGGAATAGGCAGTAGATATCGCAGCCTGTGTGTATGGGAATAGGCAGTAGATATCGCAGCCTGTGTGTATGGGAATAGGCAGTAGATATCGCAGCCTGTGTGTATGGGAATAGGCAGTAGATATCGCAGCCTGTGTGTGTGGGAATAGGCAGTAGATATCGCAGCCTGTGTGTATGTGGGATTAGGCAGTAGATATCGCAGCCTGTGTGTATGTGGGAATAGGCAGTAGATAACGCAGCCTGTGTGTATGTGGGATTAGGCAGTAGATATCGCATCCTGTGTGTATGTGGGATTAGGCAGTAGATATCGCAGCCTGTGTGTATGGGAATAGGCAGTAGATATCGCAGCCTGTGTGTATATGGGAATAGGCAGTAGATATCGCAGCCTGTGTGTATATGGGAATAGGCAGTAGATATCGCAGCCTGTGTGTATGTGGGAATAGGCAGTAGATATCGCAGCCTGTGTGTGTGGGAATAGGCAGTAGATATCGCAGCCTGTGTGTATGGGAATAGGCAGTAGATATCGCAGCCTGTGTGTATGGGAATAGGCAGTAGATATCGCAGCCTGTGTGTGTGGGAATAGGCAGTAGATATCGCAGCCTGTGTGTATGTGGGATTAGGCAGTAGATATGGCAGCCTGTGTGTATGTGGGATTAGGCAGTAGATATCGCAGCCTGTGTGTATATGGGAATAGGCAGTAGATATCGCAGCCTGTGTATATGGGAATAGGCAGTAGATATCGCAGCCTGTGTGTGTGGGAATAGGCAGTAGATATCGCAGCCTGTGTATATGGGAATAGGCAGTAGATATCGCAGCCTGTGTATATGGGAATAGGCAGTAGATATCGCAGCCTGTGTGTATGGGAATAGGCAGTAGATATCGCAGCCTGTGTATATGGGAATAGGCAGTAGATATCGCAGCCTGTGTATATGGGAATAGGCAGTAGATATCGCAGCCTGTGTGTATGTGGGAATAGGCAGTAGATATCGCAGCCTGTGTGTATGGGAATAGGCAGTAGATATCGCAGCCTGTGTGTATGTGGGAATAGGCAGTACATATCGCAGCCTGTGTGTATGGGATTAGGCAGTAGATATCGCAGCCTGTGTGTATGGGAATAGGCAGTAGATATCGCAGCCTGTGTGTATGGGAATAGGCAGTAGATATCGCAGCCTGTGTGTATGGGAATAGGCAGTAGATATCGCAGCCTGTGTGTATATGGGAATAGGCAGTAGATATCGCAGCCTGTGTGTATGTGGGAATAGGCAGTAGATATCGCAGCCTGTGTGTATGGGAATAGGCAGTAGATATCGCAGCCTGTGTGTATGGGAATAGGCAGTAGATATCGCAGCCTGTGTGTGTGGGAATAGGCAGTAGATATCGCAGCCTGTGTGTATGGGAATAGGCAGTACATATCGCAGCCTGTGTGTATATGGGAATAGGCAGTAGATATCGCAGCCTGTGTGTATATGGGAATAGGCAGTAGATATCGCAGCCTGTGTGTATATGGGAATAGGCAGTAGATATCGCAGCCTGTGTGTATGGCATTAGGCAGTAGATATCGCAGCCTGTGTGTATGTGGGATTAGGCAGTAGATATCGCAGCCTGTGTGTATGGGATTAGGCAGTAGATAACGCATCCTGTGTGTGTGTGGGAATAGGCAGTACATATCGCAGCCTGTGTGTATGGGAATAGGCAGTAGATATCGCAGCCTGTGTGTATGGGAATAGGCAGTAGATATCGCAGCCTGTGTGTATGGGAATAGGCAGTAGATATCGCAGCCTGTGTGTATGGGAATAGGCAGTAGATATCGCAGCCTGTGTGTATGGGAATAGGCAGTAGATATCGCAGACTGTGTGTATGGGAATAGGCAGTACATATCGCAGCCTGTGTGTATGGGAATAGGCAGTAGATATCGCAGCCTGTGTATGTGGGAATAGGCAGTAGATATCGCAGCCTGTGTGTATGGGAATAGGCAGTAGATATCGCAGGCTGTGTGTATGTGGGAATAGGCAGTAGATATCGCAGCCTGTGTGTATGGGAATAGGCAGTAGATAATGCAGCCTGTGTGTATGGGATTAGGCAGTAGATATCGCAGCCTGTGTGTATGGGAATAGGCAGTAGATATCACAGCCTGTGTATATGGGAATAGGCAGTAGATATCGCAGCCTGTGTGTATGTGGGATTAGGCAGTAGATATCGCAGCCTGTGTGTATGGGAATAGGCAGTAGATATCGCAGCCTGTGTGTATGGGAATAGACAGTAGATATCGCAGCCTGTGTGTATGGGAATAGGCAGTACATATCGCAGCCTGTGTGTATGGGAATAGGCAGTAGATATCGCAGCCTGTGTGTATGGGAATAGGCAGTAGATATCGCAGCCTGTGTGTGTGGGAATAGGCAGTAGATATCGCAGCCTGTGTGTATGGGAATAGGCAGTAGATATCGCAGCCTGTGTATGTGGGAATAGGCAGTAGATATCGCAGCCTGTGTGTGTGGGAATAGGCAGTACATATCGCAGCCTGTGTGTATGGGAATAGGCAGTACATATCGCAGCCTGTGTGTATGGGAATAGGCAGTAGATATCGCAGCCTGTGTGTATGGGAATAGGCAGTAGATATCGCAGCCTGTGTGTATGGGAATAGGCAGTAGATATCGCAGCCTGTGTATATGGGAATAGGCAGTAGATATCGCAGCCTGTGTGTATGTGGGATTAGGCAGTAGATATCGCAGCCTGTGTGTATGGCATTAGGCAGTAGATATCGCAGCCTGTGTGTATGTGGGATTAGGCAGTAGATATCGCAGCCTGTGTATATGGGAATAGGCAGTAGATATCGCAGCCTGTGTGTATGTGGGATTAGGCAGTAGATATCGCAGCCTTTGTGTATGGCATTAGGCAGTAGATATCGCAGCCTGTGTGTATGTGGGATTAGGCAGTAGATATCGCAGCCTGTGTGTATGGCATTAGGCAGTAGATATCGCAGCCTGTGTGTATGTGGGATTAGGCAGTAGATATCGCAGCCTGTGTGTATGGGATTAGGCAGTAGATAACGCATCCTGTGTGTGTGTGGGAATAGGCAGTACATATCGCAGCCTGTGTGTATGGGAATAGGCAGTAGATATCGCAGCCTGTGTGTATGGGAATAGGCAGTAGATATCGCAGCCTGTGTGTATGGGAATAGGCAGTAGATATCGCAGCCTGTGTGTATGGGAATTTGCAGTAGATATCGCAGCCTGTGTGTATGGGAATAGGCAGTAGATATCGCAGACTGTGTGTATGGGAATAGGCAGTACATATCGCAGCCTGTGTGTATGGGAATAGGCAGTAGATATCGCAGCCTGTGTATGTGGGAATAGGCAGTAGATATCGCAGCCTGTGTGTATGGGAATAGGCAGTAGATATCGCAGGCTGTGTGTATGTGGGAATAGGCAGTAGATATCGCAGCCTGTGTGTATGGGAATAGGCAGTAGATAATGCAGCCTGTGTGTATGGGATTAGGCAGTAGATATCGCAGCCTGTGTGTATGGGAATAGGCAGTAGATATCACAGCCTGTGTATATGGGAATAGGCAGTAGATATCGCAGCCTGTGTGTATGTGGGATTAGGCAGTAGATATCGCAGCCTGTGTGTATGGGAATAGGCAGTAGATATCGCAGCCTGTGTGTATGGGAATAGACAGTAGATATCGCAGCCTGTGTGTATGGGAATAGGCAGTACATATCGCAGCCTGTGTGTATGGGAATAGGCAGTAGATATCGCAGCCTGTGTGTATGGGAATAGGCAGTAGATATCGCAGCCTGTGTGTATGGGAATAGGCAGTAGATATCGCAGCCTGTGTGTGTGGGAATAGGCAGTAGATATCGCAGCCTGTGTATGGGAATAGGCAGTAGATATCGCAGCCTGTGTGTATGTGGGATTAGGCAGTAGATATCGCAGCCTGTGTGTGTGGGAATAGGCAGTAGATATCGCAGCCTGTGTGTATGGGATTAGGCAGTAGATATCGCATCCTGTGTGTATATGGGAATAAACAGTAGATATCGCAGCCTGTGTATATGGGAATAGGCAGTAGATATCGCAGCCTGTGTGTGTGGGAATAGGCAGTAGATATCGCAGCCTGTGTGTATATGGGAATAGGCAGTAGATATCGCAGCCTGTGTGTATATGGGAATAGGCAGTAGATATCGCAGCCTGTGTGTATATGGGAATAGGCAGTAGATATCGCAGCCTGTGTATATGGGAATAGGCAGTAGATATCGCAGCCTGTGTGTATGGGAATAGGGAGTAGATATCGCAGCCTGTGTGTATATGGGAATAGGCAGTAGATATCGCAGACTGTGTGTATGGGAATAGGCAGTAGATATCGCAGCCTGTGTGTATGGGAATAGGCAGTAGATATCGCAGCCTGTGTTTATGGGAATAGGCAGTAGGTATCGCAGCCTGTGTGCGTGGGAATAGGCAGTAGGTATCGCAGCCTGTGTGTATGGGAATAGGCAGTAGATATCGCAGCCTGTGTGTATATGGGAATAGGCAGTAGATATCGCAGCCTGTGTGTATGGGATTAGGCAGTAGATATCGCAGCCTGTGTGTATATGGGAATAGGCAGTAGATATCGCAGCCTGTGTGTATATGGGAATAGGCAGTAGATATCGCAGCCTGTGTGTATATGGGAATAGGCAGTAGATATCGCAGCCTGTGTGTATGGGATTAGGCAGTAGATGTCGCAGCCTGTGTGTATGGGAATAGGCAGTAGATATCGCAGCCTGTGTGTATGGGAATAGGCAGTAGATATCGCAGCCTGTGTGTATGGGAATAGGCAGTAGATATCGCAGCCTGTGTGTATGGGAATAGGCAGTAGATATCGCAGCCTGTGTGTGTGGGAATAGGCAGTAGATATCGCAGCCTGTGTGTATGTGGGATTAGGCAGTAGATATCGCAGCCTGTGTGTATGTGGGAATAGGCAGTAGATAACGCAGCCTGTGTGTATGTGGGATTAGGCAGTAGATATCGCAGCCTTTGTGTATGGCATTAGGCAGTAGATATCGCAGCCTGTGTGTATGTGGGATTAGGCAGTAGATATCGCAGCCTGTGTGTATGGCATTAGGCAGTAGATATCGCAGCCTGTGTGTATGTGGGATTAGGCAGTAGATATCGCAGCCTGTGTGTATGGGATTAGGCAGTAGATATCGCAGCCTGTGTGTATGTGGGATTAGGCAGTAGATATCGCAGCCTGTGTATATGGGAATAGGCAGTAGATATCGCAGCCTGTGTGTATGTGGGATTAGGCAGTAGATATCGCAGCCTTTGTGTATGGCATTAGGCAGTAGATATCGCAGCCTGTGTGTATGTGGGATTAGGCAGTAGATATCGCAGCCTGTGTGTATGGCATTAGGCAGTAGATATCGCAGCCTGTGTGTATGTGGGATTAGGCAGTAGATATCGCAGCCTGTGTGTATGGGATTAGGCAGTAGATAACGCATCCTGTGTGTGTGTGGGAATAGGCAGTACATATCGCAGCCTGTGTGTATGGGAATAGGCAGTAGATATCGCAGCCTGTGTGTATGGGAATAGGCAGTAGATATCGCAGCCTGTGTGTATGGGAATAGGCAGTAGATATCGCAGCCTGTGTGTATGGGAATTTGCAGTAGATATCGCAGCCTGTGTGTATGGGAATAGGCAGTAGATATCGCAGACTGTGTGTATGGGAATAGGCAGTACATATCGCAGCCTGTGTGTATGGGAATAGGCAGTAGATATCGCAGCCTGTGTATGTGGGAATAGGCAGTAGATATCGCAGCCTGTGTGTATGGGAATAGGCAGTAGATATCGCAGGCTGTGTGTATGTGGGAATAGGCAGTAGATATCGCAGCCTGTGTGTATGGGAATAGGCAGTAGATAATGCAGCCTGTGTGTATGGGATTAGGCAGTAGATATCGCAGCCTGTGTGTATGGGAATAGGCAGTAGATATCACAGCCTGTGTATATGGGAATAGGCAGTAGATATCGCAGCCTGTGTGTATGTGGGATTAGGCAGTAGATATCGAAGCCTGTGTGTATGGGAATAGGCAGTAGATATCGCAGCCTGTGTGTATGGGAATAGACAGTAGATATCGCAGCCTGTGTGTATGGGAATAGGCAGTACATATCGCAGCCTGTGTGTATGGGAATAGGCAGTAGATATCGCAGCCTGTGTGTATGGGAATAGGCAGTAGATATCGCAGCCTGTGTGTATGGGAATAGGCAGTAGATATCGCAGCCTGTGTGTGTGGGAATAGGCAGTAGATATCGCAGCCTGTGTATGGGAATAGGCAGTAGATATCGCAGCCTGTGTGTATGTGGGATTAGGCAGTAGATATCGCAGCCTGTGTGTGTGGGAATAGGCAGTAGATATCGCAGCCTGTGTGTATGGGATTAGGCAGTAGATATCGCATCCTGTGTGTATATGGGAATAAACAGTAGATATCGCAGCCTGTGTATATGGGAATAGGCAGTAGATATCGCAGCCTGTGTGTGTGGGAATAGGCAGTAGATATCGCAGCCTGTGTGTATATGGGAATAGGCAGTAGATATCGCAGCCTGTGTGTATATGGGAATAGGCAGTAGATATCGCAGCCTGTGTGTATATGGGAATAGGCAGTAGATATCGCAGCCTGTGTATATGGGAATAGGCAGTAGATATCGCAGCCTGTGTGTATGGGAATAGGGAGTAGATATCGCAGCCTGTGTGTATATGGGAATAGGCAGTAGATATCGCAGACTGTGTGTATGGGAATAGGCAGTAGATATCGCAGCCTGTGTGTATGGGAATAGGCAGTAGATATCGCAGCCTGTGTTTATGGGAATAGGCAGTAGGTATCGCAGCCTGTGTGCGTGGGAATAGGCAGTAGGTATCGCAGCCTGTGTGTATGGGAATAGGCAGTAGATATCGCAGCCTGTGTGTATATGGGAATAGGCAGTAGATATCGCAGCCTGTGTGTATGGGATTAGGCAGTAGATATCGCAGCCTGTGTGTATATGGGAATAGGCAGTAGATATCGCAGCCTGTGTGTATATGGGAATAGGCAGTAGATATCGCAGCCTGTGTGTATATGGGAATAGGCAGTAGATATCGCAGCCTGTGTGTATGGGATTAGGCAGTAGATATCGCAGCCTGTGTGTATGGGAATAGGCAGTAGATATCGCAGCCTGTGTGTATGGGAATAGGCAGTAGATATCGCAGCCTGTGTGTATGGGAATAGGCAGTAGATATCGCAGCCTGTGTGTATGGGAATAGGCAGTAGATATCGCAGCCTGTGTGTGTGGGAATAGGCAGTAGATATCGCAGCCTGTGTGTATGTGGGATTAGGCAGTAGATATCGCAGCCTGTGTGTATGTGGGAATAGGCAGTAGATAACGCAGCCTGTGTGTATGTGGGATTAGGCAGTAGATATCGCATCCTGTGTGTATGTGGGATTAGGCAGTAGATATCGCAGCCTGTGTGTATGGGAATAGGCAGTAGATATCGCAGCCTGTGTGTATATGGGAATAGGCAGTAGATATCGCAGCCTGTGTGTATATGGGAATAGGCAGTAGATATCGCAGCCTGTGTGTATGTGGGAATAGGCAGTAGATATCGCAGCCTGTGTGTGTGGGAATAGGCAGTAGATATCGCAGCCTGTGTGTATGGGAATAGGCAGTAGATATCGCAGCCTGTGTGTATGGGAATAGGCAGTAGATATCGCAGCCTGTGTGTGTGGGAATAGGCAGTAGATATCGCAGCCTGTGTGTATGTGGGATTAGGCAGTAGATATGGCAGCCTGTGTGTATGTGGGATTAGGCAGTAGATATCGCAGCCTGTGTGTATATGGGAATAGGCAGTAGATATCGCAGCCTGTGTATATGGGAATAGGCAGTAGATATCGCAGCCTGTGTGTGTGGGAATAGGCAGTAGATATCGCAGCCTGTGTATATGGGAATAGGCAGTAGATATCGCAGCCTGTGTATATGGGAATAGGCAGTAGATATCGCAGCCTGTGTGTATGGGAATAGGCAGTAGATATCGCAGCCTGTGTATATGGGAATAGGCAGTAGATATCGCAGCCTGTGTATATGGGAATAGGCAGTAGATATCGCAGCCTGTGTGTATGTGGGAATAGGCAGTAGATATCGCAGCCTGTGTGTATGTGGGAATAGGCAGTACATATCGCAGCCTGTGTGTATGGGATTAGGCAGTAGATATCGCAGCCTGTGTGTATGGGAATAGGCAGTAGATATCGCAGCCTGTGTGTATGGGAATAGGCAGTAGATATCGCAGCCTGTGTGTATGGGAATAGGCAGTAGATATCGCAGCCTGTGTGTATATGGGAATAGGCAGTAGATATCGCAGCCTGTGTGTATGTGGGAATAGGCAGTAGATATCGCAGCCTGTGTGTATGTGGGAATAGGCAGTAGATATCGCAGCCTGTGTGTATGGGAATAGACAGTAGATATCGCAGCCTGTGTGTATGGGAATAGGCAGTAGATATCGCAGCCTGTGTGTATGGGAATAGGCAGTAGATATCGCAGCCTGTGTATGTGGGATTAGGCAGTAGATATCGCAGCCTGTGTATATGGGAATAGGCAGTAGATATCGCAGCCTGTGTGTATGGGAATAGGCAGTAGATATCGCAGCCTGTGTGTATATGGGAATAGGCAGTAGATATCGCAGCCTGTGTGTATATGGGAATAGGCAGTAGATATCGCAGCCTGTGTGTGTGGGAATAGGCAGTAGATAAGCATCCTGTGTGTATGGGAATAGGCAGTAGATATCGCAGCCTGTGTATGTGGGATTAGGCAGTAGATATCGCAGCCTGTGTGTATGTGGGATTAGGCAGTAGATATCGCAGCCTGTGTATATGGGAATAGGCAGTAGATATCGCAGCCTGTGTGTATATGGGAATAGGCAGTAGATATCGCAGCCTGTGTGTATATGGGAATAGGCAGTAGATATCGCAGCCTGTGTGTGTGGGAATAGGCAGTAGATATCGCAGCCTGTGTGTATGGGAATAGGCAGTAGATATCGCAGCCTGTGTATGTGGGATTAGGCAGTAGATATCGCAGCCTGTGTGTATGTGGGATTAGGCAGTAGATATCGCAGCCTGTGTATATGGGAATAGGCAGTAGATATCGCAGCCTGTATGTATGGGAATAGGGAGTACATAACGCAGCCTGTGTGTATGGGAATAGGCAGTAGATATCGCAGCCTGTGTATATGGGAATAGGCAGTAGATATCGCAGCCTGTATGTATGGGAATAGGGAGTACATAACGCAGCCTGTGTGTACAGGTACAGCGCCAGGATGCTGCCAGCTATACCCAGGATTCTGCAGGAGAGAACACTCGGCCGTTGCTAGTCTCCAGCTCTCTTCTCATTGGCCGAGACGCTTAGGCGGGGACATTCTGGGCGCGCTGATTGGTTGCTGTGCGTTCCCTAGTCGGCATCGTTCGGAATGCTGGAGATGCTGATCCGCACAGCTCACCCGGAGCCAGAGGCGGTGGAGCTCAGGAGAGACGAGTGCCCGGACCGGCGAGTGACACTCATCCCACCATGGACACGGACTCCGGGGACCTGAGCGAGGGCGAGCTGTCACCAGGTAACGCCAAACTTGTGTGCCGCGCTAGTGACTGACAGCCTCCCGTCCGCTACAAAGCAATCAACTTAATTAAAAGGGGCGGGAGCCGAAATTCCGCTTGTTTTTGGAGGGTGCGCTCATTCGGTGCCGGTGACGCCCTGGAAAGGGTTAAGTGTAGCGTGACGCCCCGAGAGTTTGTGTGCTACAAGTGGGGCTGGAAGTTACTTGTGTGACCTATCATGTGCACGTAATGCCTGAGCACCTGTCCGCTGGTCATACTAGATCTAATGGTAGTAGATCACCAGTCTATTACTTGTCCACTACTGATAGTAGATCACCTGTCCACTAGTGATCACAGATCCCCCTGTCCACCAGGGGTAGCAGATCCGCTGTTCATTAGTAATAGTAGATCGAATGCCCTATAGTGATAGTAGATCACCTGTCCACTAGTGATCACAGACCCCCCCCCCCCCCCCCCCCCCCCTTCCCATCAGGGGTAGCAGATCCGCTGTTCATTAGAAATAGCAGATCACCTGTTCACTAGTAATAGTAGATCGAATGTCCTATAGTGATAGATTACCTGTCTACCAGGAATAGATCACCTATCCATTAAGGAAAGTAGATGTTATGTTCAATAGGGATAGTAGATCTAATGTCCAATAGGATAGTAGATCTAATGTCCATTAGTGATCACAGCTCAAACTGTATACCAAGGAAAGCAGATCCCCCGTTCATTAATGATCACCTGTCCACTAGTCACAGCAGATTACCTGTTTGTTTATTGATAGCAGATCCCCTGACCACTAGTGATGGTAGATTACCTGCGACCCTCCCTCTAGTAGTAGTAGCAGATCACCTGAGTTAGCAAATCCTCTGCCAACCACAGAAAGCAGATCTCCTTTCTTTCATTAAAGTGATAGCAGATCACCTATCCACTAGTGATAGCAGATTACCTGTCACTGTCAAAAGCAGATCACTTGTACACCAAGGAAAGCAAATCAGATGTCCACTAATGAAAGTAAATCTGTTCACCAGGGATAGCAGATCCCGTCCCTGTCTACTAGTAATAGTAGGTCACCTGTCCACCAGGGAAAAGATCACCTGCCAGCCAGAGATAGTAGATCACCTGTCCATCAGTCATACAGGTTTCCTCTGCAGATCATCTGTTACTAGGACCTGTTCTCAAAAGATAGATCACCTGTCTAGTAGGGATAGCAGATCACCTCTCCGTTCGTTGTCCTCTCTGCAGATCAGCTGTCCATCAGAGATAGCAGATCCCTCTTTGCACTGTTTATAGCAGACGTCCTGTCCACTAAGGAGAGCAGATCACTTGTCCATTATCTATAGCAGACGTCCTGTCCACTAAGGAGAGCAGATCACTTGTCCATTATCTATAGCAGACGTCCTGTCCACTAAGGAGAGCAGATCACTTGTCCATTGTCTATAGCAGACGTCCTGTCCACTAAGGAGAGCAGATCACTTGTCCATTGTCTATAGCAGACGTCCTGTCCACTAAGGAGAGCAGATCACTTGTCCATTATCTATAGCAGACGTCCTGTCGACTAAGGAGAGCAGATCACTTGTCCATTATCTATAGCAGACGTCCTGTCCACTAAGGAGAGCAGATCACTTGTCCATTATCTATAGCAGACGTCCTGTCCACTAAGGAGAGCAGATCACTTGTCCATTATCTATAGCAGACGTCCTGTCCACTAAGGAGAGCAGATCACTTGTCCATTGTCTATAGCATACGTCCTGTCCACTAAGGAGAGCAGATCACTTGTCCATTGTCTATAGCAGACGTCCTGTCCACTAAGGAGAGCAGATCACTTGTCCATTGTCTATAGCAGACGTCCTGTCCACTAAGGAGAGCAGATCACTTGTCCATTATCTATAGCAGACGTCCTGTCCACTAAGGAGAGCAGATCACTTGTCCATTATCTATAGCAGACGTCCTGTCCACTAAGGAGAGCAGATCACTTGTCCATTATCTATAGCAGACGTCCTGTCCACTAAGGAGAGCAGATCACTTGTCCATTGTCTCCACTGTAGATTAACCTAGCATTATCATGAGTTGTGGCAAATGACAAACTCAGCTCTGCTACAGCCAAAGTTTCTTTATACAGATGACACCTAAAAGCTATTCTTTTCTTTAGGGATGGTTATAAATAACAATTGTAATGATTTTGCGTGTGATAAGTCCTCAGAAATGCTACAGTTCGGCCAAACCCAGGTTATTTGTATGAAGTTGGTCACTTCTGACACTATAGGACAGTGGTCTTCAACCTGCGGACCTCCAGATGTTGCAAAACTACAACTCCCAGCATGTCCGGACCTCCAATCTGGAGTTCCGCAGGTTGAAGACCACTGCTATAGGAGATCAGTGCGATCGGAGGAGGAAAATACACCCTGCCCAATCTCGGACTATGATCTGATAATCTGGATTGTCGTTGACGTATGCATATAGGGTGTGAATAATCTCTAATATGTACAATGATCACAGCTGGACAAGGTGGCAGATAAAAGATTCCAGTTCACATGTGGTGGTTTCCATTATTTGTGTCTGATCGCAAGACATGTTGGTCATTACCTTTAGGAAAATGGCCAAAACTTTCCTAGCTGCTAGAGATGAGCGAATTTACAGTAAATTCGATTCGTCACAAACTTCTCGGCTCGGCAGTTGATGACTTTTCCTGCATAAATTAGCTCAGCTTTCAGGTGCTCCGGTGGGCTGGAAAAGGTGGATACAGTCCTAGGAGACTCCTTTCCACCGGAGCACCTGAAGGCTGAACTAATTTACGCAGGATAAGTCATCAACTGCCGAGCCGAGAAGTTCGTGACGAATCGAATTTACTGTAAGTTCGCTCATCTCTACTAGCTGCCATAGACATGAGGCTGTTAATGGATCCAATAGATACATGGGCACCCTGGTGGCTCAGCGCTTAGTACTGTTGCCTTGAAGTTTGAGTCTTGGGTTTAAAACCAAGGGCAACATCTGAATAAATCAGTGTTTCCCAACCAGGGTGCCTCCAGCTGTTGCAAAACTACAATTCCCAGCATGCCCGGACAGCCAAAGGCTGTCCGGGCATGCTGGGAGTTGTAGTTTGCAACAGCTGGAAGCTCTCTGGTTGGGAAACACTGTCATAAAGTTTCTATATTTTCCCTGTCTTTGTGGGAGTTTCCAGTTATTTCCCAAACTCCAGAATTTCTTAATGAGGTACTCCGATGGAAAACCTTTTTTTTTTTTTTTTTTTTTTTTTTTATTTATTAATTTTTTTTAACCAACTGGTGCCAAAAAGTTAATCAGATTTGTAAATGACTTCTATGAAAAAAATCTTAATCCTCCCAGGACTTATAAGCTGCTGAATACTCCAGAGGAAATTCTTTTCTTTTTGGAACACAGTGCTCTCTACTGACATCACGAGCACAGTGCTCTCTGCTGACATCTCTGTCCATTTTAGGAACTGTCCAGAGCAGCATATGTTTGCTATGGGGATTTTCTCCTACTATGGACAGAGATGTCAGCAGAGAGCACTGTGCTCTTGATTCAGCAGAGAGCTCTGTGTTCCAAAAAGAAAATAATTTCTTCTGTAGTATTCAGCAGCTAATAAGTACTGGAAGGATTAAGCTTTTTTTAACAGAAGTAATTTACAGATCTGTTTAACTTTCTGGCACCAGTTGATTAAAAAAAATAAATAAAGGGGTACTCTGGTGGAAAACTTTTAACTAGTTAAAAGATGGTGCAGCTCACAATTAATTGATTACTGACCGAGGTTATTTCGGGTAAACTTTGTGTAAATTTTGGGCAAACTCCAGAATATACTTATAAGTATATAGATTTTCATGGAGTTATGGGTGATAATAATGTCTGTACAGCACTGTGAAATACTGTGTAATGTTGGGTCTATTAGATCCGACATATACTGTACGTACTAGGCCGACATGTATATGTCCAATGTATAACTATGACAGATGTATTGTAGTGGCATTTATCGTACCAAGGGTGTTAAAAAGACGTATACCCCAAAACGTTTTTACAGCATCAGGCCAGAAGGAATTGGACGGTAATCTGTGTCCCAAATGGGGGACAAAGTGATACACTTGTTGGGTCTGATATGCTGACACTGGTAATTTTTACTCTTAGGCTATGTTCACACGGCGGAATTCCGCCAGAATATTCCACGCAGACCTCCCATTGCAGCGCAGTCCCATTGATTTCAATAGGATTCTCCTGCACTGTGCACACGGTGGAATTTCCGCTGAAACATCTACGGAAATCCCAATTCCAGCTTCAGCAGAAAAAATAGACATGTCTAATCTTTCTGCGTATTTTGCTCAGAAATGCGTTGCCGTCTATGAGACGATGCATTTCTGAGTGGTCTTAGCGCCAGCCAATACTTTCGGGCGGATATTTCACACATGTTCCTACTGTGTAAGCATCCTCTAAGGGCATGTTCACATGGCAGAATTTCTGTGTGGAATGCGGCTGAAAAATGAATCTCCGCAATGCTGGTACAAGAAGTAAACACGGCGGTGAATGGATTTTCCACTGTCCCATTCACACAGATCATTTTCTGATGCAAAAATTCTGCATTCCGGATTCTGAAAAAAGAATTAACTCGTCAGTTATTTTTGCTGAATTTTGTGGCAGAGTCCCATTAAAGTCAGTGGGACTCTGAATTACACCCAGAATCTGTGTGTTGAGCCGAGAAATTCTGCATAAATTCAGCACAAATTCCACATTGAATCCGCAAAACTGCAAAAAAAAAAAAAATTTGCTGCCATGTCAAAGCGGAATCTGAGTGAAAGCAGAAAATTCCGTCTGATGATTCCAAAATGTTAACGCGGCCTAAGGCTTTACTTGATATTTCCCCTTTCAGTTGGATCCACTTCTGCCTTTTGCACATTTTCTGCTGCAGCATATCTGCTACGTGTGTTGTTACTAAGGGTGCATTCACACGCTATTACTAGCAGCGGGTTTCACGCTGCGGGAAACCTGCTGCGAGTTGCGCTTCCATTGATTTGAATGGGTCCGCAGACAGTCCGCATGAGTGTCAGATTTACGGACTGTCTGCGGACCCATTTAAATCAATGGTAATGTAACTCGCAGCGAGAAACTCGCTACTAGCGTGTGAACGCACCCTAAGACTGGGTTTAACAAAATATTTTGGGCAGTATTTTGCCTCCTTCACACTTGAAAAAAAGCCACAAAAAACTGCATTGTTTTTTGGGCCATCATGAAAAACTCCACTTTATTAATGAAAACACCACCAAGTAAAAAGCATTATAGGCACAGCCGATTATTTTTGCCTATTGACTTTTGACTTACTGGCTGCAGTAGTTTTTCACTAGAAAAAGGCAGTTATTTTTTCGTGATACATTTTTAGCATTTTTTGGGGAAAATGCGATGTAGAAAACCACCCATTTGGTCAGTTATTTTATGCAAAACCAGAAGCGGATCCAAAACACTGAAAAAAGTGCAACTCTTTTCATTATAGTTTTTCTTCGTGTAGATTCCATGTGGGATTTTGGCTAATTGGTACTGACTGTGAAATAGGGACTGAATGCTGACCAAAATACAGGGTGATTCAGAAAGGAAAAAGTAAAGGCCAGAATTAAAAGACCAGTGACTGAAAATCAAAGCTAAACCAGGCTGATCAGTATGGAACTACATGTGCCGTAAGCCATGGTATGGCGAATCTTATGAAAAGGTCTGTTAGAGATTACATCTTCTTCAGGAGCTGAACCCAGACAACATACCGAAATACAGTGGTCCCTCAAGTTACAATATTAATTGCTTCCAGGATGACCATTGTATGTTGAAACCATTGTATGTTGAGACCAGAATTCTATGGAAACCTGGTAATTGGTTCTAAAGGCACCAAAATGTAATCCAAAAATAGGAAAAAGTGAAAAGTAAAGAAAAATAAGTAGATAACTAATATAGATAAAGCAAGTCCTTACATATAAAAGTAAGAAAGATCTGCTGGGAGCTGTAAATCACTGTCTATGTCAGTGTTTCCCAAGCAGGGAGCCTCCAGCTGTTGCAAAACTACAACTCCCAGCATGCCCGGACAGCCAAAGGCTGTCCGGGCATGATGGGAGTTGTAGTTTTGCGACCGCTGGGGCCACCCTGCTTGGGAAACACTGGTCTATGTAGAGGACAGGAGCTTCTTCAGGGTCCTGTACAGTACAGGAAATGTCCTAAAAAAGTAACATGGAGCCGCCTCAACTGGTGTCCAAAGGAGCAGCTAACCCTGATACAGGTAAAGTGTACAGAACATGTAATACCTCTCTGTACTGTAGGGGGCGCTACCAGACATCAGTCAGTGCATACACTTCAGGAATACAGGGGTTTTACCAGTAAAATGCCCATTCTGATTGGTCAGTTCTTCCAGCCATTGACATGTTTCGCAGATCTGGACTGTCTGAACATTGTATGTTGAGTCTGGTTTCAACTTACAATGGTCCAGAAAAGACCATTGTATGTTGAAACTATTGTATGTTGAGGCCATTGTAAGTTGAGGGATCACTGTACTATGGGGGAGATTTATCAAAACCCGTCCAGAGGAAAAGTTGACCAGTTGCCCATAGTAACCAATCAGATCGCTTCTTTCATTTTTGAAAAGGCCTGTGTGAAAAATGAAAGAAGCGATCTGATTGGTTGTTATGGGCAACTTCTCCTCTGGACAGGTTTTGATAAATCTCCCCCACTGACTTCTGAATTGACTTGCAGGGCCGAATGGAAGAGGACAAATTCCGTCTGGTGTTCAGAGATGTGGTGACCATTTACCTCAGTGGGACCATTCCTCGACATACATCCAACATTGCTTGATAAAGGTCACCACAGGACCAAAACGTTGCATACTATGGATGCATTCTAATATCTGTCTGAAAGAAATGCAGATTTTCTATTTGTACTTTTGCAAGGTTTAATATGAAAGTGTGAGACACTGATTTGCATCCCCATTGTGGGGTGTGCCGTGGATCTCATATTTTGATTGGGTTGTAGAACCTTTCCATAGGTATAGGATGTTGTTATCATAACAAATATTTAAAAAATGAACATAGTGTTTGTTAGGAGATCAATGTGGATCCATTTTACAAATCTATTTTTGACTGGATTTCACATTTAAGCTATGTTTGTGTTTTTCAAGTGTAATTTGTGTTAAAGGGGTACTCCGGTGGATTATAATTATTTTTCAACCACTTAAGGACACAGGGCGTAGAGCTACACCCTGGCTATCTGGGACTTAAAGGAAATCTGTCATCAGTATCACCCGCATTATACTGATCAAAATTATACTTACAATGTCCTGAATGGCCAGCCGTTGTGCCGTTATCACTCTTTCTCTTTTAATGAGGTCCTTGGGGCATGGGCGGAGCTAGGACCGGAGCTCCTGGCACCCCACATACAGGGTACATTCACATGGGAGGGGGTTTACAGTGAGTTTCCCGCTGCAAGTTTGAGCTGTGGCAAATTTTCCGTTGCAGCTCAAACTCCCAGCGGGAAACTCGCTGTAAACGCCCGACCATGTGACTGTACCCTAATGCTAGATTCACACTGTAGAATTTATGGGCAGAATTTCTGCCAGAGATCAAGCCAACGGCACTAGGACAGTGTGGACTGCATTTCCGTCCCCATAGATGTCAATGCATTTCTGAGCAGATCTCCCAAATGGTCCACCCAGAAATGCATTGCCGTCTACGGGGACGGCAATTCAGTCCGTGCGGTCCTAGTGCCGCTGGCTAAATCTTTGGCAGAAATTCTTCCCAGAGATTCCGCAGTGTGAACCCAGCCTAAAAACACTACACTACACTACACCTTCACAAAGTAAAAAGTAAAACACTGCATATACACATCCCCTACCCCCCCCCCCCCAATAAAAATAGAAAATGTCTCGTACGGCAGTTTTTCCAAAAAAAAAAAAAAAAAACTCCCAGTATTGCCAGACAGCCATTGACTGTCCAGGCATGCTGGGAGTTTTGCAACAGCTGGAGGCACTCTGTTTGGGGAACACTGCCGTAGGGTATTTTTTTGGTATCGGAGGCTGGTGCTATTCTTGCATCCGAGTACTTCCCTATGCAAATCCCTAATTTAGGCCTCAAAAGTGAATTGAGCTCTCTCACTATTTCAAGGCAACAGTTTAGGGCCACATATGGGGTATTTCTGTACTTGGGAGAAATTGCCTAACACATTTTGGGGGCTGTTTCTCCTTTTACCCCTTATGAAAAGGAAAGTTATTAAATTAAATTTTTTACACTAACATGCTGGTATTGCCCCATACATTTCATTTTCACTAGAGGTAAAAGTGGAAAAAGACACCCCAAAATTTGTAACGCAATTGATCATGAGTACAGAAATACCCCATATGTGGATGTAAAATGCTCTGCGGGCGCACAACAAGGCTCAGGAGTGAGAGCGCACCATGTACATTTGAGGCCTAAATTGGTGATTTGCACATGGGAGGCTGATTTTACAGCGGTTCTGACATAAACGCAAAAAAATACCCACATGTGACCCCATTTTGGAAACTACACCCCTCACGGAACATAACAAGGGGTACAGTGAGCCTTAACACCCCACAGATGTTTGACACATTTTCATTAAAGTTGGATGAGAAAATGAAAAAAAAAAAATCGGAAAAAAGCCCCTCAAAATTTGTAACCCCAGTATGGAAATACCCCATATGTGGGCATAAAGTGCTCTGCGGGTGCACTACAATGCTCAGAAGAGAAGGAGCGCCATTGGGCTTTTGGAGAGAGAATAGGTCTGAAATTGAAGGCCATGTGTATTAACAAAGTCCCATGGAGCCAGAATATTCCATTAGGGGTGTAGATTCGCATTTTGGAATCTACACCCCTAATGGAATGTAACAAGGGAGGCAGTGAGCATTTACGCCCCACAGGTGTCTGACAGATTTTTGGAACAGTGGTCCGTGAAAATGAAAAATGTAATTTTTCAATTGCACAGCCCACTGTTTCAAAGATCTGTCTAACGCCAGTGGGGTGTAAATGCTCACTGCACCCCTTATTACATTCTGTGAGGGGTTTAGTTTCCAAAATTGGGTCACATGTGGGGGAGTCCAATGTTCTGGCACCACGGGGGGCTTTGTAAACATACATGGCCCCTGACTTCCATTCCAACCAAATTCTCTCTCCAAAAGCCCAATTGCACTCCTTCTCTTCTGAGCATTGTAGTCCACCTGCAGAGCACTTTACGTCCACACATGGGGTATTTCCATACTCAGAAGAAATGGGGTTACAAATTTTGGGGGGCATTGCTCCTATTACCTCTTGGGGAAAAAACTGCATTTTAGTGAAATAAGAAAAATAATTAAATTTACTCATTCGACTTTACCGAAAGTCGTCAAACACCTGTTGTGTATTAAGGCTCACTGTACCCCTTGTTACGTTCCTTGAGGGGTGTAGCTTCCCAAATAGTATGCCATGTGTTTTTTTTTTCAAAAAACATTTCAACAAAATTCACTCTCCAAAATCCCATTGTTGCTCCTTCCCTTCTGAGCCCTCAGAGCACTTTACATCCACATATGAGGTATTTCTTTTACTCGAGAGAAATTGTGTTACAAATTTTTGGGGGCTTTTTTTCCTTTAACCCCTTGTAAATTTTCAAAATCTGGGTCTATAGGAACATGCCAGCGTAAAAAATAAAGATTTTGAATTTTTTTCAAAGGGTTAACACACTTTATGAATGTCATTTTGAATACTTTTGAGGGGTGCAGATTTTATAATGGGTCATTTATGGGGTATACATTTTGTGAAAAATTGGCAAACTGCTGCTGAACTTTGAAGCCCTCTGATGTTTTCCAAAAGTAAAAACATGTCAACTTTATGATGCAAACATAAAGTAGACATATTGTATATGTGAATCAATATATAATTTATTTGGGATGTCCATTTTCCTTATAAGCAGAGAGTTTCAAAGTAAAAAAAAATGCAACATTTTAAACATTTTCAGAAATTTAAGAAAGTATGCAAGTATCGACGGAAAATCCGGAATCAGAATGAAAAGTATTAATGCTTAAAGGGACAGTGGTCAGATTTTCAAAAAACGCTCTGGTCCTTTAGGTGAAAATAGGTTTGGTCCTTTTAAAGGGTTAAATCAACTGGTGCCAAAAAAGTTTAACGGATTTGTAAATTGAATTCTATTTAACCATTCCGGTACTTATCAGCTGCTGTATACTTCAGAGGAAGTTGTATAGTTTTTTTTCAGTCTGACCACAGTGCTATCTACTGACACCTCTGTCCATGTCAGGAACTGTGCAGAGCAGAAGAGGTTTGCTATGGGGATTTGCTCTGGACAGTTCCTGACATGGACAGAGATGTCAGCAGAGAGCACTGTGGTCAGACTGAAAAGAACAACTCAACTTCCTCTGTAGTATACAGCAGCTGATAAGTACTGTAAGGATTAAGATTTTTAAATAAAAGTAATTTACATATCTGTTTAGCTTTTTGGCACCAGTTGATTTTAAAAGATCTGTTTTCCACCGGAGTACCCCTTTAAGGGTTTGTTTACATTGCCGTTTGCATCCGACCCATTTAGGATCTGATTGGCTCTTTTTTTTCTTTTTCTTGAGCTGAAAGGACCCTGAAATGGGTCGGATGCAAATGGCTACTGCCTTGTTCCAACAGCCCCCATTCACTTGCATGGGGTTCTTTGGTGATCCAGTAATTTTATAGGAGTTTAGCAGAGAAAAAAGTTGTGCAAGCACAATATTTTTTTTTCTCCGCTAAACTTAACGTAACTGCCAACGGAGCAGCACCTAATGGAGCCAGACGGCAGTGTGAACGAGGCCTAATTCATGCCAAAATGCATGTCCTTTTCAAACAAACCCTGTCATATTGATTTCAATGAGAAATTTGCAATGTCGTTCACACAGTATATATACACTGCTGATTTAAAAAAAAGTTTGTGTTAAAATAAAAAAAATCAAATATGCATCGAAAGTCGAACAAAAATAAAACTGATAGTAATTAATATGAAACCGTTGCCCAAGGTCCAAATGGATATATATATATATATATATATATATATATATATATATATATAAATTATAAGCAACTAATAAGTTATGATAAAAACATTTTTATTCCAATCTATAAAAATAAGATGTAAGATTCAGCTCTAAAATTTCAGTTTGTCACACCACAGGGCCCTTTTATAGCTGTTGCCAAATATTTATAACAATAATTAGGACCATAAAATAAGAAGGGATAATAAAATAACCCCTAGTAATCTGCTGCTCAAAGCAATATCCTATATTAACATATGTTCATAGTGGCATGTCATACATATAATGCCAGCTTACTAGTGAATAACACATATTAAATATAAAGCCACATATGCATTCAGTGCTCAGTTATGAATGCTTGGATTAAAAAGATACCGTATATACTCGAGTATAAGCCGAGGCCCCTAATTTCACCTCAAAAACCCAGGAAAAGTTATTGACTCGACTATAAGCCTAGGGTGGGAAATACATCATCCCCCCCCCACCCCGTCATCATCCAGACCCCCATCATCATCCAGACCCCCGTCATTAACACCCCCATCATCATACCCCCCCTCCCCTTCATCATCTCCGCCTGTCAATCCCTTCATCAGTGGTCTTCAACCTGCGGACCTCCAGATGTTGCAAAACTACAACTCCCAGCATGCCCGGACAGCCATCGACTGTCCGGGCATGCTGGGAGTTGTAGTTTTGAAACCTCTGGAGGTCTGCAGGTTGAAGACCACTGCGGCCTTCGTCATCATCCAGACACCCCCTTTAGTTTTCTACTCGCCTCCCCTCGGTGGGAAGGAAGGGTGAGCTGGTCTGGGCCATCTATGCTGCAGGGACCGTCCAGTGGGGAGGGTCAGTCTTTCCGGGCTGTCCATTTTCTCCAGGGGGGCCTCTTCTCCGGGCCCGACCCCGAACTAGTGACGTTGCCTTGACAACGACGCACAGGGACGCGCATGAACGTCCCTGTGCTTCGTCGTCAAGGCAACGTCACTAGTCCGGGGCCGGGCCCGGAGCGGGGAGAAGAGGCCCCCCCCCCCCTCGGTGAAAATGGACAGCCTGGAACGACTAACCCTCCCCACCTTACAGTCCCTGCAGCATAGATGGGCCCGGACCAGCTCACCCTTCCTTCCCACCGAGGGAAGGGGAGTAGAAATCTAAAGGGGGTGTCTGGATGATGATGAAGGCCGCAGTGGTCTTCAACCTGCGGACCTCCAGAGGTTTCAAAAATGCAACTCCTGGCATGCCTGTCCGGGCATGCTGGGAGTTGTAGTTTTGCAACAACTGGAGGTCCGCAGGTTGAAGACCACTGAAAGGGATTGACAGGCGGAGAGTTCACTCGGGTATGAGCCGAGGGGGGTGTTTTCAGCACGAAAAATCGTGCTGAAAAACTCGGCTTATACTCGAGTATATACGGTAAATGTAAATGCTATCAATCCAAATTCTAAACATCCAAAATGCAATAAATCACTCCATATATTTATTTGTTGGAAATAAGGACGCTGTGCAAAAAAAGTAAATTTGTACCCATGGGACGGGTTGGTGCTGTGTACTGCTGTATTAATGTATATACATGTATTCTGGTATCAATTAGAGATGTTCTATTCATATACAGTTCCTGTTGAAGAAAAGAGTATTGGTACTATGTACCGCTCACCCACTTAAAGGGGTATTCCAGGATTTTTTTTTACTTGACTTTGCTACAGGGGCTGTAAATTTAGTGTAGTACATAATATAGTGTCTGTACCTGTGTGTGACGGTTTTCTCACAATTCTTCTGTGATTTTCACCCCAATATTTATTTTTAACAGCATACAAAATGACTGTTGTCTTGGATTTTCCCCAGCTTGCAATGCGGTCGAGACCTGACTCACTAGTCAGCTGATGACAGGGAGCCGGTCTGCTTCAATAGGTGGAGGGATAGCTTGGTGGGAGAGAGATAAATCTGCAACTAATGCAACAGCTGGAGGCACCCTGATTGAAAACCACAGGTCTTTTGTTTCAATGAGGGGGGTGGCTAATAGGGATCGACCGATTATCGGTATGGCCGATATTATCGGCTGATAATAACAATTTTGGGCATTATCGGTATCGCCAATTATCTTGCCGATAATGCCCCGCACCGCGACCGCCCCCCCCGACCCACCGCACCGCGTCGCAACCCCCACCGTAGTGCTGGGCGGTATACCGGTATGGATTTTTGCCCATACCGCTATACCGGTCGGGCCCCTCCCCCATCCTCCGAGTCAATAAAAAAAAATTAAACTTACCCGTAATGGGGGTGGTCCGGGCCATCCATCCTTCCTGTAGTGTCCGGCGGCATTTCGGGTGGAGGGTGAACAGGTCCGGGCTGTCCTTCTCCGGGGGTCATCTTCTCCACTCCGGGCAGGCACCTGCCTAGTACGCTGCATAGACGCCGCTACGCCGTGACGTCAGGTGCGTCGCTGCGCACGGGCGTCACTGTGCAGCGGCGTCTATGCTGCGTTACTAGGCCGGAGCCTGCCCGGAGTGGAGAAGAGGACCCCGGAGAAGAAGGACAGCCCGGACCGGTTCACCCTCCACCCGGAATGCCGCCGGACACTACAGGAAGGAAGGATGGCCCGGACCACCCTGACAGGTAGGGGGAGAGAAGCGGGTGGTGGCGGCGGCGGCCTATGGCACCGCAAAAGCCACTGCAGTGCATTGATTTAAAGCGCCTGCTTTATCGGTCGCCCGATATCGGTCGATCCCTTGTGGCTAATGTGTGAGAGGGAGGAAAATGGCATTGTGGGATTTGTAGTAAAAAAAAGAAAAGTCAAACAGGAAATACAAGTTGACAAAAAGATAGCCACAGTGTTATGGTAATCTCATGACATAGCCATTTAGCCCCAAGACAAGCGCAGATCCTTCCTAAGCATGTCCATTACTGTCTGGCAGGTAAGTACTAAAATCACCTTATGGTGGATAACCCCTTTAAAGTGTGGCGACTCGTCCTTGATGTAATCAATTTCTGTGCCTCTAGCTCCGGAGGCGGCCGCTGCCCAAGCTGGCCGTAGGTGCAAGAGATACAGAATGCTGTGGTGTGGAGGCCTCCGGTTAAACCTTTGAATTGGGGGAGCAATAGAGTTCCAATAATAGATGAAAAGCGGCTGATACAGGCAATCGGTATAGGTGAAAGAAATGGGTTTTGTTCATGCGACTCAAGGACTTTTTATTGAAGAATTGGTGGATCCAAAAGAAAAAAATAAGCCAGATTATAATACCCTTTTCACCCCTTTTTTTCCCTTTTTTTTTTTTTTGTCTATGGGAGGAGAAAAACCAGAATTTTCTGAAAAAAAGCCAGATCATCAACATTCTGCAATTTTGGAAATCTGCCCTTGAGCTTAAAAATGCCATAAAAGGGCAAAATAATGCAAAATAAAAACAGTCATGTGGGTCTGGCATTTCATCTTTCCCTATCGACTCCCAGGTCATATCTTGCAGCAACATCTTTGGCCACCAAAAACATTCATACAGCAAGTATGGGCATTTATTCCAAAAAAGTAATATCCCAGCCAAAGGCTATGTTCACACGTCAGAATATCCCCCCGGAAAACGAGGCAAACAGCGGGCAGAGGATGCCAGTGCTAGGTTCGCTCCATAGACGGCAAAGAATTTGCAAGTGGATTTTGCATGAAGAATTGAAATGTCAATTCTTTTGGCAGAGGCTGGAATAAAAATTACGCAGTGTGCACGGTGCAGCAGAACCCAATTGAAAGTTATCAGACTCTGCTGGAGCAGAATTACGAGCAGAATTTTTCTACCAGATTCTGGAAATCCTTCATGGCCTAATAGGGATGCCGCCATATAACACTCATCGGAAATCGGTCTAACTGAACACAACAGCCTAAGGACAAGGATCAATGATTGCCTCCTTTCTCATCAATGTAATTATGTATCTTTGAACCTTGAGCAGATAACTATGTGGTGTCCCGATACCGTATTGCATACCGTACCTTGTATGGTGGTTCCCAAAGTCAGAGTTACTACGTTCAGGTAGGGTTCCCCAGGTGGGACAGCCCCTAGTCGCCTCCTCTTTCTCTAATTTTATAATGTTTATGTGTACATATTTAATAATGTGTATATTTAATATAATGCATATTAGTGTGCTTACCTTTGTAGCGTCGCAGGACCTTCGGTCATGTGACTATGTTAATTCCTCTATGGTATGTTGGAGGACCTTTGGAGGTCACATGATTACCCATAACCCTTTGTAAAGATTATTGACAGAAGTACTGGACCAATTAGTTTAAGTCCAGCCCCTGCCCATATAAGGGAGCTGTAGCCAATGATCGCTCTCTTGGGTTGCTGCTCTCATGGATGTCAGACTATCAGGACGGATCTGCGCAACTTACAAAGACACTCTAGGCCTGAAGCCTGCTGGCCTCAGCCTCAAACTAAACAGTGAGTTCTAAACTAAATCCCCGCTAAAGCTAGCATGACTGCTGGACCTCAACTAAATCCCCTAAATCCAGCGGAACAGCGCATATCAGTCTACGGACTCTAAAACGCTTAAGGGCCCAACCACTGTCAATCTCTAAGAGACTTTGCCTGTATAGAGACTGTTCCGGTTATGAAGCTTGCATAAAATCTTCAGTAAAAGTTCCGATTGTTTTCAGCAAACTCTCCGGTTGTGGACATTCAATTATTCCATACCTCCTTATCACTCTTGGGAAGGGTGGCGGTAGGACAAGCATTGCAGATGAGCCCTCACCCTGGCATAACGAATAGAAAGGGTTAAGATAGCACCCTTTAATTACCACCCCATATACCCTACACCCCCAGGCTATCACAACTGGTTCTCCCCCCGAACCCCTTACAGTTTGTATTGTCCATTTCCCCTGCCAGCTGGTCAAGCAAGCAGCCATGATGCTATTGACATGACCCTGTGTCCGTGTTAATGGACCGCAGCAGTGTATACAGTGCATAACACTATATGTTCCACCCATCGTTGTCTCAGTTACCGAACGGCAGTGGTATAAAGCAGAACCGTAAATCACATAAATAGTGTTTAACCAATATAACGCCATATGTTTCCACGCCCTTTCACCATTTATTTGATTTAAGGCTTGGCATGCGATGTTGTTTCAGCGAGGAAAGTCCCATGGATATGAGTGGGTAGAGTGAACAGTCTCGTAAGTAATATATCACCTTAAACTTTCCACTGAATACTCTTGGATTTCGTTGCCAGGGTGGTTGTTAAAGTGATGGATTGCAGTAAAACCATAGCAATAGATGTCTTTACCAAAGATGAGCATGTTCTGCACACCTCAGTCGTGTCCTTACTCTTACCTCGCAGGACGATATTGTTACTTCTAGACTGGAACCAGTATAGACGTTTACTGGTGAAAGAAGTCACACCGGGATAGGAAATAGTGTTTAGAGCATTTTCTTGCATAATAACATAACACTTTTTTAAGCTTAACACTGATTAATGTAGTTTATCCTTATTTACTTTGCCCACTGTTTTTTATGTTTTGTGTTATTGTAAAACTGATAAACATTTACAATTAAACATAAATATATATACAAAACATAATTCAGCCATTCCTTATATCAGTGTTTCCCAACCAGGGTGCCTCCAGCTGTTGCAAAACTACAACTTCCAGCATGCCCAGACAGCCAACGGCTGTCTGGGCATGCTGGAAATTGTAGGTTTGCAACAGCTGGAGGCCCACAGGTTGGGGAATACTGTCTTTTAACTATAGGAAAGCTAGGTGACAGACATTTATGCGGTCATGATACTGTCCACCCAGCCTTCCCAGACTCCTTGATTCTCATGGTAATACAGTAATCCTGGAGCTTAGGCTGTATCCCTGTTTTACTGTTAAAATTTGTTCTTTCAGCAGGAAAACCTGGGAAAGCTAGGTGGAAAAAAAAATAGGACTGCTATTCCAATTTCTACAACATTTTGGTGTGAATTCTGCTGAAATTTACTCAATGGGATTCCGCCACGGAATACAGCAAAATTTGAAGACATGTTCAATGTTTTTGTAGATTCCGCAAAGCAGAATTTCCACCGCGGAACTTTTGCCGTGTGAATGGGACAGTGAAATCCCCATTCAGTACAGTGTGCAGTACATCTTGCAGAATTACACTTGGAAATTCCGCCATGTGAACATAGCCTTAGGCCATATTCACACGCCCGAAAATGTGCAGAATGTCCACCTGGAAAACACTGGTGGACATTCCACACATTTGAATGTTTCGGCAGATGCTAGGACCGCTCAGAAATCTGTTATCTCATAGATGGCAATGCATTTCCGAGTAGAATCCACAGAAAGAATGGACAAGCCTGTTGAAATCAATATATATTCTCACGAAAGCCTTAACCAGCTTTCCAAAACTACAGCACATTTGCACCAGATTTTTTTTGGGCACAGAAATTCAGATTTCCGTGTCCTCAGAAAGAATGAACCTGTCCATTTTTTTTTCTGCCGACTTCGCACGGAATGCATAGCAGTCTATGAGACTGCGCATTCCCATGCAGTCCTAGCAATGTCCGCACTGAGATTTTACGTGCGGACATTCCGAGGTGTGAATATAGCCTAGATTGACAACACAAATAGAGAATTTAGGCTACTTTCATACTGCCCCTGGGCTCCGCCACAATCAGCCGTTGAGGCTCTATTTATTTAAAAAAATGTTTTGCCTTTAACAGCCGTTAATGTTACGGAGGCCAACAGGAGGCATAACGGGCACAGAGGATCCCATTCACTTGAATGGGATTCTCTGACGTGCGTTATTGCAGCCGTTGTTCCGCCAGAAGATGGCGGGAGAAAAAGACTGAACAAGAAGAAATTTTTCTCCCACTATCTTATGACGGCCGTCACACTGCTGGGCACTAATGGCAGTGGGAAAGGAGCTTTACCCAGCTGTTCCAGAAAACAAAGAAAGGGAACAATGGATTTTGTAACCACTTGAAACCAGAGAAGAATTCAAGGTACCGTATATACTCGAGTATAAGCCGAGTTTTTCAGCACGATTTTTCGTGCTGAAAACGCCCCCCTCGGCTTATACTCGAGTGAACTCTGCCTGTCAATGCCTTCATCAGTGGTCTTCAACCTGCGGACCTCCAGATGTTGCAAAACTGGGTGTTGTGGTTTTGAAACCTCTGGAGGTCCGCAGGTTGAAGACCACTGCGGCCTTCGTCATCATCCAGCCCCCCCTCTTTTGTTTTGTACTCACCTCCCCTCGGCGGCACGTTAGGGTGAGCTAGTCCGGGCCATCTTTGCTGCAGGGACCGTCCGGTGGGGATGGTTAGTTGTTGCGGGCTGTCCTTCTTCACCGGGGGGGCCTCTTCTCCGCGCTTCGGCCCCGGAGTAGTGATGTTGCCTTGACGATGCCGCACAGGGAAGTTCAGGCACAACGTCCCTGTGCATCGTCGTCAAGGCAACGTCACTACTCCGGGGCCGAAGCGCGGAGAAGAGGCCCCCCCCTGTGAAAATGGACAGCCCGCAACGACTAACCATCCCCACCGGACGTACCCTGCTGCATAGATGGCCCGAACCAGCTCACCCTAACGTCCCACCGAGGGGAGGTGAGTACAAAACAAAGGGGGGGGGGCTGGATGATGAGGAAGGCTGCAGTGGTCTTCAACCTGCGGACCTCCAGAGGTTTCAAAACTACAACACCCAGCATGCCCAGACAGCCGATGGCTGTCCGGGCATGATGGGAGTTCTAGTTTTGAAACCTCTGGAGGTCTGCAGGTTGAAGACCACTGATGAAGAGATTGACAGGCGGTGATGATGAAGGGGGGGGGAGATGATGACGGGGGGTCTGGATGATGACATGGGGGGGATGATGTATTTCCCACCCTAGGCTTATAGTCGAGTCAATAACTTTTCCTGGGTTTTTGTGGTAAAATTAGGGGCCTCGGCTTATATTCGGTTCGGCTTATACTCTAGTATATACGGTATTATGTAGATTTCCAGGCGTGTGCTTTTTTTTTTTTCTTTCCTCACAGAGGGAATAGTGTTCTGTATAAGTATAGACAGGCAGATGGGAAGTGGTAGGTAGATTTGGCGCTGAACGTCCCCTCTTCTGCGGTCATTAGATCTAATTAGGCGCCTGGAGCGTCTTACTTTAATGATATAGCAGCGGTTGTACAATAAACAGTCATTGGCTTAACCGGAAAGGGCCTGGACTACATAACAGCATGTCATACATAACATGTTATTAGACGGCAAGTAATGAGGGGTTTATTGGCTGCAGCTTTACTGGAGAATTCCGGAGAGGTGGAATGGCACAATTATCGCACACAAGATTGTCACCAGTTTGTTACTGTGTCAGGTCTTCTGTCATTGTTCAGCATCATTAAAGTGTCCCCAGGTCTTGTGTCTCACAATGTAGTCAGTGACACACTCTGACAAGATACACAGGGTGTTTGCTCTCACCTGACAGGACAAGGATAAACATTTTGATTTACGTTAAGGAATGGCGCATGCTCCACAGACGTCTTCACTTATCTATGCATTTTATATTTCTAGGATAACAGCTCAGCTTCTTCTTTAAAAGGCAAGAATGTGAGGATGATCTTTGTGGGATGGCCACAGTCAGTTTGCAGGGATTCGGAACTTGACAGAACAGTATCATTGATGGCTGGGGATTGCCCCCAATAGATAAAGGTCTCTGTAGGTTTCCATTTGTGATATGACTCTTTTTACATCTTATAAATGCAGTTGATAACTATCTGAAGGGTTAATAGCGATCAGTGGGCTAGAAGCCAGTACCCGCAGAGCCTGAAGTTAGAGCTCCTGCACTCCTTTTATGTTTAGGATGTAAATGTAAGTCCCAGGGCGCCATAACATACATTGTCATTGGTCCTCTAGGGGTTAAAAAGCTAACTTAAAGGGGCACTCCAGTGGAAAACTTTTTTTTTTTAATCAACTGATGCCAGAAAGTTAAGCAGATTTGTAAATTACTTCTATTAAAAAATCTTAACCCTTCCAGTACTTATTAGCTGCTGAATACTACAGAGGAAATAATTTTCTTTTTGGAACACAGTGCTCTCTGCTGACCTCTCTGGCCATTTTAGGAACTGTCCAGAGCAGCATATGTTTTCTATGGGGATTTTCTCCTACTCTGGACAGTTCTTAAAATGGACAGAGATGTCAGCAGAGAGCACTGTGGTCATGATGTCAGCAGAGAGCTTTGTGTTCCAAAAAGAAATGAATTTCCTCTGTAGTATTCAGCAGCTAATAAGTACTGGAAGGATTAAGATTTTTTAATAGCAGTAATTTACAAATCTGTTTAACTTTCTGGTACCAGTTGATTTAAAAAAAACGTTTTCCACTGGAGTACCCCTTTAAGTCCTCATGACGTGGATATTGTTGAAGCCTATGTAACTGGCATTGTTAATAAACAAAACCATACAGTATGTCCGCCTATCTATAAATGTTGCATACTTTATATATACACTTATGTGTAGGTATATGGGTGTGTGTGTTTGTCATTAGTGTTACAGTACAATATTCAATTCATTGCATGCCTGGTTTAAGTGAAGGAAAGTTCTGCTCATATGCAGTTAGTAAAGTAACATTTGGCATTTTGTGATGAATCAGCTGATGATGTCCGCTTAATATTACATTGACACTTTCTGGTCATTTTCTTCCAATTTTCTCAATAGAATAAATACAGAATTTGCTACTAATAATAAAAAGATACACTGGTCAGCTATAATATAAAGCCTAATAATGTGTATGTCCCCACTGAGCCACCAAATCAGCTCTGACTCTGAAGCAAGACCTGTGAGGGTGTCCTATGGACTCTGGCACCAAGATGTTCGCAGCAGATCCTCTAAATCCTGTAATTTGTAATGTGTAGCCTCCTGGGATCAGACTTGTTTCTCCAGCACTTCCCACAGATGGGATATGGGGAATTGAGAAATGAAGTTGATTCTTTAAACTGTCACATGACCAAAGTCGCTATGAAGCCCTAGCCTATAAAAAAAATACAAAAACATTTAGGCGAGTTGGGAAGAGGAAGGCTTCAAGCCACAATAATTAATATGGTTCTCACAACTAGATTTTTTATGTATTTTAGTCTTGGCAGATTGGTAAGAATATAAGATTTACAATCACTACAAGAAAATAACTTTGTACAAAAGAAAAAAATAATCTCCACAGCTCCTACGGCTAGATTCACATGTGTGTCAGTGGCTCTGTGGGGTGCCTCCATTGCAGGCTCTATCCAAAATACTTGACTCAATAGCACAACATGCAGCACTGTTTTGTCCAGCCAAGACGGGCACTATGCCGGATGGACCCCATTAAAATCAATGTGGTCTATCGAGTTCTATTGCTATCTAGGGTGTAGCAGATCCGCCAACTTTGTTTTTTTCATTCTTCTGCCGACCATTGATGGAACAGATAAACAGATACGGTATGTGTGACCCTACCCATAAGGAGCTTCCTCTATTTGCCACAACGGGTGGAAAGTGTATTATTCTACCATATGGCTGCCATTCTCCAGCATAGAAGTGCGACCCCCGACAGCCTTCAGTACAGATGCATAAGGCACCCTATTTTGATGTAAAAAATCCCCCAAAAAAGTGAGGCTATGTTCACACACAGCTTTCCGGACCTTATTTTAAGGCATAAAGGGGGAGATTTATGAAAACTTGTGCAGAGGAAAAGTTGCCCATCACAACCAATCAGATCGCTTCTTTCATTATTAAAAGAGCCTGTGCAAAATGAAAGAAGCGATCTGATTGGTTGCTATGGATAACTTTTCCTCTGCACAGGTTTTAATAAATCTCCCCCAAAATGTATGTTTTTGCTGTAGCCCCAAGGCAGTGTTCAAATTGGCAGCAGCCTAACAAAAAAAAAAAAAAAAAAACAGACAAAAAATGCCTAAAAAAAACAATGCAAAAAACCCTTCTAAAATGTAAGACTACTTTTGCTTTGTAAAATGAGCCTTTTTTGAGTCTATGGAGGTGATTTATCAAAACCTGTGCAAAGAGAGAGAGTGGAGCAGTTGCCCATAGCAACCAATCAGATCACTTCTTTAATTTTTAAAGAGGCCTGTGAAAAAGAAAAGAAGCAATCTGGTCGCTATGGGCAACTGCACCACTTTTCCTCTGCACTCTCCCCCCTAGGTTTCCACTTTTTATTTTATTTTTTTTTGTGCAATTTTTTTACCTGAAAAACCCCCACAAATAATGCCCTGTCATTTTGAACTCCCAGTTTTTGGGACTTTTTTTTGTCAAAAATAGTGGGTTTTAGTATTGGCATTTTTTCTTTGCCATTTTATACCATACATTTCTCTCATGACAAGCCATGTGACTCAAGGATTTTCCTTGAAGAATTGGGAGGGGGACGCCAGAAAAAAAATGCCAATGCTAAATCCATATGGCATTTTTGATATTGCCTCCTATAGACCTCTATGCGAAAAACATCAATATTTATTTAAAGGGGTATTCCAGGCCAAAACTTTTTTTTTATATATCAACAGACTCCGGAAAGTTAAACAGATTTGTAAATTACTTCTATTAAAAAATCTTAATCCTTCCAATAGTTATTAGCTTCTGAAGTTGAGTTGCTGTTTTCTGTCTAACTGCTTTCTGATGACTCTAGCCTAAGAGAGCTGAAATCCTAGCCTAAGAGAGCTGATTCTTCTGGATGGTTGTTAGAGGAGTATGCTCAATATTTGTGACAGAACATCTCAGTCAGCCGAACCACTGCACAACATTTTCACCCAAAAATCACACAGAAGTTAATGAAGAAAACTTATTTCTGTTACCTACACTGTTAGTTTATTGATTTCTATCTATACATTGCTTACTATTGCTTACTGGAATTCACACACAAAGTAAATCCTGTATTTGGATTATTCTGCTCAGGATTGAAAATAAGAATATTATCACATTATCACCATGCAACAGACATGAGTTCTCATTTTAAAACTTTATGTGTATAGCTTCGTCCTTGAGTTGCATCATCCCGATATGGTATTTATACAATATGTTGTATAATATTTAGAATGCATATAATCATATTGTATGTATTTATTATTAAAGTAACTTTATTTATTAAAGTAACTGCCTGGTTCCTTTTCTTTCTACCACTAATAAAAACAACATCTATGATACATATAATGCTGTTTTTTTTTTTTCTTTAGTCAGTGTTTTAGCCAATGTAAACAGCAATCAAAGCTGTGGATATATCCGGTACAATTTGTTGATGTTATAAGGGTTCTTTGGCTTTCAGGGCAGTCCCCTTGTTAAATGAATTCCAGGCTGGATGTCAATAGAAACCAATTACCAGGGTTGGCGTTAGGGCAGGGCAACCTGGGCAGTTGCCCAGGGCCCCCATCCAAAAGGGACAAAAAATCCAAACCCCACACCTAGAATAAATTCCAGATGGGGGTGCAAAACCCCTTTAAAGTGCACCATCCCTTTAAAACGTCACTTTTATTAAATTGTTTAAAACTGTCAAACTTGTGAGGGAAAATAGTTAAAAGCCCAGCAGCTGTTGCCACTCTTGTTTCTATAAATGGGCCTCCAGCTGGAGGTCTGTATATGGCCCTGTGCCTGCAGTACTACAGGGCCAACTGGATGAGAACACTGCTGTTGTTTAAAACCGTAGATCCCCTTCCCTATTAAGTTTAAATCACCTCCTCCCCCTTTTCCCATTTTAAGAATAAAAATAATTATATGTGGTATCGTCACATGCGTAAATGTCGGAACTATTAAAATATAAGGTTAGCTAAACCGTCATCTACAGAATAAAGATAAGGTGTCATTTTTACCAAAAAGTGCACTGTGTAGAAACGTGAAAAATTGCTTTTTTTTTTTTTTAACCCCACAAAAATTTTTTTGGGTTTTGCCGCAGATTATATTATAATATAAGTGATGTCATTACAAAGTACAATTGGTGACGCAAAAGACAAGACCTTATATGGGTCTGTAGGTGCAAAATTGAAAGCGTAATGATTTTCAGAAGGGAAGACTAAACTAAACTAAAATGCAAAAACGAAAGGAGTCCTTAAGGTGAAAATGGGTCCTTAAGGGGTTAAAAAACTTAGACTTTTTAACAAAATAAGTTTGTTTAAAATCGCCCTATTCTGACCACTATAACTTTGTCATTTTTCCATATACAGGGCTGCATGAGGGTCGTTTTTTTGCGCCATGATCTGTAGTAAGGAGCATGCAGCATGAAGGTACACATTAAGGAGCACAAATGGGTCATTTGTACAGTGTGGGGCATTAAGAGGAAAACTATTACTGTGTAAAGAATAAAATGAGCACTATTACTGACAGGCAGCACTGAGAAGATCACGGTTATAGTATATATGGGCACTATTACTGACAGGCAGCACTGAGAAGATCACTGTTATAGTATATGTGGGCACTATTACTGACAGGCAGCACTGAGAAGATCACTGTTATAGTATATGTGGGCACTATTACTGACAGGCAGCACTGAGAAGATCACTGTTATAGTATATGTGGGCACTATTACCGACAGGCAGCACTGAGAAGATCACTGTTATAGTATATGTGGGCACTATTACTGACAGGCAGCACTGAGAAGATCACTGTTATAGTATATGTGGGCACTATTACTGACAGGCAGCACTGAGAAGATCACTGTTATAGTATATGTGGGCACTATTACTGACAGGCAGCACTGAGAAGATCACTGTTATAGTATGTGTGGGCACTATTACTGACAGGCAGCACTGAGAAGATCACTGTTATAGTATATGTGGGCGCTATTACTGACAGGCAGAACTGAGAAGATCAGTGTTGTAGTATATGTGGGCACTATTACTGACAGGCAGCTCTGAGAAGATCACTGTTATAGTATATGTGGGCACTATTACTGACAGGCAGCTCTGAGAAGATCACTGTTAGGGTAGGCTCACACATAACGGATCCACAGCGTATTTCACACTGTGGATCTGCCGGTGACCCAACCCATTTTGTGCCTCCAGCTGTTGCCCCCCCCTTCCCCTGCCAGACATTGCGGCTGCTCTGCGGTGTCAGAGGGGACTCAGTGACTCGCAGGCCCCCTGTGTGGCTGCTCATAGTGGCAGTGTAACAGCTGGAGGCATAAATGGGTTGGATCACCAGTGATCCGCAGCGTGAAATACGCTGTGGATCTGTTACGTGTGACCCTACCCTTTAAATGTATGGCTTTCTGTGATCCTGTGATTTCCTGCAACCATACATTTTATGATGCTGTTTTGCGCTGGATTTGTGGGCCCGTTGAATTCAACAGGATTCTGCTGCTCTGTGTACACGGCAGAATTTCCTAGCCAGATGTTTCCGGCACGGAAATTCCATATTCTGAACACTTTGTGCAGAGTCCACACAGTAATTCTTTGTGCAGAGTCCACACAGAATGCATAGCTGCCTATGAGATGGCACATTACTGTGCAGTCCTAGCGCCGGTATAGTATGCCGGTGTCCCCCAGTTCGTGGAATATCAACACGGAGATTCTCCATGCGGACATTTCGTCTGTGAACATAGCCTTATAGTATATGTGGGCGCTATTACTGATAGGCAGTATTGAGAAGATCACAGTTTATCTGTGTGTGGTGACTATTACAAGAACAAGGAGACCGTATTAGGTTAGGGCTACATGGCAAAAATGGGTCGCACAGTCAAAGATCGCCATGTCGCCTGAATCTCGGCTATTGTAAGTAAATGTGGTCACGTAGAGAAATTCAGCACAAATCAGTTCTTGCTCTTTAGGTTGTTTATTAAACCCTTAAAACAGCATCATAAAATGTATGACTTTCTGTGACCCTGTGGTTTCCTGCCACCATACATTTTATGATGCTGTTTTGTGCTGGATTTCTCTACGTGTGTCCTTACAAGTTGCTGTTGCTCCACAGCTGTCCGTGCACTTTGTTCTTGCAAAGGGGGAGCTGAGCTGATTTGCTCTAAATGGGGACCCCCAAATTACTGCAGCCACAAATTCATCCAGGATGGAGTTATTACGTTTCTCATGTTGTAGTGACAGTCCTCGCAATCTGAGGGCCCCATTTATCATTTTTGCTCAGGGCCACACTAAAACTGTCCCTGCCTACTACACATTGCAGATGTCACTTATTTAGTTACTACTGTGAAAATGTTCAACTGTAGGGAGAAGGGAAAGACCCAGCGCATAGTGTCCTTGAGTGAATTGGAAGACTAGGGCCAGGATTATACTGTAAAACACAAATAGAGAAACACAGCCGCACATCCACCATTTGTAATTTGATCTACTTGCTTTTCAGCATAATTTAAAAACTAACAGCTTGTTAGTATACATTTTGATCAAAAAGTACAAGCCCACTCACCACGTCAAGGTCACCTAGTCAGAGTGAGTCCCATGCCCCACAGGGGGAACGACCCAGTGGCCAGGCAGCCCCACTGCTGCCCGACCAAGCCCATGGCTTTGGGCTGCACCACCCCACAGACAAAGCATGACAGAAACAATGGCCGCCACAGAGCACCACACCAGTGTGAACACTTACCATGTGCTCCCTGCCAGAGGGCTGGAAGAATGTAAGGAGAAAACACTTATGCAGTCTAGTGGCTAGTGGGCTTGCACTTCATGATCATAAAGTACACAAACGAACTGTTAGTTTTAATAAATGTTGCTGAGAAGCATTAGATCATTGTGCATGTTGTGGATGTGCGACCATGTCTGTTTTCTCTGTTTGAATTCACACTGTAAATATTGTGTTCAGGTCTTTATGACAATCTTGTTTTACTTGGTTGTTGCAATACTGCACAATGTCATGAAGCAGCTGTAAAAGAAAAAGACATCGTGTCATTTTACATTTTTCTTCCATTTCTAAAGCCATCAATGACCTCTGCAGCCTGCTTCACATGAATTTCTAGTAAATACCATCACTATGTCTATATTTAACATCTGACATATAGTTTAAGGCATCTATTTTAGAAGTTCATAGAGATAATAAAATATAATAGTTTGTTTTATATAAAAAATGTCATCTTATTCCTAACAAAACATGTTTATGCTGGATTTACAGTATATCATATAGTTGTAAAGGCACACTGCTGATATATAACAGAGACATGTCAATGCTATGCCATGGCTTACAGTCTACAGAGTTCAGCTAGTGACTTGTGGTAGCCCTTGGGGGGTGTATGGTAGAGGTGGTATGGTATCGGTATATAAGGGGTTAATGTTAACCTTATAGTTCGTGACGCCAGGCTGAGGGCTGGTATGCTGAGTCAATGCTCCGGCCTATCGCTGCCCTTCCCAGTAACGATAGGTGCATGAAATGACTGAAGGTCCACAAGGAGATTGAACTTGAACAACTTTACTTAAGTGCTTGCGATACATCCAAGGCACAGTAACAGTCTTGTACAAACAGTCCTTAAATCGCTTAGTGACTGACAGTAGTTGCGAACCTTGCTATTTAAACAGTCTCTGAATTTAGGGTAGATATTTGCAGATCCGTCCGGACTTAGGGGTATTATTAGGTCCGGCGATGCTGCAGAGTGTCTGGGAATTGATACACTCTATATTTTGAATGATTCAGCCATTGCAGCAAGGCTCGGGCCTAACTCACTGCGTTGGCTGCGGTACAGGTCCTTCTCGTTTCACAGCCCAGGAACAAGAGAGCGAAAACATGGCCGCCGCTCCCTTATATGGGCAGGGGGCGGAGCGAATCCGATTGGTCCGAACATCTGTCACTCACCATTAGAGAGTAATGGGATTGCTTATATCACATGGCCTCCAAAGGTCCTTAAGCAGAATACCATAGAGTTTACCTAGTCACGTGACCCGCAGGTCCTGCAATGCTATGGAACAGGTAATTAACTATTTATTTACATCTATATTACCCTATTTACATTAACTTTAAATAAATTATTAGTATATTAGTTGGAATAGAGGCGACAAGGGGCAAACTACATTACAGGGATCCCTACGTCCTAGGGACTCTGGCTATGGGGACCCACACATACATAGGTACCGTATACGATGCGGTACCGGGACACCACAGACTATGTTTGGTCCATTTCCTGCCCCTATACATTTGTATTGCAAAATAAACATGTAGATGCATTAAAGGGGTTATCCAGGAAAAAATCTTTTTTTTTATATATATATCAACTGGCTCCAGAAAGTTAAAAAGATTTGTAAATTACTTCTATAAAAAAAAATCTTAATCCTTTCAGTACTTATGAGCTGCTGAAGATGAGTTGTTCTTTTCTGTCTAAGTGCTCTCTGATGACACGTGTCTCTGGAGCTGTCCAGAGTAGAAGCAAATTCCCATAGCAAACCTCTTTTACTCTGTGCAGTTCCTGAGACAAGCAGAGATGTCAGCAGAGAGCACGGTTTCCAGACAGATAAGAACAACTCAACTTCAGCAGCTCATAAGTACTGAAAGGATTAAACATTTTTTAATAGATGTAATTTACAAATCTGTTTAACTTTCTGGAGCCAGTTGATCTTAAAAAAAAAAAAAAGTTTTTTCCTGGAATACCTCTTTAAATGGACCAAGCATAGTCACTAGTTGACTACAGCTGGTTTATAATATACAAAAAAAAAAATACAGTAGTATGTAGAAAAGGCTATCTTGTCTTGGAGTTAGAAATTTATTATAGACACAGATAGCAAAGTTAAAATGCTCATTCTGCCATACTGAAATTGTAGGCACTGATATTTTATATACAGATGAGGGACATTTATCAATGTTTGCTTATGTATTCCTTTTTTTTAACTCTTTTCATCTTACAATTTTTTTTGCTTACTTGCAACTTATTTATCAACTGCTTTCAGCCTGTTGATAAATTTCTTTCACATAAGAAATTTTTATTTTATTTATTTTTTTGCTTTGGTAGTGGCTTTTTCTGCTCCATGTCTGAGCTGGAGTAAATTTTGTAGGTTTTTTCATGCCATGCAACTTTTTTGCGACTTTCGCACTTGATAAATCTCTGACCACTGCAAGTCAAAAATCACTTTTTGCTTTGGTAAGCAAGATCATTTTTTTTTGTTTAGGACACTGCACAAACAAAAAGTCGCAGAAAAAAGAGAGTAGGCGCACTTGCAACTTTTTTGCAACAATTTTAAGCAAAAAAAAATCTACTAAATGCTTTGATAAATGTCCCCCATGGTGTTCAATAGAACTACTTCATGACAATTTATAGTTCAGTGGTTCCTAATCTTTTCTTCTCAGAGCACCCCTTGTTGGCTTGTTGCCTCCCCTCCGGTTCTTCTATATTAGTAGCATGTTTGTAATTGATATAACTACTGTCATTTTTTATTTATATTGTTTTCTTTATATTCTTCTTCATACTCCATATTCTCTCCCTATCTCCTCAGGCCTCTTGCTCTTTGCCTAATCTGCTCCATTTACCAAACCATTCATTATACTGTGCCTGTGTCTCCATTATACTGTGCTCGTGCCTCCATGTGCCTGCATTATACTGTGCCCGTGTCTCTATTATACTGTGCCTGTGTCTCTATTATACTGTGCTCGTGCCTCCATGTGCCTGCATTATACTGTGCCCGTGTCTCTATTATACTGTGCCTGTGTCTCCATTATGCTGTGCTCGTTCCTCCATGTGCCTGCATTATACTGTGCCCGTGTCTCTATTATACTGTACCTGTGTCTCCATTATACTGTGCTCGTGCCTCCATGTGCCTGCATTATACTGTGCCCGTGTCTCTATTATACTGTGCCTGTGTCTCCATTATACTGTGCTCGTGCCTCCATGTGCCTGCATTATACTGTGCCCATGTCTCTATTATACTGTGCCTGTGTCTCCATTATACTGTGCTCGTGCCTCCATGTGCCTGCATTATTCTGTGCCCATGTCTCTATGTGCCTTCATTATACAGACATGGTGGTTCTCTCTGTCTTGTGGGTTGCTGTTCCTCTGTTGGCTTGTAGAGTTTGCAGAAGGTTCTTTAGAAAGAGCATTGATCACGGACAATACACTTTAAAGAGGAGATGCAGCTCAGTGATATACATTGTCACTCATATCATGTCCACTGCAGTTAAAGTTATACCAAAGTTGACACAACTGTCGAATGGTATCGACCAACAATCTAATGTGTATGGGGGCCACCTGACTATCCCTTACATTATCCAGTATGTATTGTCCCCTAAGCCAGAGTCATCAGATATGTTTTGAGCATGCTTAGATACCCAGTTGAATTCTATCTTGATACATTACTGGTCGTAATTTACGTTCAGGGTATGTAATTTAATGTGCTTGGTATTGACGTGACTGCGCATTAGAAAGGGAGGTTATGTTTCTTGTGATATTATGCTGAGATGAGTGCTGTACCTCTTCCTAAATTTGCATTGTAGATTGCGCTATCATTAAAGATAGAACACTGTCTTTTCGATGTCAAAGGTCTCCTGTAAAACAGTGCTTTGCTTTATGCTTTAACGCTTCCTACCATTTCATTTATAATGTGTGTATGTGTAAAATAAACTGCCGTGGGTCTGTTCTCTCCGTCTGTAGCCAAGAGATTGGACTGTAGTAGAAAAACCAAGTGTAACTCGCGTCTTCAGGATGAAATGTAAACTAGTAGACTATAAATATTTAGTGCCCCAAATCTTACAAGCAATGTATTAGAGCCATCCCTCTAGTAAAGAACTTGGCCTTCATTACCAAAGCAGTTTCTCATGATGTAGATTCCGTTACATGCTTAAGTCATTCTGAAGGAATATTGGACCGTGCAGACAGGATAGAGTCTTACAGTTATGCACATTAGATGGAAGTACTTATATGCTCTAAACAGATTAGTCTTCCTCAACCCAGAGATGCAATTTAGGATTACAGGGGAGCAAGACAGGTATCACCTTTCTTTGCTCTTTAGCGATCTACTTCCGCCGCGGTATTATCTCAGCCGGCGGTACTCATGGAGTGGCAAATGGCTGCACAATTTTGCTGATTTTAGGGCAAAATTGTGCAATCCTTGGCCACTGCATGCCAGTGATGATCATGATAAAGTACCTGCCCCTGTCTTTGAAGTTATACTTGTGAGACGATACCGAGATGGAGGACAGACGTGGAGCACCAGGGAGTAAGGAAAAGTAATACCTATCCTTCTCCTGGGAAAACACGACCAGGAAAACAAGGACAAGTCACTGTCATGTTCCTGGAGCCAGTATACCACTGTATGTCCCTTTAGACTTTGTCCATAGTCCTGCTGAAGGTGCCCTTTTGCCATAGGGTAAAAGGTTGCTATGAAGAAATTAACTTGGTAAACCACAATGTTTAGATAAGCCCTACTGTCCAAATGTCTACCCACAGGTTTTGGGTCATGACCATTACACCACCTCTATTAACCTAAATTAATGATATCTGATAAAAAGGGTTCACCCAATCATGCTGCTTGTGCCAGATTATGACCCTGCCATTAGCATTTAACTGCAAAACTGCAGTTAGTTATACCAAGGCTGGTCCAACTGTCAATTGGTATAGACCAACAATGTAATGTTTATGGGGGCCTCCTGACTGTCTCCTGACAACAGATTGGAATGGTTCATCTATAATTATATCAGGTGTCTATACATTGGATAAGTCAGAGTCATCAGATATGTGTTGAGCATGCCATGATAACCATTAAAATTCTATTCTTAAATATTATTCGTCTATAATTTACGCTCAGGGTTTGTAATATATTTATTTGGTCTATTGACATAACTGCACATTAGAAAGGGTTATGTTTCTTGTTCTATTATGCTGAGATGTGTCCTGCATCGCTTTCTAATGTTGCTATGTAGAACCCACTATAATCAAAGATTGAACATTGTGTTTCGATGTTTAAAGGTCTTTAACGCTTCCTTCCGACCTGGATTCATGTGGCCAGGCAATGTTTTTCCAATGCTTAGTGGTCCAATGTATGTGTTCTCTTTCCCCACAGTTTACCTTAGACAACAATGACACTTGAACTGGTCCTCTGCTGTCACAGCCCATCTGTGCTGAGGAACGATAAGTTGTGCATCAGGACATGTAGATGGCTGCTGCTGGCTTGACTGTGCCCTGCTTGTCCATAAGAACAACTGATACAGATATCAATACTGGTTTAAATTCATTCAGATAACTCAACTTAATTTTCCTTTTCTTATGTGGATTCACACTTAAACTCATCTTCGTCAAGATACCATCAAGCTTGATCACTTAATGGTATTCTCTCTCTCTTTCTGTTCAGCATCACATCCTGGCGCATTTTGCCCTTGTTCAAGCAGCGGAGTAGAATTTCAATATTTTACATTTTATTATATTATACACATGACATATAGGGCCATGTCCATTACCCTTGAAATATTTATTAATCTTTATGTTGTTGTTATTATTCTTTATAAGTTTGAGTTTCTTAAGTCTCAATTCAGTAAAAGGTTTTGTCAATTTTTTTTACAAAGTAAGCATCCGGCAGCAAGATGTGTAATATAACTAACTATGCCACACTTCACTCTCCTGGTCCAGTGTCTGTGGTCCGTAATACTCAAGTGCTTTTATTTACTTACCTAGAAGATATGGCGTTCCAAACCCTTTGCAGCCAATCATTGAGTCTGCAGGGGATTCATCAGAAGAGGTGATACAGAATGGCATCAAGGTAACTAAACAAAAGCATCGGGGTGGAACCCTGGATCGGTGGCTGACACGTCCCCTCAATACAACTCTATGGGAGTGCCAGAGTGCTGCCTTCTGCAATCTCCGGTTATGCCATAGGGCTGTATTGAGGAGGCGTGTCGGCTGCCGCTTCAGGCAGTGGTGGACAGTAGTGGAGTAGTGGCTGGAGAGCTGGGGCCCCATACAAGAGATTGCGGGGGTCCCAGCTGAAACTTATCCCCTATCCTTAGGAGAGGCGATGTTTTCCAACACTGGACTAGTCCTTTAAGATAGCTCTCCACTTTTGACAGTCCCTGCTTATTGGAAAGGTGTGTGGGGAAACATGGCAGTAAGTGTGTCACATCAGACAGGGATAAATTCGTCCCTGAGCTTGCCCAAACCCCTGTCCTTGCCTTTTGGGGTGCCCACTTCCTTAATAGGATGATCTGAACCATTATGCCAGTCCCTACCCTACTTAAGTGCTGTGCATAACAAAGTTATATACAATATAACAAACGTTGTACAGACATCAGGAAGCAGGTCAGGGCACAATGGGTTAAAGAGGCACAGAACAAGGAGCAATACCAAAGCAGGGAACAAACATCAAGATAAGAGAGCTGAGTCAAAAACCTAGAGAACAGCGCAGTGCAGAATCAGAAAGCTAAGGAAAGTCAGTTCACATGCCAAAGTCAAAGAATGCACAGAATTAAAGTGAAACAAAACAGGAAAATAGTGTTGATAGAAACCTCAAAACCTCTAACATAGACAATAAGTGAAACTTAATGAAGTAATCTAGCCCACCTGATGAGGGTGTGGACACTTAGGCCGGATGTAATTGGATTATTATCCAAGCGTCCTGCATGGCCATTCACAGCATTGAAGGATGAACTAGCCAAACACAGGACAAATCGGCCCTTTTGCCAGGACCAGATACATCTATTACAAAGTGTTATTATTCCTTCAGTACTATCACAGGAGAATATAAGCATAGCACACTGCACATTCCCATATCCATAGGCTCTTTGTGGAATGCAGGACTGGACACCCTCTTCTGTTAACTCCGAATTTTCTGTTAGGATACATGTATGATCAGTATCTAGACTTTAGACACTCGGCCCCTATTTTTTGTACCATCTCGTAACGCATTACTAATGTAACACCACCAGGCACAGTAAAACTTATGCTGTTCTTTTTCTCTCATTCTTAGTCTTTTTTCTCTCTCTCTCGAACACAAAAACCATCTGATGTGAACTGAGCCTACAGCTGCAGAAACAACCACTCAACAACAACAAAGGTTTCCTAGCTGGATAATGATTTCTTTCCAGCTGCTGTAATGCGGATTTGGCTTCAGATGTTCATTATGGTTTAATCAAATAGAGGCGTTCCAGGTTTTTTTTTTTTGTATATTTGACAAATTACACAAAATCTATTTTCTGAGAAATCCAGACAAAATATTTCTGAAGTATAACATCATTCAGCACAAGCTGTCTCTTAAAGGGGTATTCCAGGCAAAAAAAATGTATCCCCTATCCAAAGGAAAGGGGATAAGGTGTCTGATCGCGGGGGGCCCGCTGCTGAGATCCCCTGCGATCTCCCTGCCTGGAATGCGGGTGCTTAATCTCCAGTTTCGGAAACCTCCGGATTTCTGGGACTGTGGACGTGACGTCACGCCATGCCCCCTCCATTCATGTCTATGGGAGAGGGCGTGATGGCCGTCACACCCCCTCCCATAGACATGAATGTAGGGGACGTGGCGTGACAACACATCCCCAGTCCCGGAAACCCGGAGGTTTCCAAAACTGGAGATTCAGCATCCGCATAGAATGCGGGTGCTGCAGGGAGATCGCGGGGGGTCTCAGCAGCAGGCCCCCCGCGATCAGACATCTTGTTCCCTTTCCTTTTGGATAGGGGATAAAATGTTTTTGCCCGGAATACCCCTTTAAGGTCACTGTGAACCATTTAAATCTATGTGAAAACCAGTTTCATAGCTATTTACAGTATCTTTATCACGTGATGAACATCACAGCAGAGGAGATATTTTGCCAGTCAGGACTGTGCAGGTAGTTTATGATTGTACAGGAATTTTTTTGTGTTCCAACAGTATATAAATATGGTTATGTAAGCGTTTGGACGCTATACAAAAAAAAGATGCAGGTCATTGGCAAGGGAGGTGTTTTATACATTTATTTCCTAATAAAGGAACCTGTCACACTGAATTTGCAGTCTGATTAGCCAGCATCATGTTGTGGGGCAGGAGGAACTGAGCTGATTAATATATTGTTTTATGGAAAAAGATCACTTAACCCCTTAAGGACCCGGGTTTTTTCCGTTTTTGCATTTTCGTTTTTTGCTCCTTGCCTTTAAAAAATCATAACTCTTTCAATTTTTCACCTAAAAATCCATATGATTGCTTATTTTTTGCGCCACCAATTCTACTTTGTAATGACGTCAGTCATTCTGCTCAAAAATCTACGGTGAAATGGAAAAAAAAATCATTGTGCGACAAAATTGAAAAAAAAACGCAGTTTTGTAAGTTTTGGGGGCTTCCGTTTCTACGTAGTACATTTTTTGGTAAAAATTACACCTGATATTTATTCTGTAGGTCCATACGATTAAAATGATACCCTACTTATATAGGTTTGATTTAGTATTACTTCTGGAAAAAATCATAACTACATGCAGGAAAATTAATATGTTTAAAATTGTCATCTTCTGACCCCTATAACTTTTTTATTTTTCCGTGTATGGGGCGGTATGAGGGCTAATTTTTTGCGCCGTGATCTGAAGTTTTTAACGGTACCGTTTTTGCATTGATAGGACTTATTGATTGCTTTTTATTCATTTTTAAATGATATAAAAAGTGACCAAAAATGCACTATTTTGGAATTTTTTTGCATGCACGCCATTGACCGAGCGGTTTAATTAATGATATATTTTTATAATTCGGACATTTCCGCAGGCGGTGATACCATATATGTTTATTTTTATTTACACTTTTTTTTTTTTTATGGGAAAAGGGGGGTGATTCAAACTTTTAATAGGGGAGGGGTTAAATGATATTCATTCACTTTTTTTTTTCACTTTTTTATTTGCAGTGTTATAGTTCCCATAGGGACCTATAGCACTGCACACACTGATCTTTTACATTGATCACTGGTTTCTCATAGGAAACCAGTGATCGATGATTCTGCCGCTTGACTGCTCATGCCTGGATCTCAGGCACTGAGCAGTCATTCGGCGATCTGACAGCGAGGAGGCAGGTATGGGCCCTCCCGCTGTCCTGTAAGCTGTTCGGGATGCCGCGATTTTGCCGCGGCTATCCCGTACAGCCCACTGAGTTAACCGGCAACTTTCACTTTCGCTTTTAGCCGCGCGGCTCAGCTCTGAGCGCGCGGCTAAAGGGTTAATAGCGTGCAGCGCCGCGATCGGCGCTGCGCGCTATTAGTGGCTGGTCCCGGCATCACTATGACGCCGGGCCCGCCGTGATATGATGCGGGGTTACAGTGTAACCCCGCGTTATATCACCGGAGCAGGACCAAGGACGTACCAGTACGTCCATGGTGCTTAAGGGGTTAAAGGGGTACTCCGGGGGGGGGGGGGTAAATCAACTGGTGCCAGAAAGTTTTATAGAGACTTGTAAATTACTTCTATTTAAAAATCGGATGGTGCAAACTGGATGCAGCTGTACACACATATGGTTCTGTACGGTTCCCATTTTTTTTTCTTAATTTTTTTTTATTACCACCACATATTACAAAAAAAAGAAATACAATATTTTATAAAAATGCTTTCTTTTTTTTTTCCCCCCATCTCTGTATTCACCATCTTATCAAAAAAACTACCTTTTACTATTTCTACTTTCTTCCCCTTATCTACCGTGTCTTTTACTATACCTCTTAATCTCATATATTCAAACCATGTTTTAATCTTCCCTTCCTTATATATATCCCCTATTTTATTCACCCCCCATTGTGCTAGTGTTCGAAATTCTAATCTATTTATTTCCTCTACTGTGTTTTTATTATTCCAAATGAGGGCTATATCCAATATCCCAGTTATTCCCACCTCCCTTTTTACCATTTTCCACGTTCTTTTCAAGGCAGCTATTGTTATACAGTTTTTCCATCCTTTCTCTTCTAATTGCCCTGACTCCAGTAACTGGTAAATATCATCATATGATCCTCTACATCGTTCCATCAAATACTCAATCATATGCGATCTCTTCCAGTCCCTAATAAAGTATAATTGGGCAGCTAAAAAATACTTTTTCACGTCTGGAAACGCCATTCCCCCTTCTCTTCTGGGTAAACATAAATATTCTATCTTAATCCTCACCCTTCTTCGGCCCCATATCAAAGCATTGAAGATTGACAGCATTCTTTAAAAAAAATTTCACCACACCAAATGGGTGAAGCACTAAATACGTATAATATTTTCGACAACATAATAGTTTTAATTAATATCATTCTGTCTGCTTTAGAAATTTTGAAGTCGCTCCATATTTTAATTTTCTTTTCCATGTTCTTTATTAAGGGTTCTAGGTTTAATTTATAATCTTCTAATTTACCTGAGATTTGTATACCTAAGTATTTAAAGTGCTCATCTTTTTTAAATATTTTTATTTAGTTTTTCTATGAATGTATTATTCTCCCCCAATGGAAGAAGTACTGATTTGGACCAGTTTATTTCTAACCCTGAGAAACTCCCATATTCCTTGATAATCTCCATCACTCCGGTCAGATCCGACTGTTTTTCCAAAAAAAGCAGGATATAGTCTGCATATAAGGATATATTGTCCTCTCTCCACCTTGCACCAAACCCGCCAATCTCCTTCTCCTCTCTGATCTTAATAGCCAAAGGTTCCATGCTCATAGCAAACAGCAAGGGGGAGAGAGGGCATCCCTGTCTGGTGCCTCTTGAGAGCAAAAATTGCTCCTATAATTTCCCATTGATCGACACTCTTGCTTTAGGTTCGGAGTATAACAGTCGGATCATGTCTAAATATGTTTTCCCAAAGCCGCATTTTTCTAATACTGCCCACAAGAACTCCCACTCCACCCTGTCGAAAGCCTTAGTGGCATCTAAAGACAGGATGGAGTGGGATTCCCCGCCCTGTAATTTTACCATATCTATATTCGTAAGGACTCTATATAATATATATATATTGTGTCGGGCCATTCTTCCCGGGATAAACCCGCACTGATCTTCCTGAATTAACTCTGTGATATTACTCTGTAATCTAATGGCTAATGCTTTGGCGAAAATCTTAATATCCGTATTTATTAACGATATGGGTCTATACGACCCCATATCCTCTTTATCTTTTCCCTCTTTCAGGATCAATATTATAACCGCTTCCCGCATTGAGTCTGGTAATTTCCCGGTCACCATGCTGGTCTCAATCACTCGATGTAATGCCGGGATCAAAATTCCGCCAAACCTTCTATATACCTCAAAGGGTAGTCCATCGCTTCCAGATGTTGTATTATCCCTAATCTGATCTAGAGCTTTATTCAGTTCTATTCTAGTTAATGGAGCATCTAAGGTTTGTTTTTCCATTTCGGGGAGTCTAGGGAGTTCCATTTGGTCCAAATAATTTTGCGTTTCCTTTCTTTCCTTATTATATTCAGATCTATATAATAACTCATAATATTCTCTAAATTCCCTTATTATTTCCTTTTTTTCTGTACACCAATCTCCTTCTTTATTCCTTATCCCAGAAATTCTTTGCTTAGTGTGTTGATTTGAGACAATTGCCATCAAATACTTGTTAGGCTTCCCTGCCTGTACAAATCTTTCCTGGCCTTGAAATATCAATTTATTTTTACTCTTTTCCAACATATATTCATTAAATTCATTGTGTAGCTTATTTAATTTTCCTTACTCTCTTCCGATGAATTTTGTGTATATTCCTTCTCTGTATCCATCAGATTACTTATTAAGCCCTCCTCTTTTGATTTAAACTTTTTTTTCCCCACTTTATTGCTCTTATTATTTCCCCTCTTAGGTAAGCTTTACAGGTCTCCCAGACAACCGGGTCACTTGCTGTGCCCCAGTTGCAAGAAGTGTCCAGAGCATGGAGGTACTACCAGGAGAAAGGCCAGTACATCAGGACATGTGGAGGAGGCCGTAGGAGGGCAACAACCCAACAGCAGGACCGACAGCTCCACCTTTGTGCAAGGAGGAGCAGGAGGAGCACTGCCAGAGCCCTGCGAAATGACCTCCAGCAGGTCACAAATGTGCATGTGTCCACTCAAACGGTCAGAAACGGACTCCATGAGGGTGGTATGAGGGTCCGACGTCCACAGGTGGGGGTTGTGCTTACAGCCCAACACCGTGCAGGACATTTGGCATTTGCCAGAGAACACCAAGATTGGCAAATTCGCCAATGACGCCCTGTGCTCTTCACAGATGAAAGCAGGTTCACACTGAGCACATGTGACAGAGGAGAAGGTTCTGTTGCCTACAACATCCTCCATCATGACTGGTTTGGCGGTAGGTCAGTAATGGTGTGGGGTGGCATTTCTTTGGGGGCTCACACAGTCCTCCATGTGCTTGCCAGAGGTAGCCTGACTGCCATTAGGTAACGAGATGAGATCCTCAGACCCCTTGTGAGTCCATATGCTGGTGCGGGTTGGGTCCAGGGTTCCTCCTAATGCAAGACAATGCTAGACCTCATGTGGCTGGAGTGTGTCAGCAGTTCCTACAAGAGGAAGGCATTGATGCTATGGACTGGCCCACCCGTTCCCCAGACCTGAATCCCATTGAGCACATCTGGGACATCATGTCTCGCTCCATCCACCACGCCACATTGCACCACAGACTGTCCAGGAGTTGGCGGATGCTTTAGTCCAGGTCTGGGAGGACATCCCTCAGGAGACCATCCATCACCTCATCAGGAGCATGCCCAGGCATTGTAGGGAGGTCATACGGACACGTGGAGGCCACACACACTACTGAGCCTCATTTTGACTTGTTTTAAGGACATTACATCAAAGTTGGATCAGCCTGTAGTGTGGTTTTTCCACTTTGACTTTGAGTGTGACTCCATATCCAGACCTCCATGGGTTGATAAATTTGATTTCCATTGATAATTTTTGTGTGATTTTGTTGTCAGCACATTCAACTATGTAAAGACGAAATTAGTTCATTCATTCAGATCTAGGATGTGTTATCTTTAGTGTTCCTGTTATGTTTTTGAGCAGTGTAGTTACATTAATGAGGAGGTATATATTTGTGTCTATAGGTAGAGACCTTCAAAGTAGATTATAATTCATTGCAGTGCGGGTGCCTGGAACTGTTTCATGTTGCCTAGGGTTCAGGCAGCAAGAAACAGCTGACAAGTTCCCTTTAACATAATCCTGTTCCATGAAACTCATTTATAGGTTCCTAAAGATCTATTTATACACACTTTACAAAGTTTACACTGCTTAGTATTAATAAAGGGTTTCCAATGGATGAGGACCTTCTCTGTACACAGTACTGAAGGAGGAAGGCAGATGCCCTTAGTAAGATCAGTAAAATCTGATCTTACTGTAAATTCAAAGTACAAGTAGCACAGTGGTTCTTCACATGTCCATCTAGGTCAGTGGTTCTTAACCTGGGTTCGATCGAACCCCAGGGGTTCAGCGAGTCAGTCCCGGGGGTTCGGCGGGGGAGGTTGCAACAGGACAGGCAAACCAAGCAATTGCTTGGGGCCCCGAGCAGATCCGGTGTTTGCCCGTCCTGTAGCGACGGGGCAATTCCCCGCATCACTATTAACTCCCTGCGGCCCCGCATTAAGTTTAAAAACGTAGGGCCGCCGAGACATAGCGCACGCCCATAGAAACGTGCGTGTGCCCATGGAAATGAAGGTGCCAAGGACCGGAGGATAGAGCAGGAGGAAGATGCGCGCTGGCCAGCTTGGTAAGTGACCAGTGGCACGTCATCTTCAGTGCTCCGACCCCTGGTCCTGAGACCTACTGCTATAGCCGGAGCGGTGGTCTGAGCACTGAAGTGGGCAGTACACAGGTATACAGCCTCCAGCCGTACACTGTATATGGCTGGAGGCTGTATGTCTGTGGGGGAACACTGCCTACATCAGTGGTCTTCAACCTGTGGACCTGGGGAACACTGCCTGCCTAATGTGGGGGGAACACTGCCTGCCTAATGTGGGGGGAACACTGCCTGCCTAATGTGGGGGGAACACTGCCTGCCTAATGTGGGGGGAACACTGCCTGCCTAATATGGGGGGAACACTGCCTGCCTAATGTGGGGGGAACACTGCCTGCCTAATGTGGGGGGACACTGCCTGCCTAATGTGGGGGAACACTGCCATTGTTGTGAAAATTACATGAGAGTGGCACTTGCCAAGGTAAAGCGCATTTCTGAACTGGTCTCTGAAAGACAACAGCAGAAGTCACACTGATTTGCAGAAAATATTCATTATGTTTTTGTGTGAAAATCATGTTTTCATGGTTTTGTTCTTTGTTCCTCATGGTTTTGTTCATTTTGTGCACCTATGTATAAATATATCTTTAAATATATACCTCCTATGTTTTGAATTTGAAAAAATCATATTTTATTTTTCCAATTAAGAGGGGTTCGGTGAATGCCCATATGAAACTGGTGGGGTTCATTACCTCCAACAAGGTTAAGAACCACTGGTCTAGGTGCTGCATAGTCAGAGGCATTAGTCCCTAGATCCTCAGTAATAGTCAGCACATTGTGAGGCCGTGACTGCAGCTAGTTGATCAGGCTCATTTATTGACTGACTAGTAAACCTAGGCTGTGTTTACACATTGCAGTGAATTTTAGATTTATTTATTTTTTTACATGCTTTTTGATTGCTATTGAGGACTATTCTAAATATTAATTAAAAGTGGCAAGTTTGTTTATATTTTAGAATATCAAAAATAGCATTTACTGTTCTTGTTGCTGTATGGACCAGGAGTCGGTGCGAATGGCGTCCCATAGTCTTTGGTGGAATTTTGCACCTATCCTGGGGTGTTATGTGCACGTACATGGCGGTGAGCTGACTTTATTTTCATTATTCTTTACAACATGAGAACAAAGCATCACTGTATAAAATCTTCATAAGCAGAGTATTTAACCCCTTAAGGACGCAGGACGTAAATGTACGTCCTGGTGAGGTGGTACTTAACGCACCAGGACGTACATTTACGTCCTATGCATAACCGCGGGCATCGGAGCGATGCCCGTGTCATGCGCGGCTGATCCCGGCTGCTGATCGCAGCCAGGGACCCGCCGGCAATGGCCGACGCCCGCGATCTCGCGGGCGTCCGCCATTAACCCCTAAGGTGCTGGGATCAATACAGATCCCGGCATCTGCGGCAGTTCGCGATTTGAATGAATGATCGGATCGCCCGCAGCGCTGCTGCGGGGATCCGATCATTCATAACGCCGCACGGAGGTCCCCTCTCCTTCCTCCGTGCGGCTCCCGGCGTCTCCTGCTCTGGTCTGTGATCGAGCAGACCAGAGCAGGAGATGACCGATAATACTGATCTGTTCTATGTCCTATACATAGAACAGATCAGTATTAGCAATCATGGTATTGCTATGAATAGTCCCCTATGGGGACTATTCAAGTGTAAAAAAAAAATGTAAGAAAATGTAAAAGTAAAAGTAAAAAAAAAGTGAGCCTCATTTTGACTTGTTTTAAGGACATTACATCAAAGTTGGATCAGCCTGTAGTGTGGTTTTTCCACTTTGACTTTGAGTGTGACTCCATATCCAGACCTCCATGGGTTGATAAATTTGATTTCCATTGATAATTTTTGTGTGATTTTGTTGTCAGCACATTCAACTATGTAAAGACGAAATTAGTTCATTCATTCAGATCTAGGATGTGTTATCTTTAGTGTTCCTGTTATGTTTTTGAGCAGTGTAGTTACATTAATGAGGAGGTATATATTTGTGTCTATAGGTAGAGACCTTCAAAGTAGATTATAATTCATTGCAGTGCGGGTGCCTGGAACTGTTTCATGTTGCCTAGGGTTCAGGCAGCAAGAAACAGCTGACAAGTTCCCTTTAACATAATCCTGTTCCATGAAACTCATTTATAGGTTCCTAAAGATCTATTTATACACACTTTACAAAGTTTACACTGCTTAGTATTAATAAAGGGTTTCCAATGGATGAGGACCTTCTCTGTACACAGTACTGAAGGAGGAAGGCAGATGCCCTTAGTAAGATCAGTAAAATCTGATCTTACTGTAAATTCAAAGTACAAGTAGCACAGTGGTTCTTCACATGTCCATCTAGGTCAGTGGTTCTTAACCTGGGTTCGATCGAACCCCAGGGGTTCAGCGAGTCAGTCCCGGGGGTTCGGCGGGGGAGGTTGCAACAGGACAGGCAAACCAAGCAATTGCTTGGGGCCCCGAGCAGATCCGGTGTTTGCCCGTCCTGTAGCGACGGGGCAATTCCCCGCATCACTATTAACTCCCTGCGGCCCCGCATTAAGTTTAAAAACGTAGGGCCGCCGAGACATAGCGCACGCCCATAGAAACGTGCGTGTGCCCATGGAAATGAAGGTGCCAAGGACCGGAGGATAGAGCAGGAGGAAGATGCGCGCTGGCCAGCTTGGTAAGTGACCAGTGGCACGTCATCTTCAGTGCTCCGACCCCTGGTCCTGAGACCTACTGCTATAGCCGGAGCGGTGGTCTGAGCACTGAAGTGGGCAGTACACAGGTATACAGCCTCCAGCCGTACACTGTATATGGCTGGAGGCTGTATGTCTGTGGGGGAACACTGCCTACATCAGTGGTCTTCAACCTGTGGACCTGGGGAACACTGCCTGCCTAATGTGGGGGGAACACTGCCTGCCTAATGTGGGGGGAACACTGCCTGCCTAATGTGGGGGGAACACTGCCTGCCTAATGTGGGGGGAACACTGCCTGCCTAATATGGGGGGAACACTGCCTGCCTAATGTGGGGGGAACACTGCCTGCCTAATGTGGGGGGACACTGCCTGCCTAATGTGGGGGAACACTGCCATTGTTGTGAAAATTACATGAGAGTGGCACTTGCCAAGGTAAAGCGCATTTCTGAACTGGTCTCTGAAAGACAACAGCAGAAGTCACACTGATTTGCAGAAAATATTCATTATGTTTTTGTGTGAAAATCATGTTTTCATGGTTTTGTTCTTTGTTCCTCATGGTTTTGTTCATTTTGTGCACCTATGTATAAATATATCTTTAAATATATACCTCCTATGTTTTGAATTTGAAAAAATCATATTTTATTTTTCCAATTAAGAGGGGTTCGGTGAATGCCCATATGAAACTGGTGGGGTTCATTACCTCCAACAAGGTTAAGAACCACTGGTCTAGGTGCTGCATAGTCAGAGGCATTAGTCCCTAGATCCTCAGTAATAGTCAGCACATTGTGAGGCCGTGACTGCAGCTAGTTGATCAGGCTCATTTATTGACTGACTAGTAAACCTAGGCTGTGTTTACACATTGCAGTGAATTTTAGATTTATTTATTTTTTTACATGCTTTTTGATTGCTATTGAGGACTATTCTAAATATTAATTAAAAGTGGCAAGTTTGTTTATATTTTAGAATATCAAAAATAGCATTTACTGTTCTTGTTGCTGTATGGACCAGGAGTCGGTGCGAATGGCGTCCCATAGTCTTTGGTGGAATTTTGCACCTATCCTGGGGTGTTATGTGCACGTACATGGCGGTGAGCTGACTTTATTTTCATTATTCTTTACAACATGAGAACAAAGCATCACTGTATAAAATCTTCATAAGCAGAGTATTTAACCCCTTAAGGACGCAGGACGTAAATGTACGTCCTGGTGAGGTGGTACTTAACGCACCAGGACGTACATTTACGTCCTATGCATAACCGCGGGCATCGGAGCGATGCCCGTGTCATGCGCGGCTGATCCCGGCTGCTGATCGCAGCCAGGGACCCGCCGGCAATGGCCGACGCCCGCGATCTCGCGGGCGTCCGCCATTAACCCCTAAGGTGCTGGGATCAATACAGATCCCGGCATCTGCGGCAGTTCGCGATTTGAATGAATGATCGGATCGCCCGCAGCGCTGCTGCGGGGATCCGATCATTCATAACGCCGCACGGAGGTCCCCTCTCCTTCCTCCGTGCGGCTCCCGGCGTCTCCTGCTCTGGTCTGTGATCGAGCAGACCAGAGCAGGAGATGACCGATAATACTGATCTGTTCTATGTCCTATACATAGAACAGATCAGTATTAGCAATCATGGTATTGCTATGAATAGTCCCCTATGGGGACTATTCAAGTGTAAAAAAAAAATGTAAGAAAATGTAAAAGTAAAAGTAAAAAAAAAGTGAGCCTCATTTTGACTTGTTTTAAGGACATTACATCAAAGTTGGATCAGCCTGTAGTGTGGTTTTTCCACTTTGACTTTGAGTGTGACTCCATATCCAGACCTCCATGGGTTGATAAATTTGATTTCCATTGATAATTTTTGTGTGATTTTGTTGTCAGCACATTCAACTATGTAAAGACGAAATTAGTTCATTCATTCAGATCTAGGATGTGTTATCTTTAGTGTTCCTGTTATGTTTTTGAGCAGTGTAGTTACATTAATGAGGAGGTATATATTTGTGTCTATAGGTAGAGACCTTCAAAGTAGATTATAATTCATTGCAGTGCGGGTGCCTGGAACTGTTTCATGTTGCCTAGGGTTCAGGCAGCAAGAAACAGCTGACAAGTTCCCTTTAACATAATCCTGTTCCATGAAACTCATTTATAGGTTCCTAAAGATCTATTTATACACACTTTACAAAGTTTACACTGCTTAGTATTAATAAAGGGTTTCCAATGGATGAGGACCTTCTCTGTACACAGTACTGAAGGAGGAAGGCAGATGCCCTTAGTAAGATCAGTAAAATCTGATCTTACTGTAAATTCAAAGTACAAGTAGCACAGTGGTTCTTCACATGTCCATCTAGGTCAGTGGTTCTTAACCTGGGTTCGATCGAACCCCAGGGGTTCAGCGAGTCAGTCCCGGGGGTTCGGCGGGGGAGGTTGCAACAGGACAGGCAAACCAAGCAATTGCTTGGGGCCCCGAGCAGATCCGGTGTTTGCCCGTCCTGTAGCGACGGGGCAATTCCCCGCATCACTATTAACTCCCTGCGGCCCCGCATTAAGTTTAAAAACGTAGGGCCGCCGAGACATAGCGCACGCCCATAGAAACGTGCGTGTGCCCATGGAAATGAAGGTGCCAAGGACCGGAGGATAGAGCAGGAGGAAGATGCGCGCTGGCCAGCTTGGTAAGTGACCAGTGGCACGTCATCTTCAGTGCTCCGACCCCTGGTCCTGAGACCTACTGCTATAGCCGGAGCGGTGGTCTGAGCACTGAAGTGGGCAGTACACAGGTATACAGCCTCCAGCCGTACACTGTATATGGCTGGAGGCTGTATGTCTGTGGGGGAACACTGCCTACATCAGTGGTCTTCAACCTGTGGACCTGGGGAACACTGCCTGCCTAATGTGGGGGGAACACTGCCTGCCTAATGTGGGGGGAACACTGCCTGCCTAATGTGGGGGGAACACTGCCTGCCTAATGTGGGGGGAACACTGCCTGCCTAATATGGGGGGAACACTGCCTGCCTAATGTGGGGGGAACACTGCCTGCCTAATGTGGGGGGACACTGCCTGCCTAATGTGGGGGAACACTGCCATTGTTGTGAAAATTACATGAGAGTGGCACTTGCCAAGGTAAAGCGCATTTCTGAACTGGTCTCTGAAAGACAACAGCAGAAGTCACACTGATTTGCAGAAAATATTCATTATGTTTTTGTGTGAAAATCATGTTTTCATGGTTTTGTTCTTTGTTCCTCATGGTTTTGTTCATTTTGTGCACCTATGTATAAATATATCTTTAAATATATACCTCCTATGTTTTGAATTTGAAAAAATCATATTTTATTTTTCCAATTAAGAGGGGTTCGGTGAATGCCCATATGAAACTGGTGGGGTTCATTACCTCCAACAAGGTTAAGAACCACTGGTCTAGGTGCTGCATAGTCAGAGGCATTAGTCCCTAGATCCTCAGTAATAGTCAGCACATTGTGAGGCCGTGACTGCAGCTAGTTGATCAGGCTCATTTATTGACTGACTAGTAAACCTAGGCTGTGTTTACACATTGCAGTGAATTTTAGATTTATTTATTTTTTTACATGCTTTTTGATTGCTATTGAGGACTATTCTAAATATTAATTAAAAGTGGCAAGTTTGTTTATATTTTAGAATATCAAAAATAGCATTTACTGTTCTTGTTGCTGTATGGACCAGGAGTCGGTGCGAATGGCGTCCCATAGTCTTTGGTGGAATTTTGCACCTATCCTGGGGTGTTATGTGCACGTACATGGCGGTGAGCTGACTTTATTTTCATTATTCTTTACAACATGAGAACAAAGCATCACTGTATAAAATCTTCATAAGCAGAGTATTTAACCCCTTAAGGACGCAGGACGTAAATGTACGTCCTGGTGAGGTGGTACTTAACGCACCAGGACGTACATTTACGTCCTATGCATAACCGCGGGCATCGGAGCGATGCCCGTGTCATGCGCGGCTGATCCCGGCTGCTGATCGCAGCCAGGGACCCGCCGGCAATGGCCGACGCCCGCGATCTCGCGGGCGTCCGCCATTAACCCCTAAGGTGCTGGGATCAATACAGATCCCGGCATCTGCGGCAGTTCGCGATTTGAATGAATGATCGGATCGCCCGCAGCGCTGCTGCGGGGATCCGATCATTCATAACGCCGCACGGAGGTCCCCTCTCCTTCCTCCGTGCGGCTCCCGGCGTCTCCTGCTCTGGTCTGTGATCGAGCAGACCAGAGCAGGAGATGACCGATAATACTGATCTGTTCTATGTCCTATACATAGAACAGATCAGTATTAGCAATCATGGTATTGCTATGAATAGTCCCCTATGGGGACTATTCAAGTGTAAAAAAAAAATGTAAGAAAATGTAAAAGTAAAAGTAAAAAAAAAGTGAAAAATCCCCTCCCCCAATAAAAAAGTAAAACGTCCGTTTTTTCCTATTTTACCCCCAAAAAGCGTAAAAAACATTTTTTATAGACATATTTGGTATCGCCGCGTGCGTAAATGTCCGAACTATTAAAATAAAATGTTAATGATCCCGTACGGTGAACGGCGTGAACGAAAAAAAAAAATGTCCAAAATTCCTACTTTTGTAATGCATTTTATTAAAAAAAAAATTATAAAAAATTAATTAAAAGTTTTTCATATGCAAATGTGGTATAAAAAAAAGTACAGATCATGGCGCAAAAAATGAGCCCCCATACCGCCACTTATACAGAAAAATAAAAAAGTTAGAGGTCATCAAAATAAAGGGATTATAAACGTACTAATTTGGTTAAAAAGTTTGTGATTTTTTTTAAGTGCAACAATAATATAAAAGTATATAATAATGGGTATCATTTTAATCGTATTGACCCTCAGAATAAAGAACACATGTCATTTTTACCATAAATTGTACGGCGTGAAAACGAAACCTTTCAAAATTAGCAAAATTGCGTTTTTCGTTTTAATTTCCCCACAAAAATAGTGTTTTTTGGTTGCGCCATACATTTTATGATATAATGAGTGATGTCATTACAAAGGACAACTGGTCGCGCAATAAACAAGCCCTCATACTAGTCTGTGGATGAAAATATAAAAGAGTTATGATTTTTAGAAGGCGAGGAGGAAAAAATGAAAACGTAAAAATTAAATTGTCTGAGTCCTTAAGGCCAAAATGGGCTGAGTCCTTAAGGGGTTAAAAAAGTACAGTTGTTAAAATTACCGATAGCCATCTATATATCAGAAAGGCAGCTTTTATTACGTCCTAGATCCATGGTCCACAATCTGCGACCTTACAACTCTCATCATGCCGCAGGCTGTCATGACCTAGGGACAGCAGCAATATTACAACAGGTCTAAAGCCACAGGTTGAAAACAGCTCTAGGACTGGCAGCTGTCATTCTTTGAGATGAAAATACTATTTTAAAGGGGTACTCCCCTGGAAAGCATTTTTCTTAATCAACTGGTGCCAGAAAGTTAAACAGATTTGAAAATTCCTAGCTTAATCCTTCCAGTACTTATCAGCTGCCATATGCTCCACAGGAAGTTCATTCTTTCAGTTTGAGGCTATGTTCCCATGCAATTTTTTTAGATGCTTTTTGAACCTCAAAAAACAAACAAAGAAAAGAACAAAAGCTACTTGGTCCACTTTTCCAGTTTTTTTTTCCAAAACACTGTTGGTGTTATTTATGAAACTTTTACTCAGGTTTTTCTGGGTAAATGTATTGCAATATTTTAGCACAGTGCATTTTTTATTTAATTTTTTTCAACTTTTTGTGCAACTTTTCATTCACTGAAGTAAGAAATGTGATCAAAACCATATTTATAACATGCCCTGCACCATGTATAAATTTGGAGCAGGTACACGGTTTCCACCACATGAATAAATGGAGTATAAAGACGTTCACCTACTCCACTTTTCATAAATACCCCCCTGTGTGTCTAGACATAGCCTGAGAAGGTGTGTTTTGTCATAGCCACATACACAACATTTTAGAACAGGATTCTGTAAGCATGCTTCAATATACAAACTAGACATCTCCATTAAAGGGGTACAATTATTCTTTTTTTTAAATCAACTGGTCCCTTTGTCTAAAGTCCCCTCAGCCAGAGTCCCTCCATGTCAATAGGGCTCTCCTGTAGGACTAACCCCTAGTCGCCTCATATAAATGGTATTTAATGTATAAATATACCGTATATATATTTAAAATGTACCCTTTAAATTTATTTAGAAATGAGAGACCATGATGTCACTGCACACAAACATAACGCATGCACTTTAGATGGACATTCCTAGCTTCCTATGCAGTTGGAGCTGTGTAAAGCCGTGTCCATTGGATGTGAAAAAAGCCTTTTTATAGACCACTTCACATTCAAAGCTGTAAAGCTCCCATAGACAAGATTGACTTAAAGATGATCATTTCTCCAGTGCTCTGTATGAAGAGGGACAATTTATGTATTTTTGTCCCTAGGAAACCATCATTCCATGAGACTCCACATAGGTGTACAATACATATGTAAATATGCATGTTCTAATGAATATTACTTTGTAGAAAACTCTTGGAAGATATTTCCTGATTTAATGCCTGTTCGCATGACATTTTTTGTTCTGTTTAGTGTGTATGCAGGTATAGCTCATGACGTACATGCTAGTGTACATCAGTATACAGTGTGAGTGTATCAGTAGCTTAAAGTGGTACTCCGCTTCTCAGCATTTGGAACAAACTGTTCTGAACGCTGGAGCCGGTGTCGGGAGCGCGTGACGTCATACACTTAACCCTCAACCTCAAACCCGCCCCCTCAATGCAAGTGTATGGGAGGGGGCAGACGTGATGTCATGAAGGGGCGGGGCTATGAGGTCACAAGCTCCCGACGCCGGCTCCAGTGTTCGGAACAGTTTGTTCCAAACACTGAGCAGCGGAGTACCCCTTTCATAGACTATTTTCCTGCTAGTCTAGTAAAAATCATACATGTTAAATTCATACATTTAACATGGTAGGTAATAGGTATGGATACCACTATATGGCATCCATCACAGGTATGTCATTTTCAAAAGTGGATGCCTAAGTACCCTATAAGGTATAGACCCCAGGCATGTGGAATTCCTATCGCCCGATGCCCGGGACATGCAGTTCCGGGCGCCGGGCAGGTGAACTTTTCCAGCTTGGGGCAAGCAGGGCTGGACCTGACGAGCAGTCTGAGCAGCTCCCGACTTGTGCCCGCTCCATACTCTGCAGCCCCCGGCTGTTCTCAGTAGCCAGGGGCCGCCGTTAATAGCCAGCATGCGGCGATCGCCGCAGCTGGCTATTAACCCTTTAGATCCCACTGTCAAAGCTGACAGCAGCATCTAAAGGGACATGTGAATGCTCCCTGGTGGGCTAGTAAATGCTTCCTGGTGGGCTAGTGGGGTGGATCGGATCGACCCCCCCCCCCCCCCACACACACACACAGTGTGATCGTGGGGGGGGGGATCCACTGTAGAGGTAGCCGGAGGGCTTACCTCTGCTTCCCTGGCATCTGTGGCTCTGTCATTGATAGAGCCTAGTCCAGCCAGTCTCCATCAATGGATTGCACAGCACACAGATCAATTGAGTTCAATAGAACTCTATTTATAATCTGTATGAGGAATCTAATGATTCCTTTTTATAATATCCCTGAAATAAAAGTTAAAAAGCGATTAAAAAGTCAGATCAATACCAAAATGCTACCGATACAAAAAACAGATAATGGCGCAAAAAAATATGCCCTTATACAGCCTGGTATGCGGAAAAAAAAATAAAGTTACAAAAGTAAAAAAAAATGGCAATAAATTTTTTTTTAAAAATTCAGATTTTTTTATTTATTTGTAAAATATAACGGAAACTATACAATGCTGTTAGCTCAACGACAAGGTAAATGGCGTAGAAAAGAAAACCACCAAATCTGCTAAATTATCTTTTACTATTTCAATTTTACTTCACCGATTTTTATATATATATATATTTTTTTTTTTTGTTCGGAAAATATGTTATTAATAAATTAAAAGGTATCATTATAGTAGGTAGTTATGGCTATTATAGGGCGAGGAAGAAAAAATGAGAGTGTAAAAGTGAAACTTGGTCCAGACTAGTGGATCGTCATGAGGGACAAGTAGATTTTGCTCCATTTTAGTCCCGTGAACAAGTAGTTTTTTATTAAATTTCCACACCCCTGGACCCAATGAACAGATGTCTAAAGCTGGTATCCATCACCCATAGGCTATAATGGCATTGGCTGTTTGCATTGTTTATAGAGGCCTACAAACACAATTACACGAATCATTACATAGTAACATAGTTTGTAAGGTTGAAAAAAAGACAAGAGTCCATCGAGTTCAACCTTAAAGGAGTACTCCCACCCTAGACATCTTATCCCCTATCCAAAGGATAGGGGATAAGATGTCTGATCGCAGGGGTCCCGCCGCTGGGGACCCCCGCATTATTGCATGCGGCACCCACCTGGTTTTTCACCGGAACCGCTGGAGGGTCTGAGTCGCTACTCCTGGCCGTCACGCCCCCTCCCATAGACTTGCATTGAGGGGACGGAGTCCTGACGTCACGGACTTCCGTTCCCGGAGTCGCGACTCAGACTCTCCAGCGGTTCCGGTGAAAAACCAGGTGGGTGCCGCATGCAATAATGCGGGGGTCCCCAGCGGCGGGACCCCTGCGATCAGACATCTTATCCCCTATCCTTTGGATAGGGGATAAGATGTCTAGGGTGGGAGTACCCCTTTAAACCCTACTGTGTGTTCTCTAGTTTATAGGCACAGTTGTGCCTGTCTGAAAGGGCCTTAGAAAACCAATTTTTCATACTAGATTAGAGAATTCTGGTGTAACAGAGGAGAGCCATATATTCCACTTATAGCTTTTCTCTGGTAAATCCGTGCATTACATACAAAGCCATTTGTTTTCAATGAGCACCCTGAAGGGCTTAGCTTTTTCTGTGCCATCACTGAGGCAGAATTGGACATGGAGGGTATGTTCACATGGCAGAATTTCCTTCTGGAATTCAGCGGAAGAATCCCACCATAATTTACGGACTAATGACCTAAACAGGATTCCGCATTCCCATTCAGACAGCAGAATTTCCGCGGTGGGCATTCCGGTCTTATATATTGCAGAATTCTGGGGCGGAATCCCATTGAAATCAATGGGGCTTTAAATTTGTGGCATTTCTGTGTGTGGAAATACACCTAGGATGGATTTACATGGCTGTAAATGTGTGGAATGTATGCCTGAAAAACATAGGCGGACATTCCGCACAGAATCCGGCGGGCTCTAGGATGGCTTGGAAATGCACAGTCTCTTAAAGATTACAGCTAAATTCTGGTGGTAAAAGCAAAGTGTCCAAACACCCTATTATCCACTCATATTCAGTTTACTAAGGCAGTGTCTCCCAACTAGGGTGCCTCCAGCTGTTGCTAAACTACAACAACATGGGGCATTTTTGTGGCAAAATATCACGCATCCTTTTAAGGCATTTAGTAATGAATAGTATTACTGTGGCACAGTGCTCTATTAAGGCAGTCAGTAGTCCTGAGGGTATTTGTGTGTTTTACATACAGCAGATGATGTTTTATATGTTTAAGTTACTTATTCTGACAGTTTACAGATCATTAACAGGAGGAGTGTGAAATCCTGAACAGGAATGACTGCAGTCTAATGGCAAACATAGAGCATCATGGATTATAAGCCTTCTGAAATAACAAGGTGACATCATTTAATGGGATCATAATGTACAGTCCTGTAAAATGCTACTTAAAATAACATCTATCTAATATCTAGCTATCCATATTTTATCTATACATCTTATAACTATCAATATCATATCTATCTATCTATTTATCTCATATCTATCGCATATCTATCTATCCATTATCTATCTCATATCTATCTATCTATCCATATCATATCTATCTCATATCTATCTATTTATCTCATATCTATCGCATATCTATCTATCCATTATCTATCTCATCTCTATCTATCTATCTATCCATATCATATCTATCTCATATCTATCTATCCATTATCTATCTCATATCTATCTATCTATCCATATCATTTCTATCTCATATCTAGCTATCTATCCATTATCTATCTCATATCTATCTATCTATCTCATATCTATCTATCCATTATCCATTATCTATCTCATATCTATCTATCCATATCATATCTATCTCATATCTAGCTATCTATCCATTATCTATCTCATATCTATCTATCTATCCATATCATATCTATCTCTATCTATCTCATATCTATCTATCCATTATCTATCTCAAATCTATCTATCCATCCATATCATATCTATCTCATATCTATCTCATATCTATCTATCTCATATCTATCGATCTCATATCTATCTATCTAAATGGTTGAAAATGGTTTGGTGAGCAAACCGAAATGTCGCCTCACATTGTGTGAATAAACACTTCCTTTTTGCACCTTATTTGGAGTTGCTGCTGCCTTTTTGGTGATCTATCTATCTCATATCTGTCTCATATCTATCTATCTATCTAAGAAAAAATGTAGCAGCACTCCGTGATGGATGAAAAAAGTGGAGTTAGGCTTTATTCATCAAGTGCAATACACAAAGTTTCGATCGTCTCACACGGTCTTTGTCAAGCCAGTGTGAGACGGTCAAAACATCATGTAGTGCACTTGTTGAATAAAGCCTAACTCCACTTTTTTCATCCATCACGGAGTGCTGCTGCATTTTTTCTTATATTTTGGGGACCCTGCCCGGGTTGGACCAGCTTGCACCCGTAATCATCATAGGAGTGCGGTTCTCCTAGAAGATCTATCTCATATCTATCTATCTATCTCATATCTATCTATCTATCTCATATCTATCTATCTCATATATATATATCTAAAATAAAGAAAAATATCCGCAGCACACAAAATCGGTCAAAAAATCCAAAAGGTAAATTTTTCCATCAAGAAAACATGAGTGTTCTAGAACATCGTTTCAACCAGCTCTCCTGGTATTTATCAAGCTCAGGAGAGCTGATAAACGTTGTTCTATGACACTCATGTTTTCTTGATGGAATAAATCACCTTTTGGATTTTTTGACCGATTTTGTGTGCTGCGAATATTTTTCTTCATTTTACACATGGACCTCTGACCAAGGTCTGGACTCTGCGTGCACCATTGAACAGTTTTCTTGTTTTGGATGTGCTGTTTTCCTCCATTTTTTTATCTATCTATCTATATATCTATCTCATATCTATCTCTCATGTTTTATCTATCTATCTCCCTCTCCCCCCAGTAGCCTTTTACATGTGTACCATAATAGATCATTAAACGATACAGTCATGATGATAACAGATGGAAAACAGCAGTAGGAGGAAACGTTCCCAGGAAATGTTTTTCTTTGGCAGAATCTCCATTTTAATAATATAGTTTTCCAAGCCCAAAAAGAAAAACAATTAACAGAATTCTATTGTCATGTAAAAACTATGAGCGGCATTATGTTCTGTTCTCCCAGCACCGGTATAATAAAGGACTTGCTGATTGTTTTGTGATCACACCGCAGATCTCGCAATTAATACTTTTACCTGAAACACAGACATTACCTGACAGATCTTTAGCACCAACAGGAATGCCAGGGTAGAATGTGGCCTTATGGATTGGAACACAAGGCTCCAGGTTCTATTCATTTTGTATTAAGATTGTTTAAAGGGAAACTGACAGGCTGTTCATCTGCGCAAAACCCAATATAAAGGGTTATAGTACAGGTGAACAGCAATAACAAACATTGGTCATTTACTTTAATTGGTTGCATAAGAGTTATGCCCATTTTTTTTATCTATTGCTGTAGCACTGCTGTGCACAATAGAGGAGGGGAGCCGGCTTGTCGAGCTCCCCTGCCTCCTCAATATTCGTCGCCTGGCCCACCCCTGTAATGAATAAGCAAAGGTGTTCACTCTTAGGGAACAGAGCGAAGGGGCCACTGCCTTTCACGTAAAGCGAGACAATATTCACTGCCCGCCCCTGTGATGAATATGCAAATGTCAATAAGACGTGAGATCCTGCCGAGGGTGAGAGCCCTGCTCTGTCTCGCTAAATCCGGAAGGCAGTGGCCCCCTGTGCTGTGCTCAGAGAGCGCTCACCCCCGCAGGCTCTCATGTCCTAGTGACGTGAAAGTGAAGATATTTGCATATTCATTATTGATTATTGAGGAGGAATTGAGCACAGTAGCACAATAGCAATGGATTTAAAAAACGGGCATAACTCAGAAACTACGCAAGCAATTAAAGTAAGTGACCAATGTTTTTAATGCTGTTTTCCCAGAAGGATTTTGGCTTACTCAAGTTCATTTTGGCAAAATGTAGTCTAGCTTTTTTTTATGTCTGATGAAAATCCTGTGCATCAAATCTGCGCAGAATACTGTACGTGTGAATAGACCATTAAGGGTTTTTAGCCCCCAATGCAGCACTAGGTGGAGGGTGAGGTACTGGCTCTCATTTAAAAGACCCAGTTGGATTATGGAGACTTTTTCCCATGGAGCATTGCCTCAAATAAGTATGCAAATTAGCTCTCTTTCTCTTTTCTTATCCTGTGAGGGAGACTGGTTTTGCCAGAATTAAATAGTTTTCAGACCCCAAATGGATATTTAATAAGCAGTCCTTTTAAGTGATATCCCACCACTAGAAATGATCTGTAGAATATGTACAGTATGTGATATTGGGGGGTATTTATCAAAGGATTTATGTGTTTTTTTTTTTTTAACGTAACTTTGGCGCAATACTTTGGCGCAGTTTTTGCACCAAAGTTTGGCGCATTTTCTCCACTGTCATTTTTACAACTTTCTCTAAATCACACGGTCCTGTGTGTGATTTTTACTTTGGTCAGTAATTCATCATTTGCGCCAATCGATCTTTGGCGCAATTTTGCGCCTCTAGGTTTTTTTTTTTGTTTTTTGGCGCAATTCACCGGCAAGAAATTTTGTACATGGAAAACCCACAGAGCAATGTCAGAAAATGTAAAGGTGTCAAAATACATAAAAAAAAAGATTTTTGTGAAAGCATCGACACCTCCGTCGTCCAGGGCTGCGCAATACTAATACTATCCTGCGACATAGTTGTCCAGCATTGGACATGGCCACACAGGTTCAGGAAAGGTAAGCACTAAAGCAGCGGTCTTCAAACTGTGGCCCTCCAAATGTTGCACAACTACAACTCCCAGCATGCTGGGAGTTTTAGTTTTGCAACATCTGGAGGGCCACAGTTTGAAGACCACTGCACTAAAGTAACCAAAAAAAAAAAAAAACTCAAGTTAAAAATAAAATCCATTTCACATGAGATATATATATTTCACGCTTGAAAATGCCACAGAAACGTCGAATAATCCTGGAATAAATACTTTTGCACATTGCATTGGAGTGCTGCGGTCGCCTTTTTGTGTGTGTCTCTCTCTCTCTCTCCCCCTCTCTCTCTCCCCCTCTCTCTCTCCCCCTCTCTCTCTCTCCCCCTCTCTCTCTCTCCCCCTCTCTCTCTCCCCCTCTCTCTCTCCCCCTCTCTCTCTCCCCCTCTCTCTCTCCCCCCCTCTCTCTCCCCCCCTCTCTCTCCCCCCCTCTCTCTCTCCCCCTCTCTCTCTCCCCCTCTCTCTCCCCCCCCTCTCTCTCTCCCCCTCTCTCTCCCCCTCTCCTCAGGGAGAGTTCACGGACTCTCCTTGTGACGGAGCTTTCAAGGGCCACTAAGCACTCCGTAGGCATTCTGGGTAGGGGAATATGCAAATCAGCTCATTACATCAGAATGCCTGCGGAGTGCTTAGTGGCCGTTGAAAGCTCCGTCACACCAGGAGTGGTGAACTCTCCCTGAGTTAAATACTCATCCCGTTCAGTTGGTCTAAGGCCCTGAAACAGCTGTCTGCAGATGGGTACTCTTTCCTTCTGGAGAGAGAGTTCTGGCTTGGCATTAATCCCGATTAGCTTTTTATATTCCGTAAATGGAGCTAAGCTGATACCAGGGAACATCGCCTGAGAAGGTGATGTAATGAGCTGATTTGTGTGTGTGTATATATGTATATATATATATATATATATATATATATATATATATATATATATATACCCAACAAAAGAAAATAACTCACGTCGCTTGCTGATATACTGCAGGAGGGACTCCGAAATGGCTGCTCTACAGGGTAAAATACGCGTCCTCTGTGTCGGTAAGTTCTGTGTAAAAGGCGCTGTGAACAGATTATTTCAACATTTGCGCCAAAATTACTAACAACTTGCCACCAAATGATAAATTTGGTACATGTCCACGAAAACCAAAGTGAAAAAAAAAGGGTAAAAAGAAACTGTCAACAGGTAAAATTGATGAATACCCCCCATTGTGTATATATATATTACAGAAGTCTAATATGAAAGGTGACTTAGCTGACATCATACTGACTGTATGAAAATGATGAAATTCCCTAATATTTTGTGAAAACTGGAGTTATAAAGCTGAAATATCACTATGGTAGGAGGCCTTGGCAAACTGATTGAGGATGATGATGGTATAAAGCAAACCTCTATATGAAACGCATCTCTGAAATCCAAGCAATTCATTTTCATAATGTCAACAATTCTGCATAATTTTTGGCAGAAGAACACATAATCTTGTATTTTATATTCTTATGAAAGTAAAATCAGGCCAGGTGGCTTCATTTTTCAGCTTCTAGACTGCAGCGAACCAGGGAATGAGGGAATATTTCAGATGTATAGTACTTGCTGTGTGATGCTGATACTGTACAAGAACCTGCATTGCAGAGGACAGCAGAATGTTCTTGGTGTGCAGCTGCTCTTGTGATAGAACTAGCATAATCCTACGTACTGCAATACAACAAAGATAATAGTTTATCTAGCATGATCACAATATACTCAATATCAAGAGACTAATGTTTGAACATGCAAATGTATCAATAAATTCATACAAATAAAAGATGTTACAGAAGTGATATTTGTTGTATGTACTGAATTTGACACATCAGGATTGCAGACAGGCAGTCTTTATCGTATCATAGCTCTTTCTTCTACAGTCATGGCCGTAAATGTTGGCACTAGAGATGAGCGAACTTACAGTAAATTCTATTCGTCACAAACTTCTTGGCTCGGCAGTTGATGACTTATCCTGCATAAATTAGTTCAGCTTTCAGGTGCTCCGGAGGAAAGAGTCTCCTAGGACTGTATCCACCTTTTCCAGCCCACGGGAGCACCTGAAAGCTGAACTAATTTATGCAGGAAAAGTCATCAATTACCGCGCCGAGAAGTTCGTGATGAATCGAATTTACTGTAAGTTTGCTCATCTCTAGTTGGCACCCCTGAAATTTTTCAAGAAAATGAAGTATTTCTCACAGAAAAGGAAAAAACCAAAAAAGGGAGGAAAAAAGCAAATTGGACATAATGTCACCAAACTCCAAAAATGGTCTGGACAAAATTATTGGCACCCTTAACTCAATATTTGGTTGCACACCGAAATCAGTTGCTTCCTATAACCATCAATAAGCTTCTTACACCTCTCAGCTGGAATGTTGGACCACTCTTCCTTTGCAAACTGCTCAAGGTTTCGCCTATTGGAAGGCGCCTTTTCCAAACAGCAATTTTAAGATCTTTCCACAGGTGTTCAATGGGATTTAGAACTGGACTCATTGCTGGCCACTTCAGAACTCTCCGGCGCTTTGTTGCCATCCATTTCTGGGTGTTTTTGGACGTATATTTGGGGTCATTGTCCTGCTGGAAAACCCAAGATCTCTGATGCAAACCCAGCTTTCTAACACTGGGCTGTAAAGTGCGACCCAAAATCCATTGGTAATCCTCAGATTTCATGATTCAAGGTACCCAATGCCAGAGGCGGCAAAACATCCACAACACATCATTGAACCTCCAACATATTTCACTGTAAGTACTGTGTTCTTTTCTTTGTAGGCCTCATTCTCTTTCTGGTAAACAGTAGAATGATGTGCTTTACCTAAAAGCTCTATCTTGATCTCATCTGTTCACAAGATGTTTTCCCAGAAGGATTTTGGCTTTCTAAAGTTCATTTTGTCAAAATCTAGTCTTGCTTTTTTTATTTCTCGGTGTCAGCAGTGGGGTCCTCCTGGGTCTCCTGCCATAGCATTTCATTTAATTTAAATGTTGACTGATAGTTCGCGCTGACACTGATGCTCTGTGCCTGTAGGGCAGCTTAAATATCTTTGGAACTTGTTTGGGGCTGCTTAGCCACCATCCAGACTATCCTGCATTGACACCTTTCATCAATTTTGCTCTTCTTTCCATGCCCAGGGAGATTAGCTACAGTGCCATGGGTTGCAAACTTCTTGATAATGTTGCGCACTGTGGACAAAGGCAAATCTAGATCTCTGGAGATAGACTTGTAACCTTGAAATTGTTGATATTTTTCCACAATTTTGGTTCTCAAGTCCTCAGACAGTTCTCTTCTCCTTTCTGTTGTCCATGCTTAGTGTGGCACACACAGACACACAAAGACAAAGTGAACTTCTCTCATTTTTTTCTGCTTTCAGGTGTGATTTTTATATTGCCCACACCTGTTACTTACACCAGGTGAGTGTAAAGGAGCATCACATGCTTGAAAGTCTTACGGCACTGAGGGAAAGTCTTATTTTTCCACAATTTTTAAACGGTGCCAATAATTTTGTCCAGCCCATTTTTGGAGTTTGGTGTAACATTATGTCCAATTTGCCTTTTTTCCCCCCATTTTTTGTTTAATTCCAATATACACAAAGGGAATAAACATGTGTATAGCAAAATATGTGTTACTGCAATCCTTTTCTGTGAGAAATACTTCAGGGGTGGATGACTGTATCTAAGGCTACATTCACACTGCCGCTTGTCTCCAGCAGTGTGAAGCCCGTTATTTTAGGATCGCAAATAGCTGGAGAAAAAATAGTGCTTGCACCGTCTTTTTCTTCGGCTAAATAGCGGCGCCCGATGGACCCCATTGACTATAATGGGGTCCATCGGGACCCGTTTATTGCCTGTTATGACCCGTCAAAATGACGGCTGTCAAACTCCAAAAAAGAGAGAGTTTGACGGCCGGGCCTAACACTGCGCCTGTGTTACTGTGAGTTTTGTTGTAGCAAAATTATGAAACAAACAACTCTCTAGAACATCATTTAATGCAGTGTTTCCGAACCAGAGTGTCTTCAGTTGTTGCAAAACTACAACTCCCAGCATGCCCATGCCCAGCATGGGTTTTTTGGGTTTGTGCCTCCTTTCAGACGATCAGTGTACGCTTTGGTTGTGCAGTTGCGCAATACTACAATTCCCAGAATGCATTGCGTCCCTCAGCTCTTTCTGACACCTCTCCAATCCTGTCTACTTCCCTTCCCCAGCACTCTTGCCAGTTCCCCACCTAAAGCTGTGGCTTTAATTACTAATGCTGCAACTCATTTTAACTACATTGGTTGGTTTTGGCTGAGAAACACTGTAAATGTTCTGCAACAGTCCAGTTGAAGAAAGATTAGTAGATGAAAATGTGCAGTGTTTCTGCACCAAAATAAAGTCAATGAATTTAAAATTCTGTTGCAAGTCTGCTGTAGCTTAGTTGCAGAAAATATGCCGTATGTAAACATACCTTTAATAGGGTACTCCACCCCTAGACATCTTATGCCTTATCTAGAGGATAAGATGTCTGATCACGGGGGTCCCGCCGCTGGGGACCCCTGCTATCCTGGCTGCAGTACCCCAGACATCCAGTGCACGGAGCAAACTTCGCTCCGTGCCGGATGACTAGCGATGCGGGGCAGAGGTTCGTGACGTCACGGCCATGCCCCCTCAATGCAAGTCTATGGGAGGGGGCGTGGCGGCTGTCATGCCCCCTCCCAAAGACTTGCATTGAGGGGGCATGGCCGTGACATCACAAGTGGGGCGTGACCGTGACGTCACGAGCCTCCAGCGCTGCACCCGAAGCGCTAAAAGAATGCCCCAGCGGCGGGACCTTTGGATAGGGGGATTAGATGTGTAGGGGCGGAGTACCCCTTTAAAAAGTCTGCCAGCAGCTGCTGCATTTATCGACCCACCTTGTTTTTCAAAAGGAAGCATGAAATAAAAACACCTTATTCTGCTAAAATGTCCCAATAAACTTAAATTTTTCTCTGACAAGTAAAACAAATATACATATATACATGTGCATTACAAAGTTGTGTGGATTGGGAAGAGGTGGTAATGGGCTGCAGGGGCTGGTCAAAGATGGTGGCATCACTCAGGGATGGAGGCTTGAGCTCAGTGACCAGATTCAGCCAAGTTTCCTGAGACAACACCACATGTTTATGCATTGTCTAGGGATGGAATTAGGAGTTGGGGAGCTGCTGAGACAATACCACAATGAAAATGATAGAACTACACAACTTCCTGTTAGGTGTGTTTTAAGCATAAACACCCTGAAGCCAGTACAATTAGTGAAAACACTATATTAAAAAGTTTTATATGTCTTGGGTGATAGTTGTAATTCTAGATAATCGGGATAAATTTAGAAAATTCAACAAAATGAATTTTAATTAAAATGAACACTTCATGGCTTAAAGTAATAAAATAAACAGTAAAGATAAGGAATATTTAACAACAATAATACTATCCATATGAAAGGGGCCAAGGCAAAATCCAGATGCCAAGGACAATTTGCTAGTTGCCCTGGTAATCAGCCACTACATATTGTAGAACGGGACCCTTCAAACAGTCTTGTCAGCATGCAAACAGGCAGGGGTCTCCGTTCAGTAGTCTTGGGTTTATTGTTATAATTTACATCCAGCAATAAATTCCATTTGCAGCAGTATTATAGAAACTCAAACATTCTTCAAATCAGGTTCTTTACATGAACTACTGAGTTTCTCACCCAAAACTTGACAGGTTTAGTCCCAAAAGACAATCTTTTTGATACAGTTTATCAGTATCCAACATATTTAAAAGGGGTACTCCACTGGAAAACATTTTCTTTCAAATCAACTGGTGCCAGAAAGTTAAACAGATTTGTAATTGACCTCTATTAAAAAATCTCAATCCTTCCAGTACTTATCAGCTGCTGTATGCTCCACAGGAAGTTCTTTTCTTTTTGAATTTCCTTTCTGCCTGACCACAGTGCTCTCTGCTGACACCTCTGTCCATGTCAGGAACTGTCCAGAGCAGGAGAGGTTTGCTATGAGGATTTGCTCCTACTCTGGACAGTTACTGAAATTGACAGAGGTGTCAGCAAAGAGCACTGTGGTCAGGCAGAAAGGAAATTCAAAAAGAAAAACTTCCTGTGGAGCGTACAGCAACTGATAAGTACTGGAAGGATTGAGATATTTTAATAGAGGTCAATTACAAATCTGGAGTACTTCCTGTGTATTAGAAGTACTGGAAGGATTGGGATTTTTTAACAGAAGTAATTTACAAATCTAACATCTGAGAAGGAAACAGAAGGCACAGTCTTACTATATTCTGCCTGTAGTAATAATATATTCGCACAGTCTGATAAGTGTCCAGTGGCCGTAGCTGATAATGTATATACTGGTGGGGTGCTAAATTCTTAGAAAAATAGCAAGCAATCCAAAAATGTCAAAGAAAGATGAACTTGCACTCACCAACCATGTAGTAGACTTTAAAGGGGTATTCCAGACAAAAACTTTTTTTTATATATCAACTGGCTCCGGAAAGTTAAACAGATCTTAATCCTTCCAATAGTTAATAGCTTCTGAAGTTTTCTGCCTAACTGCTCAATGATGATGTCACGTCCCGGGAGCTGTGCATGATGGGAGAATATCCCCATAGCAGCTGGACAGCTCCCGGGACGTGAGTCATCAGAAAGCAGTTAGACAGAAAACAGCAACTCAACTTCAGAAGCTAATAACTATTGGAAGGATTAAGATTTTTTTAATAGAAGTAATTTACAAATCTGTTTAACTTTCCGGAGCCAGTTGATATATAAAAAAAAGTTTTGGCCTGGAATACCCCTTTAATCCACAGGACCTACGTGCGGCAGGGAGATTTTGGGATGGGAGCGCTCAGAGGCTAACAGCTGTTTTCACACACAGGTGTGTGTGAAAACGGCTGTTAGCCTCTGAGCGCTCCCATCCCAAACTCTCCCTGCCGCACGGAGGTCCCGTGGATTAAAGTCTACTACATGGTTGTGAGTGCAAGTTCCCCTTTCTTTGACATTTTTAATTTACAAATCTGTTTTAACTTTCTGACACCAGTTGATTTGAAAGAAAATGTTTTCCAGTGGAGTACCCCTTTAAGGCAAACCGGTCTTCCTTCAGACCAACTCCTCTCTGCTGCTCTCAGCGCCCACACTCCTGTGAGATCAGGTTCAGGAGTGACTTTATCTCCAGGACCCTCCGTCACTCCCAAAAGCCAGACCCAAACCCCAGTCTTACGGCACTGAGGGAAGAAGGGATACCTTCCATCCACCATTTTACCAGCTACTTGCTTACAATGGGGGAGATTTATCAAAACCTGTGTAGAGGAAGAGTGGTGCCGTTGCTAATAGCAACCAATCGGATTGCTTCTTTCATTTTTCACAGGACTCTTTGAAAATGAAAGAAGCAAGCTGATTGGTTGCTATGGGCAACTGCACCACTCTTCCTCTGCACAAGTTTTGATAAATATACAACAATATGTAGATACAGAAACTGCTAAATGCTCTATGTAAACGGGCCCTTCTTGACAGCTGCGAACCCTTTGCATCTTCCATCTCCTCTTCTAATAACAGGGGTAGTCTCTTACATTTCCTCCATTTCAATAGTGACAAGTGTTTCTGCCAAACTTTTCAGAACTATGAATTATATTCGTTCACATTCTGACCATCATTTGTTACACTCTGTCGTTTTTTATGGTTGTGGTGGAAAATCATTACTTGGATTCCCATGAGAAATGTTGTGCTTGTCATAAAGCTTAACGTTTAAACAGATATCATTTAATATGATGAATTTATTATAGATTTATGTTCCCAGTTGGAAAATATTTTTACCGTACTGTTACTAATATTATATGGCTTGTTTAGCCTAAATGTATTGAACTGTGTAATCACATTGTTAACTGTAAAATTCTAATATAATACGTCCCATCCTCCCGCTCATTCATGCATTTCATGCTTTTCTTGACAATTCTTTAATAATGTATTTTATAACATTGTTGGTACATTGCCTCATTTTTTTTAATTGGAGCTGCACAGAAGGCGCTCCTTTTACATTGTCTGCTATTAGGAATTAGCGGAATCTGTGGGGGAGATTCATGACTTCAGACTCAAAAAAGTAAAAAAAAAAATGGGAAGACCTTGGTGTAAAGTGGGAGTATTTTCATGACCAATTTCCCCATTTCATGTCCAAATCCCCCCATTTCATGACCAATTCCCCCATTTCATGTCCATATCCCCCCAATTCATGACCAATTCCCCCATTTCATGTCCATATCCCCCCAATTCATGACCAATTCCCCCATTTCATGTCCATATCCCCCCATTTCATGACCAATTCCCCCATTTCATGTCCATATCCCCCCAATTCATGACCAATTCCCCCATTTCATGTCCATATCCCCCCATTTCATGACCAATTCCCCCATTTCATGTCCATATCCCCCCAATTCATGACCAATTCCCCCATTTCATGTCCAAATCCCCCCCATTTCATGACCATTCCCTCTATTTTATGTCCAATCTCCCCTATGTCATGTCCATTCCCCCACTTCATGTCCATTCCAAATACAAAGCAATAGTTGCCGGATTTCGCTTATATCCCAATAGTTTTTGCAATAAATTGTGCAGAACTACTAGAGACATATCGTATATTGTAGCTTAAAGGGGTACTCCGCTGCTCAGCGTTTGGAACAAAATGTTATGTACACTTAGAGCCGGCGCCGGGAGCTTGTGACATCATAGAGCCGCCCCTCATTACATCATGCCCTGCCCCTCAATGCAAGTCTATGGGAGGGGGCGTGACGGCCGTTACGCCCCCTCCCATAGACTTGCATTGAGGGGATAGGGCTATGACATCACAAGCTCCCGGCGCTGGCTCTAAGTGTACGGAACATTTTGTTCCAAACGCTGAGCAGTGGAGTACCCCTTTAAATCTAAGCACAGAGAGATAACATAGATTTCAAACTGTGCACCTATAAATAAATTGTGTGAAGCGGTAGCCTTCAGGATTTCACTTTAAACAGGTTATTGTATACGCTTTGTGCTTACCTCTTTTAGCTGATGTGGCAGGCATGGGTTTTGAGCCATGTTGGTTTCTGTTTCAGAGCAGAAATGATTTCCTCATGCTGCCTACATTTTCCATGACTTCTGTGTCTTTTTAGAGAGAGGATGGAGTCTCATCCCTGCAGTTCACCTAATGAGACCAACCTTATCACGTGGCTAGACTTTGCAACCAGAAGCCTAAACCGCTGACACCTATGAGGCTATGTTCACAGGGCAGAATTTCTGCACCGAATTCTACATGAAAATTCTGCAGAAATGAATTGCCCAGTCATTTCAATGGATTTCCTGCAGCGGAAATTCTGCAGCAGAAATTCTGCTGCGTGAATTGGACAGCAGAATCCTATTAAAGTGTATTGGTTATAAATTCATACAGTTTTGATAGGTTTTCTTATTCAAATGCATTTTTTTTTTTTTTTTTTTTTAAATATTGTCATGAGGCGAAAGTGATTTAACCTATTATTACAACTGAGGTGGTTTATGAAAACAACTCTTCGGGCCTTGTTTATATGTTGCATTTTTACTGCATTATTACACAATTTCACCACTTTTTGGCCATGTCTTTGCTGCAAATTTTCAAAACTGCTGTAAAAAGTACATGGCAAAACCAGAAAAAAAAGGCAAAAATTCAGTCTGAATACAGCTTTAGGGGTGGGGTGTAGCTAGGGATCGACGTACATTGATTTTTTAGGGCCGATACCAATAATCTGTGAACTTTCAGGCCGATAACTTATACCGATATTCCGGTATAAGTTATCAGCTATTTCTCACCCCCCCCCCGGCCCTGCAGAAGCCGCTGCAGATCAATGATTTAAAGCGGGCGCTTTAAATCAATGAACTGCAGCTGCTTTTGCGGGGCCAGAGACTGCCGCCGCCACCCGCTTCTCTCTCCCTGCCGGTCCTGGGGTCCTCCCGAGTCCTACCACCACCGCCGCCTATCCTCTGGCCAGAGACCGCCGCCGCCCGCTTCTCTCCCCCTGCCGGTCCTGAGTCCAACCACCACCGCTGCCCCATTGCCTCCCCCATCCCCGGTTTTATAATTACCTGTTCCCGGGGTCTGCGCTATTTCTGGCTCTGGCGGCGTCCTGAGCTGTCACTGTGCGCACAGACGGTGACGTCGCGTTGAGGACATCACTCGTCATTGCGCAGCGCACAGCACTAGCGCAGGACACCGCAGGAGCCAGAAGTAGCGCGGACCCCGGGAACAGGTAATTATAAAACCAGAGATGGGGGAGGCAATGGGGCAGCGGTGGCGGCGGGGCATTATTGGCAAGGGAATTGCCGATAACGTCCAAAATCGTGAATATCGGCCGATAATATCAGCCAAACCGATAATCGGACGATCTCTAGGTGTAACTACTATATATGCAGAACCCATAGGGATGGCTGCAGTAGTAGCAGTATACAGGTGAAGCTGAGTGGGGAGGGGATCTTTAGTCCACAGGAAGTCAGCTGACCCAGGACTGAACACTTCCTCTGCTGCTGTGATTTTCTGTGTGTTTTCAGACTGGTGACCACATGACCCAGTTACAGTAATGAAGTGCATGCATGTATGCATCTGTACTAGAATAACACAAATGATGCTGTACGACTAGTGAGGATGATGGTGCATTATATTGGGGGAAAAGAACAGGAGTGCTTCTTGAAAAACTACAACTCCCAGCATGCCCGGACAGCCAGCGGCTGTCCGGGCATCCTGGGAGATGTAGTTTTTGCAACATCTGGAGGTCCAGAGTTTAAAGACCACTGATATATACTCATCACCTTGCTCTTGTTAACATGTGGAATATTCACTGATATTTACTATAATCATACCACAGTATGGTCAGTGCTCCTCATCACTTCAATGAAGACACAAAGCTGATATTTTAGCTTTTATCCTTTGAGACAGAGGGGTCAGGAATAGATTCGTCAGGAACATCGGTGGAGATTTATCAAAACCTGTGCAGAGGAAAAGTAGCCCAGTTGCCCATAGCAACCAATCAGATCACTACTTTCATTTTTAACAAGGCCTCTGCAAAATGAAAGAAGCGATCTGATTGGTTGCTATGGGCAACTGGGCAACTTTTCCTCTGCACAGGTTTTGGTAAATCTCCTCCATCATGTCTACCTGCCTTGGTTCTTTGTTGAAAGCCCATAATGTTAGGTAACAGAGAATACAATATATCATCAGGTAAAACTAACAACAAATCTTACATCCCTGGGGTCCTGTAATGTGGAAACCTCTAGGGTTCTCTTCCAGAATCTTTGTTTATTTAAAGCACATCCACCTATGAGGACAAAGCTGAACTACTGTTAAAGGGGTTCTCCGCTGGAAAACAATTCAACTGGTGCCAGAAAGTTAAACAGATTTGTAAATTACTTCTATTTAATCTATAAATCTTAATCCTTCCATTACTTATCAGCTGCTGAAAACTACAGAGGAAGTTCTTTTGTTTTTGAATTTATTTTCTGTCTGTCCACGGTGCTCTCTGCTGACACCTCTGTCCATGTCAGGAACTGTCCAGAGCAGGAGAAAAACCCCATAGCAAACATATGCTGCTCTGGACAGTTCCTGACATGGGCAGAGGTGTCAGCAGAGTGCACTGTGGACAGAGAGAAAATAAATTCCTCTGTAGTATACAGCAGCTGATAAGTACCGGAAGGATAAAGATTTTTTTTTAATAGAAGCAATTTACATATCTGTTTAAATTTCTGGCACCAATTGATTTAAAAAAAAATAGTTTTCCACCGGAGTACCCCTTTAAAATGACTGTGAAAATGGGCTTCACCCATCTACTCCTAGTTTATGGAAAGGTTGCACTGCCCAACGCCTTCTGCATCATGAAACAAAGCTACTACATTAAAGGGGTTATCCAGGAAAAAACTTTTTTTTTTATGTATCAACTGGCTCCAGAAAGTTAAACAGATTTGTAAATTACTTCTATTAAAAAATCTTAATCCTTTCAGTACTTATAAGCTTCAGAAGTTAAAGTTGTTCTTTTCTGTCTAAGTCCTCTCTGATGACACCTGTCTCGGGAAATGCCCAGTTTAGAAGCAAATCCCCATAGCAAACCTCTTCTAAACTGGGCGTTTCCCGAGACAGGTGTCATCAGAGAGGATTTAGACAGAAAAGAACAACCTTAACTTCAGAAGGTCCTATGTACTGAAAGGATTAAGATTTTTTAATAGAAGTAATTTACAAATCTGTTTAACTTTCTGGAGCCAGTTGATATATAAAAAAAAGTTTTTTCCTATAATACCTCTTTAATGTTAATTATAGAAAAAAATAATTATATAACTAATAACTATAAATTTTAAGGATGATAATTCACATTTTAGGACACTTACATGCTGGTGTACCCTCTAAATTTTAAAATGAATGTTTTGTTAAAATAGAATTAGGCACAAAATTATTGTGTAAGAATTTTTGCAGACTATATAAATAACCCATATGTGGCACAAACATTAATCCTTAAAAAAATAAAACATCAATAGTAATACAGCTTCATGCACATTATGGGGTGGGTAACGTACCGAGCGTTTTTTATTTTTATTTTTTTGTGGCTTGACTGTTATGTGCCTGTTGGTGCTGCGCTGTCTTCCTTCCTGACGTAAACTCCGGCCTCAGCGCAGCGGCGCAACACTCCGCCCACCAACGTCACAAATTGGGGGCTCAAAATTAAACCAAAAAGCCTCCAGAGTACAGATATTCATGGTGCATGGCATAGTATGTTTTTAATATTTTTTAATTTCTGAGGAGGAGGAGGGTGGATGGGTTGTTGCGGGATAGTTGGAGTGCAGCTATTTAGTGCCAGGCAGGGTGTCACCCGATGCGGTACATTAGAAAAAGAGGATTACATATGGGGATGGGTTATGAGGACAGACTATGAGGTCAGAATATGAGGAGGGGATTTGGGGTTGGGATATCAGGAGGGGATATGGGGGTCAAGATTCAAGGACGAGATATGAGGACAAAAGCTTGCTCCTTTGTTGCTTTTCCTCCCCCGCAAGGACATGGTAGGAAAAACCGGGCAGCGCTGGGTACTCGGCTAGTTTTATATGTATATGCTTTGGCTTATGAGTATATATACTTTATATGGGGGAGGCTTGAAAGTACAGAGTGAAGTAGAAAAGCAGTAAAATCCTCGAGTAAGTAATAAGACATACAAAAAAAGTAAACTCACTCAACAATCTATAAATAATAGTATAAAAAAGTATCATAATAAAAGCTTCTGAAAGTTCTATCTATCTGTTTATATTCCATATTAGATAGAACAGGACTTCATGATCCAGGCCATACAGGCGCAGACAGCTGTATGTGGAACATGGCCATAAGTTGGATAGGCTTCACTAAAGTTATAGTATTTGCAATTCATGGCATTCCAGTTACTGCTGACCTATATTGTTGTGCGTCTGTAGTCTGTGTGTAAGTCACGTGTCGCGCAGTCGTTGTTATCACACATAATACACACAGGAATAGGCAGTGCAGGCTCTTTTAATGCTTTTTAAAGCTTAGTTTCTGCTGACTTAATAAGGTAAATATATAGCTAAGCATTCCAGAACTGTAATAGGATTACAATTACACTGAATGAACCCTTGTATAAGAATATATATATATATATATATATATATATATATTTTTTTTTTTTTTCATTTGTTCTGTTTAACTATTTGTTTAAAGAGATTTTTCCAATGACATCATACAGGAAAAAACAGCATGATAGAAGTAAGCAATAGGGTTGCAAACCAAACTTTATAGGTTTAGTTATAGAAAGTTGTACATAAATGTTTGCTTATGAGTTCATGAATATGGGGGAGAAGCTGAGGCTATAATATATTTTTAAGCCACATTAGACTTCTAATGGAGGTTAGGGGAAATGACATCAAATGTCAGCCAATACAGTTATTTGTAGCCAGACAATAACAATCCCTCCTATGGCAGATTGCAAACTGGACCTCAGACAGTCGTGTGGAAGCAGATACAACACCCAAGTGCCCCCTTGGCTGTGTTCCTAGTCCTAGATTGGTGGACATGCAGAAATCACATTAATTCATGCAGACATTTCCCTACAGACACAATGAGTTGCGCTGTGAAGGTTAACCTCACAGAGAGACACTGGCAAGAATTGGTATATTTTACAACCCAATGATCACATTACTATTAGTTCTGTTTACCTCCCAGAGCACCTCTTGTAGTTAAAGCGATTTCTGCCCTGCCATCCCCTCAGAAGGGTTTACAAGCCCCACTTTGCTAATAGACTAAACGGAGACATAAAGCTCTGAGCTAGAGATGACCCAACTGGCCCGCATGAGGTCCACTGGGCACATTGACTCTCCAGTTAGTGTCATTAGTTTACGAAAAGTTTCCACAGAGCATTGACCAGAAAGCCAACAAAATTCAATTTGGACTGAAAAGAGTAAAACATTTGTATCCATAATTTATTAAAATTGAACCTGTTAGGTTCAAATTTAAATCTAACAGACAGCATGGTACACAGTAGGAGGAGCTGCTCAAATTTTTAGGAATAGAATCAGCACCCACTGGACTCCTAAGCCCAGCATAAGCAGTCTTATCACTCATTGACAGCATTCCCTGTATGTGAATGCATGCAAAGCTATGTGTCAGTCACAGAGTAGGACCGCCTACTGGACTCCTAAGACCTGGATGAGCAGACTTATCACTCATTAACAGCATTCCCTAAATATAAAGGCATGCAAAGATATGTGTCAGTCACAGAGTAGGGCCACCTACGGGACTCCTAAGACCTGGATGAGCAGACTTATCACTCATTAACAGCATTCCCTAAATATAAAGGCATGCAAAGATATGTGTCAGTCACAGAGTAGGGCCACCTACGGGACTCCTAAGCCCAGAATAAGCAGTCTTATCACTCATTGACAGCATTCCCAACATGATGGGTTCCTTAAAGGGGTAATCCAGTGGAAAACTTTTTTTTTTATTAACTGGTGCCAGAAAGTTAAACAAATTTGTAAATTACTTCTATTAAAAAATCTTAATCCTTTTAGTACTTTTTAGCAGCTGTATGCTACAGAGGAAATTCTTTACTTTTTGAATTACTTTTTTGTGTTGTCCACAGTGCTCTCTGCTTACACCTCTGTCAATATCAGGAACTGTCCAAAGCAGCATAGGTTTGCTATGGAGATTTTCTCCTGCTCTGGACAGTTCCTGATATGGGCATCAGGTGTCAGCAGAGAGCACTGTGGACAAGACAAAAAAGAAATTTAAAAAATAAAGATTTTCCTCTCTAGCAAACAGCTGCTAAAAAGTACTGAAAGTAATTTACAAATCTGTTTAACATTCTTGCACCAGTTCATTGAAAAAAAAAAAAGTTTTCCACCGGAGTACCCCTTTAAGGTTTAATAAATGTCCCCTAAAAGAACAGTTTATTGTTGGCAATGGCTAAGCAGCTGAATGAAAACTTGAGATATCTATACACAATGCTAAGTGTTGGGTGAAGTGCTCTACAGCTCAATCTTTAGGGTCTGTACAATTCCAGAAATACACAATTTTATGTTTTTTATTTTATTACTTTAAAAAAAAATTGCTAAGTTATTTTGAAATGCTGAAAATCTTATTTTTGCTTTTTCCATCTACAGGACTAAAAAGCTCTATAGCAGCCACTACCGCTGCTATATTTGTAGTTATGGAATGGCTAGGTCCCTATTAAATGCTATTTGGTATTTCTAACATGTGAATGTATGGAATCCCCACTCATTCTCACAGATACCCAGGCACAGCTACAAGATTATTTATAGGATTCTAGTTTCCCATGTTCAATTTTGCAAGATTGCCAGATTATCAGTTAGTTCTAAACCGTAAACAAATGGCATATACCACAAATGTCTGATGGGTGTGTGTCTCACCTCCTGGTACCCTCACCTATGTTAAAAGAGTACTCCAGGTTAGGGAAATATAGGGGATACATGTCAGATTGCGGGGTTATGACTAATGGGAGCCCCTGCAATCTCCCATATGGCGCCCCGGCTCTCCTTATAAATGGAGGTGTGTCCACCACTGCACAAAGCGCTGGCCATCATGCATCTCTATGGGACAGCCAGAGATACACGAGTACAGTGCTCCGAATCTGCCATAGAGATGCATGTAGGGGCGTGTCCATGCAGAGAGCCGGGGCAGCATACGGGAGATCGCAGGGTTCCCAGCGGTCAGACCCCCTCCCCGTGATCTGACACTTATCCCCTATCCTTAAAGGACATCTTTAGTGCAATATAACTTATAAGTTATGGATAGCGGGGGGTCGGAGCGCTGGGGCCCCCCGGGATCTCCTGGACAGGGCAGCGGCAGTATGCTGGAAAGGGGGCATTCCGTCCCCGCATGACGCAGCGGCCGACACGCCCCCTCCATGTACCACATAGAGATACATGGAGGGGGCGTGTCTGCCGCTGCTTTCTGCTGGGGACAAAACTTCACTTCCTGCAGACTGCCGTTGTCCCGTCCAAGAGATCCTGGGGGGCCCCAGTGCTCGAACCCCCCTCAATCTATAACTTATCCCCTATCCTTTTGGTTCGGGGATAAGTTATTTTGCACTGGAATACTCCTTTAAGATAGACAATAAAATTCCCTAACCTGGAGTACTCTATTAAGGAAAGCGTGGAGAATGATTTAGCTATTTTAATAACGTAAGAAAGAGAAGAACCGCACTCACCAGCCTTTCCATGCAGATATTCTTTGTTGCTTGATCAAAATTGAACGCTGCACACAACGGTGCAGAGCAGTCAGCTAGGACCTGTGAGTGCTCCCGGCGTCCTAGCCGACTGCTCTGCACCATTGTGTGCACCGTTCTATTTCTTTAAAGGAATAAAGAATATCTGCATGGAAAGGCTGGTGAGTGCGGTTCCTCTCTTTCTTACGTTATATATCAGCGTTTTGTGCCTTCCTTACCTGCACCACCAGCACTAGCAGCTCCCTAGCCTAACGCTAATCCGACGATCTGTGCTACTAAATGGGATTCACACAGTACACCCCTGCAGTGCCGGACTGAAAACAGTTTGCTTCTTTTATGTGTATATGTATATATATCTCTTCACTATTTTAATAACTCGCACAGAAGAGTATAGGTTCTTTTCCAATCCTTTCCCACCTGGATAATTTTGACTAGGGATCGACCGTTTATCGGTATGGCCGATATTATCGGCCGATAATCACGATTTTGGGCATTATCGGTATTGGCAATTACCTTGACAATAATGCGTCGCCCCCGCACACCCCAAACCCCCACCCGGCCCACCGCACCGCGACCGCCCCCGACCCGCCACACCGTGTCGCACCCCCCACCGCACCGCCCCTGCCCCATTGCATCCCCCATCCCCGGTTTTATAATTACCTGTTCCCGGGGCCCATACTACTTCTTGCTCCTGCTGCGTCCTGCGTTACGCTGTGCGCAATGACGACACCGTCAGCGCGCACAGTGACAGCTCAGGAGGACGCCACCGGACCCAGATGTGGAGTGGACCCCGGGAACAGGTAATTATAAAACCGGGGATGGGGGAGGCAATGGGGCCGGTGCGGTGCGGGGCGTCGGTCGCGGTGCGGCGGGTCCGGGGGTCGGTCGCGGGTGCGGAACGGCAGGTCGGGGGTGCAGTGCGGCACGGCGGTGGGGGGAGCGGTGGTGGTGATAGGTCTCAGGACCCCCGGACAGGCAGGGGGAGAGAAGCGAGTGGCGGCGGCGGCCTATTGCACCGCAAAAGCCACTGCAGTGAATTGATTTAAAGCGCCCGCTTTAAATCAATGATCTGCAGCGGTGTCGCAGGGGGATAAATAGCCAATAACTTATACCAGAATATCAGTATAAGTTGTCGTCTATCGGCCCTAACCTCCACCGATTATCGGTATCGGCCCGAAAAAAAAACGATATCGGTCGATCCCTAATTTTGACACGAGTATTCCTGAGGTTGGACCCTTGTAATCCAGGAATCAAAAAAAACAGACCTATTTTCTTTAAAAGACCACTCCTTGTCTGTCTCCACAACCTGGAGACAGACGGGGAGCGGTCTTTGATTATTCAATCCCTGGATAACCCCTTTAACTATCAGACATTTTATTGAATATCCTTTTTAAAAAAAATGGTAATACCCATTTAAATATTCCTATATTTTGCTGCTGGATAAGTGTATACATCGTTGCTGTATAAGTTTGTTGACCAATAACTTTGAAGCTGGTCCTGTGTAATATACATTGCCATTAATGTACTCCTGGTAGTTACCGTAAGAAATGATCTCCGACATTGAAAGGAGGAGAGAACTTGTAAAGTCATTCTGGGAGACATGAATAAAGAATCAGAGATTACAGCTTAGGCTTGAAGGATTCCTTCTTGTGCGATTATAGAGGATTTACAAAAGTGATGGAGTTCACTGAGCTGCCTTATAGAAACACACAAGTAATATATAAGCCCATCTGCAGGATCCTTGCAGCACATATCTATAAGAAGGAATGGCTCCTGATCATGTCTGCTATCATTACTGGTGCATTAATAATTCCCAATGACCTTCTCTGATCATCACCATGTGTGTGGTCTAGATTCATCTAATGGCAGTTCTAATGTAAAGCCCCGTGAGGTATTAGAGGACTGAAATCTGCTTTACATGTTCAAACAGCTATCAGGATAAAATTAGAAGATGGGGATGTGCCTTCTCATAGGCCCCAGATCATCACCTCCTAAAATAACTCCCATATGTGTTAATGCAATATTCTGATTCCTACATATATTATTAACCAAAGTCATATAAATGATTTACACTTATCTTTATATGTTCTAGAGACTGTAGTACCTGAGTAGTCTGGCAGCTTTTTATTAGTATTCACTGGTGCTGGAAGGATTACTTGGTTACGTCAAACTAATCTTTGTAAATTACTATATCGAATGTCGTCCACCACTAGGTCAGGGAGGATGATTGTGTAGACAACTATAGACTTCTGTAGGGAATTACTGTACCTTTTTGATCTTCCTATTTTTCATATGACGTATTACATTATGATTCAGTGTAAAAATTATTCCAGCGTTTAGTGGTATCTGTATATGCATATGTATTGCTAAAATAAACCGATGACCCAACAGATGCCAAGTCTACATTTGTATCTTACTCTATAATGCCTATAATTTTATATGTATATATGGCTGACAAACATAGGGATTGACCACCATGAACCACACAATGACAAGTGTGTAATGGGTGACAAGATTCATGGGGGCACAGTTGTTAAGGATTGACCGAGGTGAGGCATTAATATGTGAGTGACTGCTTCTGCTTATAGCTGAGGGCCGGCACAAGGGATTTACACCAGACACAGGATGTTGGTATAATATCTCCTTTTTCAGCATACTCAAAGGAGCTGCCCCTAAGAAGTTCTGTTTATTACAGGAAGTAAATTTTTACATTGTACAAAGAAGGAGGATGAATTATGACATCACAATTAGCATATTACATTCTGATTAGTTGTTTAAATATATTGTGTCCGTATATATTAGCACATCTAGTGTCCATTAATTTCTTTCTTGACCAAAGTTCATCTATGCAACCCTCTCACTCTAATACCGGAAAATTCCAGTTCTTTGCCCTTCTTATACAATCTGCATCTTCCTCAAATGTTTTGACTTCCATCTTGTGCCGTCTGGCGTTGATCCAAGGTTATTCCGTCACTAACAGTTTGCAAACGCAGGAAAGTGGTGCATAGTTCAACAAATATCTTTTTCCTTCAGCATTAGAAATGACATATAAATATCTCAGTATTAGTATATATGTTGATCGGCAGTCAGAATCATTTTGGTCACCTTGACATAGTCCCTGACTTCAGGATTGTTCCCACATAGTATTTTGGGCCATTTTTGAATCATAAAACAACTGTTTATTGAGCTCGGTAGTAAAATGTTTGTGCGCACATGAAATTAATTGTATGGCCGTCATTTTTACAGAGCTTAATTTTTGGGGCCATTTATAGTCCAAAATACCACAATTTTTAGGCTGTATTCTGTTACGAAACATATTTTGGGCTTTGAGTCAAAATAAGAAAATATATAGAAACAGCAAAAGAGTTGTATCCAGCTCACCCTTGGGATTGCGCTCGGACTGGACCAGGACTAGTCCACTTAGCACATAGAAAGAAGAGAATGTCCAGCGCCAGACTCGTGCAAGGAACTTCTTTATTAGGTTGCCATGGGAAACTACAGGAACTCAAGTAATGTGACGCGTTTTGGCCCACAGGGCCTTAGTCAAAGGCTAAGACTAAGGCCCTGTGGGACGAAACGTGTCATTACTTGTGTTCCTGTCATTTCCCATGGCAACCTAATGAAGTTCCTTGCACGAGTCTGGTGCTGGACATTCTCTTCTTTCTAAGGAAATATATACGTTGCACTCACCACATTAGTTGCAAAGGGTTAATCCATCTTTATTGAAGATTCGCACATTACATGTACTGCAGAAGAGAAGGGAGGAAGACAGACATCAGCTCCTCCGGAGCACTTAATCTAATGTGCGAATCTTTCAATAAAGACGGATTAACCCTTTGCTTTACTTCATCTGCGTTAACCATCAGCCAAGAATATTTTTTTTAAGTTGGTCTGATGTGTAATAAATAGAACTTATTGGCCCTGATTTACTAAGAGTGTAGGGTTTTCGTCTGTCAGGGTTTTTTTTTTTTTTTTTGTCCTCTTCTTTTTTTCATGTGTTATTTACTAAAATGTTCTTTTTTTTTTTGTCACACAAGGGTTTTTTGTCCACACCGGAAGGTACAAAAAATGTGGGAATAAACAGTGGCTCTTCAGGTTTATGCAAATCTGAGGCAAGAAACACCACCCCAACAACCAGCCATGCAAAAGCATGACATTTCCAATGCATTTGCTGAATTCCTGAAAAATTGAGTTGGGTGTAAAATCTGCTCTGTGCACCATAACGATTTTATTTAAGAAATAACACACTTTCACAATTTGGGAATACCATTTGAGCATGCATTCTGACACTGAGGCTGCCAGCCATAGCGACAATATTCTACAGACCAGAGGGGGGAAAAAAAGTCTGAAAGTGGATTGATTATGTTAGGAATCCCACAAATAAAATTGTGCAATAAATATTGAATAAATCACAGATAAAGTTAGAAATTACTACCATGTAAGGCTAGGATCACATGGCCGTTTACTTCTGTCCCGCTTTTCTCCCATCACTGCTTCCTAAATGGACCATACTACTAACGGATGACATTCTGTTCCATCCTTTTGCATCAGTTTTTCATCCGTTAGTATGAAAAGTCAGCCACCTACAGACTCCCGCAGCCAGGACTACTACTACTCCCCTCATGGAACAGACTTGTTTCCATGATGGGAGTAATAGTTCCTGGCTGCAGGAGTCTGTAGGCGACTGGGGAGGCTACATTAGTGCTTGTACTACTACCCCCATCATGGAACAGAGTCTGTTCCATGATTGGGGTTGTAGTACAGGGGCTGAGGGATTGATCGCACCGGGTTTCACTTCTGAGACCCAATGCAATCAGAAGTTATAAAGCAGGGGAGCGAGCGGCATGATCCACAACCCTGCACTGTATCCTGTGTTTTTACTTTTCATTTTTAAATCCCCCGCCTGGAGCCCTGAATGGCCAGTACCGAGGAGCCATTCAGGGCTCCCAGCAGGGTTTTTAAAATGAACATTGTGAGTGGCAGCGGGGGGGGGGGGGGGGTCATATCTATATTAAAAGCGCTGTGGGGGGGCAAGATATATAGCGCTGCATGGTGGGCAGATATATAGCCTATATATCTAGCCTCCCAGCACATTTATAATATGCCCCCCGCAGTGCATTAATAAAGATATGTATATACCCCCCGCAGCGTATGTATAATGTGCCCCCCCCAGCGCATTTGTCATAATATGCCACCGCAGAGCTATATGTGAAAAGTATATCTAGCAGCGGCGCTTCAGACCAGCAGCCGGACGGCCCAATGATGCTGATACAATACTTTTCATACATAGTGCTGCTGTGGCATAAGTATTTAGAAGCGCTGGGGGGGCAGACATATAGCGTTATTTGCCCCCCAGAGCACTTCTATATAAATATGCCACTGCAGCGCTATGTATGAAAAGTATTGCATCAGCATCATCGGGGCGGTCGGCTGCTGGTCCGATGCGCTGCTGCTAGATATACTTTTCACATATAGCGCTGCGGTGGCATATTATGACAAATGCTCTGGGGGGGCACATTATACATACACTGCGGGGAGTATATATATTTAGAAATGCGCCGGCGGGGGTCATATCTTTATTAATGGGCTGCGGGGGGCATGTTATAAATGTGCTGGGGGGCTAGATATATAGGCTATATACCTGCCCCCCCCCTGAAGCGCTATATATTTTGCCCCCACAGCGCTTTTAATATAGATATGGCCCCCGCTGCCACTTACAATATTCATTTTAAAAACCCTGCTGGGAGCCCTGAATGGCTGCTCCTCGGTACCGGCCATTCAGGGCTCCCGGCGGCGGATTTAAAAATTAAAGTAAAAAACACATGATACATCGCAGGGTTGCGGATCATGCCGCTCCCCTGCTTTATAACTTCTGATCGCATGGGGTCACAGAAGGTGCAATCAATCCCTCAGCCCCTGTACTATAACCCCCATCATGGAACCTAATCTGTTCCATGATGGGGGTAGTAGTACAAGCACTAATATAGTCTCCCCAGCCACCAGCAGACTCCTGCAGCTGGGGGAACTACTACTCCCATTATGGAAACAAGTCTGTTCCATGATAGGAGTAGTAGTAGTCCCACAACACTGCAGGAGTCTGCTGATTTCACCTCTTCTGAGCATGCTCAGAAGTAATAACGGATATTATAAACCGGGGGGGCAAACGGATGACATTACAGGTTCATCTGTTTGCCATAGACTTCAATGTAAAATTTAAAAGACCCGTTTTTCACCCGTTATTTTTGACGCCCAAAAAAAATTCTGCATTCAACGTCTTTTGCCCGTCAAAAATAATGGATTAAAAACAAAACGGGTGCAAACAGGTGATAAAGGACTGTAAAAAAATTCTGTTGAAATCAATGGGATCCTTTTACAGCCCTTTGCAAAAGTAGTAAACGGATTGCAGAACGGGCATTTTATGACGGGAGCAGGTGGCCGTGTGAGCCCTAACAATGCAAACTTCAAAGTAAAATTTCCACACATTTAAGGTATAAAAATTAAACATTTGTCCATATATCCTATTAAGTCAGGAATATAAGTTCCGATAACATTAGAGTTAAATGAACCAGTCTTTTTAATTTTGGTTTACCTAGTTTATGCATATTGCCCAAAAGAACCATGCTGGGGAAAAACCAACTATTTTACCTGCTTTTGCACCAGCCTCTGGCAGTCGGGTTTTCAAAATTCCGTCTTCTCTGCTTTTTCATTGGGTTTGGGACAAAAAAAAGTGATTTTTGAAAGTGTCAGGTTACACCTATTTTTTGATAAGCCACGCCCCCTTGTAGGGTTTTCTCAAACTCTCCAAGTGATGTGTGAGAATGTAGACTATTTTTTAGTCCAAACATGTCGCAAAAAGTGTCGCACAGGCTTGTTGGGTTTGGCTTAGTAAATGAGGCCCATTGTTTTTTTTTACCGCTGGCGGACAAATTACCACTTATTTTGTATTATCACCCCTAGGTTCCTCTATTGTTTATCCTTTGTTTGTCATTTGACCTTTTCTGGATTTTAACTATTTAAAACCTGCTAAAAAAAGAAACACTCTTAAATTGTTGCACAAACTAATACCATATTAACCGTGAGAGCCCATCAGTGAAGTGTAGCAACTAGACAACTAAGTAGCCCGAGGTGATGTGCTTCCACTGAGATCAATATAAGCTTCATGAACGGTGACAGCAATCATTTGTTAGCGCCCTGGATAGCTTTTTTTTTCCTAGGAATAGTTTAATTCTGTCTTGTCTTAAATATTTTATTATGTAACCTTATCACTGACACATACATATCTCCTACAAAACCTCATATCCATTTGTATCTGCCAGAGGTCAAAAAAGATACATTAATGCAGCGTTACCCAAACAAGGTGCCTCCAGCGGTTGCAAAACTACAAATTCCAGCATGCTTTGACAGCCGAAGGCTGTCTGAGCATGCTGGGAGTTGTAGTTTTGCTACACCCAGAGGCACTCTGCTTGGATAATATTGCATTAATAGCTTAGCCTTCATTGTTTACCATTTGAAAACATCATTAAGCTGGAAATACCATGTTCATAATTTTCTTTTATGAATATGTGAGTAGAAGCTTTCACAGAGGAATGGCTGTGGATATAGTGTTTTTGGATTCGGTAAAAGCATTTCATACTGTCCCTCATAGACATCTGATAGGTAAGTTAAGGTCTTTGGGCTCGGAAATTTTTGTTTGTAACTGGATTGAAAACTGGCTTAAGGATCATACCCAGAGAGTGGTGGTCAGTGATTCATACTCTATTGGTTCCCAGTTATTAATGGGGTACCCCCAAGGTTCAGTACTGGGCCCGCTCTTGTTTAATTTGTTTATTAATGATACTAGCTGAATACCCGGCGTTGCCTGGTTTTTCCTTCCTAATCCTTGTTGGGGAGGAAAATCAACAAAGGATGAAGTTCTGACTTCATATCCCGTCCTCATATATTGTTGTTATATCCCAACCCCATATCCTGTTCTCCTATCCCGACCTCCTATCCCGTCCTCATATCCCCTCCTCATATTCCGTCCTCATATCCCGTCCTCATGTCTCAACCTTATTTCCCGTCCTCCTATCTCGACCTCATATCCCAACATCACATCCCGTCCTCATATCACAACCTCACATCCTGTCCTCCTATCCCGACCTCACATCCCGTCTTCATATCCCGTCTTCATATCCTGACCTCATATACCGTCCTTATATCCCGTCCTCATATCCCGACCTCATATCCCGTCCTTATGTCCCATCCTCATATCCTGTCCTCAGGTGGGACTGATTTGTGATGAAAATATTGTAAGCTGAAAATAGAAGGGGACGTGGCTTTTGTGGGACTGGACGTGATATGCAAGCCAGACCGATGCACAAAAAGAGTAGATAATAAAAGGGGTAGGGCTTAAACAGTGGGTGTGTCTTTGTGAGATGGGGTGTGGCTTGCAAGCCGGATTGACGCATTCACCAGCAGATGCAGAGCGGAGCTTGTGGAGTAAGGTACTATATCAAAAACTGTGTAGAGGAAAAGTTGTTCAGTTGCTCATAGCAACCAATCAGATCACTTCTTTCATTAAGCAGCCTTTTTAACCTGTTCACGAGCTGACCCCGCGTCATAGTGGGTCGGTCCTGGCGGCTATCAACGGCCGGGACCCATGGCTAATATCGGATTACCGATCGCGGTGATGTCCGGTATTAACCCCTTAGACTCTACGATCAAAGTTGATCGCCGCGTCTAAAATGAAAAAAATAATGCTTCCCGGCAGCTCAGCGGAGCTGATCGTGACTACCGCGGTAAAGCCGTGGTGTTCCGATCAGCTGAGAGGACGCGAGGAGAGTCCCTACCTTCCTCCTCTGTGTCCGATCGTCGTTCTATTGCTCCATGCCTGAGATCCAGGCTGGAGCAGCAGAGCGCTGATAACACTGATCAATGCTATGCTATGGCATAGCAGAGAACAGTGTATGCAATCAGAAGATTGCATTTTATACTCCCATATAGGGGCTATAAATGTGTAAAAAGTAAAAATAAAAAGTTGATGGGATTTAACCCCCCCTTTTCCCATAACAAAAATGTAAACAAAAAGAAATATAAGCATATGTGGGTATTGCCACGTGCGTAAGTGTCCGAACTATAAAAATATAATGTTAATTAAACCACATGGTCAATGGCGTAAACGTAAAAAAAATCCAAAGTTCTAAATTGTATAAAAAAAATGTATAAAAAGAGATCAAAAAGTCCCATCAAAACAATTAGTAAAACAAAATCAAACCTATATAAGTTGGGTATAATTTTAATCGTATGTACCTACAGAATAAATATAAGGTGTCATTTTTACTGAAAAGTGCACTGCGTAGAAATGGAAAGAAGCGATATGGTTGGTTACTATGGGCAACTGCACCACTTTTCCCCTATGCAGATATTGATAAGTCTCTCCCATTGTTCCCAAATCAATCAGGAATTCTACAAGGGGTACAGTACACACACATGCAATTTTATGGACATCATATTATGGATCAAATCACACAGATCTGTATTTCCAACCCTGTGCACGATCATTGCTGAACCCAATGCAAGTAGTGAATATTCAATAACCCAGACAGTGGTCTGCACATCTACAAAGAAGGAGAAACAATTCGTCTTGGGTAGTACCGTATTTTTCGCCGTATAAGACGCACTTTTTCTTCCCCAAAACTGTGAGGGAAAAGTTGGTGCATCTTATACGGCGAATACACACCTATATGGGTCGGTCCCTGTGGCCATCAACGGCCGGGACCCGTGGCTAATACAGGACATCACCGATCGTGGTGATGCCCTGTATTAACCCTTCAGACGCGGCGATCAAAGGTGACCACCGCCCGCGTCTGAAGCGAAAGTGACACTAACCCGACTGCTCAGTCGGGCTGTTCGGGACCGCCGCGGTGAAATCGCAGCATCCCGAACAGCTTACAGGACACCGGGAGGGACCTTACCTGCCTCCTTGGTGTCTGCTCCGTGCCGGGATCCCCTGCATGGTCGGCGCTCTCCTTCGACGTCCTCACGTCTTCGCGCACGCCGTCCAGTCATCCAATAGGAGCGGCGTGCGTAGCGACGTGATGACGGTGACGGAGAGCGTGGATCCCGGGGAAGAAGATGTCCGGAGAATCGGGGACGCGGCGACAGCGATGGAGCGACATCCAGGGCAGCGGTGACGGGTCCTGAGTGGCGGGGACACGTGAGTACTACATCCTTTACCAGTGGTCTTTAACCTGCGGACCTCCAGATGTTGCAAAACTACAACTCCCAGCATGCCCGGACAGCCGACGGCTGTCCGGGCATGCTGGGAGTTGTAGTTTTGCAACATCTGGAGGTCCGCAGGTTGAAGATCACTGTTGGGTTCAGAATCTTTTTTTTCTAGATTTTGCACCTTTTAAAATTGGGTGTGTCTTATATGCCGCTGCATCCTATAGGGCAAAAAAATACGGTACTTACCTTTCATTACCTCGAAGTATCTCTTAGCACTAAGTAACTCTACCTCCAGTATGTAAAGGCAAATAGATCTAATGGAGTGATCATAGTCTATACACGTGACCATTATGATCAAAACCCAGTCGAATTTTTGGTAATGTTTTATTATACAGCATATGGAGGTATTCGGTTCTCCTTTAATACATGTACATACTCCACAGTCAGAAGTATCAGGGTTCCTCAATTATTATCTCTTTTTATTATCAAAGAAATGGCTTGAAATCACAGGCAAGTTTTCCTGTTGTTATACAGATAAAAGCTTCTGCTCCAAAAGACAGCTGCACAAGGCTGACAACTTCCTGGGAATGAATGTAACATATTTGAAGAGTCTGTATTGAAAATAGAAATAATTACATGTTTGCCGGCGAAGCCCTTTTCTGGGAACACGTGTCGTACAATGATGGAAAGCTCTCGACAGTGAGATGTAACCCTCTGTAAATTGACTGTAATTACAAAGTTATGAGGACGGAGTTTGGTCACTCTACTTATTCGGCTCCCGCGAGCGGAGCGTAAAATAACATTTAACGCGTTTCGGGGCTTAGCACTATGTAATCGAGATTATTTATGACACGCCGAGATGGATGGGCTCTCCTGTTAATGAGGAGTTAAAATTGATCCTACAATTTATTCTTCTGACAGCAAATTAACCAAAGACATCTGTTTCCCTGCAATGACTGTCCCATACTGTCCCCGCGGAGCGCGCACTGTAGTCAATTCTGCTGTAGTTAAAATGACTACAAAATGTTCCCATTGCCGTATTGTATCGAGGCTAAATATAACAAAATCAAGGGTACAAGCACTGGTATATGCATGTGTGCAACTTAAAGGGGTACTCCGTCCCTAAACATCTTATCCTCTATATCAGTGGTCTCCAACCTGCAGACCTCCAGATGTTGCAAAACTACAACTCCCAGCATGCCCGGACAGCCAACGGCTGTCCGGGCATGCTGGGAGTTGTAGTTTTGCAACATCTGGAGGTCCGCAGGTTGGAGACCACTGCTCTATATGAATCTCCAGGCCAGCACCGCGGACATATGGAATTTGGACGCCACGCCCCCTCCATTCGTGTCTATGGGAGGGGGCATGGCGGTTTGACATAGACATGAATGGAAGGGGCATGACAGCAGTGGTCGCCCATCATCTGGCATGGAGCGGAGTTATCTTCGATTACGGAGTGCTGTGCTGGAGATCGCAGAGAGGGGGGGGGGTGCCCAGTGGCTGGAACAGCGCCGCAACACCCCCGCCCTGTGATCAGACATCTATACCTTTTGGATAGGGGGTAACATGTTTAGGTGTGGAGTACCCCTTAAAGGGCTAAATTTTGTTTCGGTTGCACCGTAGGCCAGTGTTTCCCAAACAGGGTACCTCCAGCTGTTGCAAAACTACACCTGTCAGGGCATGCTGAGAGTTGTAGTTTTGCAACAGCTGAGGGCAACACTGCTATAGTCCATTAGGTGACTGTACAAAGTCTACACTTGTAAGATCCCTCTACAAAAGGTCATGTGTGCCTAGTAGAAAAGGGTATCGAGGATACACTGGGGAATGTTTACATAATGTCAGAACATATCCCTGCAACGTTATTAATTAGTGTCATTAATGTGAGCACTGACTGTGATATATGACAAAAAATGTCATTGCTCATGGACAAGTATTGCTAATTTTTCAGTAGTAGTACTACAAACAAGCCATGCCCTGGACTCGCATAGTGTACTGTATTAAAAAAGGGACTGTGAAGGGACTAGTTTTAAAATATAATATTATGGTTGTCAATGCATATGTTTTAAAAGGTAGGATATTAAAAGTTTAATTTTAATCAGTCCCCACTGTTTAATACCCTTTTGGGAAATATACACTTTTGCTGATATTGTAAAATAGTGAATTTATTTAAATGAAGTGGTTTATAATCGGTCTGGAGAAATGAACATATATGTTTTGGTAATTTCCTTTTTATCTTTTTATTTATTTTTAAGAGTAGGGTAGATAGTACACATATGTATAAAAGCTGTATTGGATCCATGTATTCATCAATGTCTGTTAAAATGAAAAAGGGGACATGCTATTGAGTATCTTCAAAGACTCAGTTGTGATATAAAGTATGCATTAGAAAAGCAGAGCTAATTTCTTCTCAAAACAGCACCACACGTGTTCCTGGTTGGGTGTGGTTTTACTTCACTTCAATGGAACTGACCTGCAATACCACACACAACCTGGGTATAGGTGTGGTGCTGTTTTTCTAATCCTGGATAACACCTTTTATTATGTTTGTTAATATGATAATGTAAATAAGATAAAGATTGTAAGGGTGCATTCACACCACGTTTTCTTCATACGGTCACCATATCCTATGGGGTGATTTCAAAACCGATTGCTTACGTATCCCCACCAGACCCAGCCCGCATTCCATACTGTTTTTTTAGCTGGACTGAAAACTGTGATATGTCGCACTCCACTGCCGGTTCCGGTGACCGTATGAAGAAAATGCGGTGTGAATGCACCCATAGATAGTGAAAACACTGAATAAACAAAGCCTAGGGTGGACTTAAAGGGGTTATCCAGAAGAAAACCTTTTGTTTATATATCAACTGGCTGCAGAAAGCTAAGCAGATTTGTAAGCAGATTACTTCTATTAAAAAATCATAATCCTTTCAGTACTTATGAGCTGCTGAATATGAGTTGTTCTTTTCAGAGTGCTCTCTGATGACACCTGTCTCAGGAACTGTCCAGAGTTGAAGCAAATCCCCTTAGCAAACCTCTTCTACTCTGTACAGTTCCCGAGACAAGCAGAGATGTCAGCAGAGAGCACTGTTGCCAGACAGAAAAGAACAACTCAACTTCAGCAACTGATAAGTACTGAAAGGATTAAGATTTTTGAATAGAAGTAATTTACAAATCTGTTTAACTTTTGGGAGCCAGTTGATATAAAAAAAAAGTTTTTTCCTGGAATACCCCTTTAAAGGGGTACTCCGGTGAAATACTATTTTTAAATCAACTGGTGCCGAGACAACCAGGAGTGTCAGCAGAGAGCACTGTGGTCAGACAGAAAAGAAATTCAAAAAGAAAAGAACTCCCTGTGGAGCATGCAGCAGCTGATAACTTTCTGGCTCCAGTTGATATAAAATAAAATGTTTTTGACTGTAGTACACCTTTGATTGTAAAGTTTACCGCATACCAAAAAGTAACATGTAGATATTAGAAGTTTGAATTCTTTGAAGGGATCACCATGAAAGGCAGACACTGTTGTTTTTTTTTTTTATCGTTTTTTTTTTTGTACATTATTATGGAAGCTGCCATCTTGCCTTGCCTGTTTTTTAACACTATTTAGTGATATGCTTTATAGCAGAACCCCTATAGGTCCATAGTCAAAAATAGACAGGACTTGTCCCATTCATATGAATTGGAGACACTGCTGAGCATTATCTGCGAACATTTCGGGCCATTCTACATGAAGAGGGATGCTGATATTTGCTGTGAATGGTGGTGGATCCAGTGTTATAACTACTGGTTTCACCTTTCACTGTGCTCCTCAGAAGAAAGGCATTACTGGGAAATTATCTGTAAAGAACAAGAAGTGTTATCTTAGTTTTAGAGACCAAGTGGCCAGAAAGGAAACTGCAACATTTTAAGATTGTTATAAAATATAAATACTGTGTTTCTCCGAAAATAAGACCGGGTCTTATATTAATTTTAGTCACAATAAACACACTAGGGCTTATTTTCGGGGTAGGGCTTATTTATTTACGGTACCGTATGCACATTGAACAACATGGCGGTTCCACTGTATTTACACCCCCCCCATTATCATCATGTAATGGGCGCAGCTCTGCACCCCACACTAATCGTTTGTCACCCGCGAGCGCAGCTTCTCTCCCCCTGCCAAATAATTATCAGCCGCTGCGCTGTACTGTATTCCTGTGCCCGGGCTGCAAATATTAAAAAACAAACTTTAACTTACCTTCGTCCTCCTTTCCCCCGTTGCTAAGGCACCCGCCTCATGGTCCCTCCACTGTTCTTGCTGCTTCCTGGTGTTGGGACGTCACAGAGCCTTCAGCCTATCACCGGCCGCAGCAATGTCCCGCCTCGGCCGATGATAGGCTGAGCCACCTGTCATGTACATGCGCACACTAGGGTAAAACGTTGGTATAGTCTATGGTAGAACTTAGCCCATTAGACACGAATATGAACTACTGTGTACACATGAGAAGGAGATCGCCTCCAAAACCTGTGTCGAGGAAAAGTCCGACCAGTTGCACATAGCAACCAATCAGATCGCTTCTTTCATTTTTAAAGATTCCTGTGAAAAATAAAAGTGATCTTATTGGTTGCTATGGACAACTGCACTACTTTTCCTCTACACAGGTATTGATAAATCTCCCCCTATGCTCTCTTTACAGCTCTATAATGTCACCTGGATGCCGGCCGACACAGCAACCACCATAGTTTATACATGGGTGCAAGGATTGTATGGAAGCTAGATGTACTTTAATAAAGTAACAAGTTTTCTTTATTAAATTAATAGGAATCCTATGGTTCCTGCACCACGAACCACTTACGTCAGTACATTTTTAATGTTTTATTAAAGAACATTCTATAAATGATCAGTAACAGAATAGGTGATGGCACTGTATATTGCCTGGAGCAGATTGAATATATAAAAGAGTCCTATTTATTATTCAGTACTAGTTGTTTGTACTCGGCCTTATATACTTGGCATAGTATTATCCAGTAGGTCATCAAAGCGTAGGCCCATTATATCCAACTGGTTTACCAAGGACTGAACATCCTGAAAGAGAATTAATTGGCAAAATAAGAAAGAATTCTGTCATCGATTACTACAAAAAGTGGATTACATACTATGGGCTAAATGTATTCCGTTAAATGTATTATGGGTTAAACAAATTATGTCTTTTTGACACCTTTCATACCTTTCTTGACTTTTTTACAAAGTGTTTAGAACAGGGGTCATGTCTAAGAGGAACAGTGTGCCAGATAAAATGACAGCGTGAGCCATTTTTAATACACTGGTGTAAAAGAAGGAGTATCTGGTAAGTTGTGCCAGGTTTATCATGCCGTTTGCGTGATGAATTTGGCACAGTTCCTGTCTTTTTGTCCTAGTTTTCTCCTGTCTTTACAATTGTAATCCTAACTTTACAGCAGTATTAATATTTCTGCACCAGTGTATAAACCTGACCCTACTGAAGTATATAGGGGTGGACCACCAATTACTGACCCAACGATATACTTTTTTATACTAGTTAGTGCAGTAAATCTACCAGTAAAGACCAGGCACAGTGTAGAGACAGTCATGGCCGTAAATGTTGCCACCCCTGAAATTTTTCCAAAAAATGAAGTATTTTATGTTTTGCTATACATGTTTATTCCCTTAGTGTCTATTGAAACTAAACAAAAAAAGGGAGGACAAAAAAACTAATTGGACATAATGGCACACCAAACTCCAAAAATGGGCTGGACAAAATTATTGGCACCCTTTCAAAATTGTGAAAAAAATGTAAATTTTTTCAAGCATGCGATGCTCCTTTAAACTCACCTGGGGCAAGTAACAGGTGGGGGCAATATAAAAATCACACCTGAAAGCAGATAAAAAGGGGAGAAGTTCACTTAGCCTTTGCATTGTATGTCTGTGTGTGCCACACTAAGCATGGACAACAGAAAGAGGAGAAGAGAACTGTGAGGACTTGAGAACCAAAATTGTGGAAAAATATCAACAATTTCAAGGTTACAAGTCCATTTTCAGAGATCTAGATTTTCCGTTTTCCACAGTGCGCAACATTATCAAGAAGTTTGCAACCCATGGCACTGTAGCTAATCTCCCTGGATGGAAGAGGAAAATTTTATTAAATCAAAGGTGTCAATGCAGGATAGTCCGGATGGTGGATAAGCAGCTCCAAACAAGTTCCAAAGATATTCAAGCGGTCCAGGGAGCATCAGCGTCAGCGCAAACTATCGGTAGACATTTTAAATGAAATGAAATGCTATGGCAGGAGACCCAGGAGAACCCCACGGCTGACACAGACATAAAAAAGCAAGACTACATTTTGCCAAAATGAACTTGAGTAAGCCAAAAACCTTCTGGGAAAACATCTTTTGGACAGATAAGACCAAGATAGAGCTTTTTGATAAAGCACATAATTCTACTGTTTACCGAAAACGGAATGAGGCCTACAAAGAAAAGGACACAGTACCTACAGTTAAATATGGTGGAGGTTCAATGATGTTTTGGGGTTGTTTTGCTGCCTCTGGCACTGGGTGCCTTGAATGTGTGCAAGGCATCATGAAATCTGAGGATTACCAATGGATTTTGTGTTGCACTGTACAGCCCAGTGTCAGAAAGCTGGGTTTGCTTCCGAGATCTTGGGTCTTCCAGCAGAACAATGACCCCAAACATACATCAAAAAGCACCCAGAAATAGATGGCAACAAAGCGCTGGAGAGTTCTGAAGTGGCCAGCAATGAGTCCAGATCTAAATCCCATTGAACACCTGTGGAGAGATCTTAAAATTGCTGTTGGGAAAAGGCGCCCTTCCAATAAGAGACCTGGAGCAGTTTGCAAAGGAAGAGTGGTCCAATATTCCGGCTGAGAGGTGCAAGAAGCTTATTGATGGTTATAGGAAGCGACTGATTTCAGTTATTTTTTCCAAAGGGTGTGCAACCAAATATTAAGTTAAGGTCGCCAATAATTTTGTCCAGCCCATTTTTGGAGTTTGGTGACATTACATCCAATTAGCTTTTTTTCCTCCCTTTTTTGGTTTAGTTCCAATACACACAAAGGGAATAAACACGTGTATAGCAAAACATGTGTTACTGCCATCCTTTTCTGTGAGAAATACTTCATTTTCTTGAAAAATTTCAGGGGTGCCAACATTTACCACCATGACTGTATGTGTCTATGTACTGGTTTCATCTGTACAGGTAAATTCTCTAAACTGCTAGGTTGCTGCACTTATATACAGTATAATAAACTAGTATTTTTCATTGTTCTGATGCTTGCTTTTATTGTCTTTTTACACACTGGAATGTTTCTAATCTTTATACCTCCTCTAGCTGGGTGTTGTTGTAAACAGACATACAAAATGCAGCAAATTAATAGTTTTTTTAGGAGTTCTATATGTATTTTGTTTTGCTCCACGCTCTGTAAGAGTTAATAGTCAGAGGTCCATGTAATGAAAACCACTCCGGTGTTCCCTGTATAATTTCCCTGACCGATGCTTGAGTACAAACTTTGCAAAATGGCAAAATATTGAACCCTGAACCTAACTGAACAGCAGCATATAATTATAGGAAGACAATAATGATAGATGGTGTGAACAGTCCGCTCTAGAGTATACTGGGAAAGGTATGAGGAACACTGGGGTGAGTCATAAAGAATATCATGGAAATTATAAGGAGCTCGGAGTTAGGACATGGAGCTCGGAGCTGATTTCTGTCCACATATACAGCAACTGTTGTAAGATTACAATGTACAGTAAATGCATCTCAAATGGATCTTTACTAAGAGACTGCAGCTGCTTATGTCAATTGCTCATTAACTTACTGTATAATCTCTGCATGAATGCTTTGTACCTACTGGGATAGGGATAATGCCTAACAACAGAAATATCCTTATTTGAGGTATCCATCTCCATTCAGCTCTGCTAAAACAACTATTCAAAATCTACATCATGTTCAGTACATATAGAGGAGATCAATGTGTTATTCCAGCCAGTCAATGTGGTCATTTATTATTTATACCAACACTGTGTCGTATAACACATATGGTGTGATGATGCCTGAGGCCACAAGTAGAAACCTGAAGGGCACATGTTTTGCACCCATATTATATTCCTGTTTGGAAGAACATTATATGAATCTGTGAGGTCATAAATTGATCAATCTAAATCATCCTAACATAAAGATTTCACAATTGTCAATGTAACTAAATAAAGGGATTTAAATACACAATAAATGGTCAGCCAACATTTTCTTTTATTTGTTAACCCCTTAAGGACCACGGGCGTATGGGTATGCCCTGACTCCATGGTACTTCTGGACAAGGGCAAGCGGCGGGGACAGGACAGGGATGCCTGCTGACATCATTCAGCAGGCACCCCGTGCAAACCCTTGGGGGTTGTCCTGAGACCCCCCCCCCCCCCATGTCGGCAATCAATTCAGATCGGCAATTTGCGATGATGACCCGGTGACCTGGAAAAAAGGGTGATTGGTGCAGTCCGAGTCGGCACCAATCACCCTTGCCCAGCAGGAGTGAGGTGGCACTGGTGCCACCTGACGATCGGCATGATTAGTCAGCCGGACCGGCCGACCAATCTCCCATCCTGCTGGGCGGCATCAGCGGGTGATCAGTGGTGGAGGGAGAAGGTGATCGGTGGTGAGGGGTGTGGGTACGCTCACCCGGGATCCGGTGTGGTAGCAGTCCCGAGCAGCGGCAGTGGTCTCCTGAGGCGGCGGTCTGTAGTGGAGGGATTCAACAGCGGGAAGTAAGCACTGTTTGCCTCCTGCTGTTGCTTAGCAACAATTCCCAGCATGCAAAGCCAGAGGGCATGCTGGGAGTTGTAGTTTTGCAACAGCTGGAGCCACAACTGCAACTCCCAGCATGCCCTTTGGGTGTCTGGGCATGCTGGGAGTTGTAGTTATGAAAAAGTGTGCCTACATCTGTTACATAACTACAACTCCCACCATGCACGGACAGCCAAATGCTGGAAATTGTAGTATGCCTCCGGCTGTTGCATGACTACAAGTCCCGGCATACCCTTCAGATGTCACTGTGTGCTGAGAGTAGTAGTTTTTGCAATAGCTGAAGGCACACTGGTTGGGAAACACAGAGTTTGTTACCTAACTCAGTGTTTTGCAACCAGTGTGCCTACAGTTGTCGCAAACTACAACTACCAGCATGCACTGATCCCTAATTTAGTCCTCAAATGCGTATGGCTCTCTCTCACTTCAAAGCCCTGTCGTAGTTTAAGGGAACAGTTTAGGGCCCTATATGGGGTTTTTCCATATTTGGTAGAAATTGCCTAACCAATTTTGGGGGTCTTTTTCTCCTTTTACCCCTTATGAAAGTTGGGGTCTACTCCAGCATGTTATTGTAAAAAAATGTTACATTGACATGCTGGTGTTGCCCCCATACTTCATTTTCACAAGGTAAAAGAAAAAAAAGCCCCCCAAAATTTGTAACGCAATTTAAGAGTACAGAAATACCCCATATGTGGATGTAAAATGCTCTGCGGGTGCACAACAAGGCTCTGGAGTGATAGCGACATGTACATTTGAGATGATTTGCACAGGGGATGCTGATCGTTACAACGGTTCTGACATAAACGCAGAAAAATAAAACACCCACATGTGACCGCATTTTGTAAACCACACCCATCACGGAAGGTAACAAGGGTATAGTGAGCCTTAACACCCCACAGGTGTTTGAAGAATTTTTGTTAAAAGTTAGATGTGAAAAAGAAAAATTAGAATTTTTTCACTGAAATGCTGCTGTTATCACAAATTTTTCCTTTTCACAAGGGGTAATAGGAAAAAAGAAAAAAATACCCCATGTGTGGACGTATGGTGCTCTGCAGGTGCACTACAATGCTCAGTAGAGAAGGAGCGCCATTGGGCTTTTGGAGAGAGAATTTGTCTGGAATTGAAAGGCATGTGCGTTTACAAAGCCCCCATGGTGCCAGAATAGTGGTGTCCCTATTCCACCCCCCCCCCCCCCCAATGTGACCCCATTTTGGAAAACTACATCCCCCACAGAATGTAATGTGTCTCAAAGATTTTTTGAACAGTGGTCCATGAAAATGAAAAAATTCATTTTTCATTTGCACAGCCCACTGTTCCAAAGATCTGTCAAATGCCAGTGGGGTGTAAATGCTCACTGCACCACTTATTACATTCCGTGAGGGGTGTAGTTTAAGAAATAGGGTCACATGTGGTGGGGTCCACTGTTCTGGCACCACGGGGGGCTTGGTAAATGCACATGGCCTCTGACTTCCATTCCAAACAAATTCTCTCTCCAAAAGCCTAATGGCGCTCCTTCTCTTCTGAGCATTGTAGTGCACCTGCAGAGCACTTTAGCACTTTACATCCACATATGGGGTATTTCCATACTCAGAAGAAATTGGGTTACATATTTTGGGGGGCATTTTCTCCTATTAAAAAAAATTGAAATTTGGGAAAAAACAGCCCATTAGTGAAAAAAACCTACTTCATTATAACATCCGACTTTACCGAAAAGTCGTCAAACACCAGTGGGGTATTAAGGCTCACTGTACCCCTTGTTACGTGCCATGAGGGGTGTAGTTTCCAAAATAGTATTCCATGGGGGGTTTTGTTTTTGCTGTTATGGCACCATAGGGTCTTCCTAAATGCAACATTCCCACCAAAAACCATTTCAGCAAAATTCACTCTTCAAAATCCCATTGTTTGGGATGTCTATTTTCATTACAAGCAGAGAGCTTCAAAGTTAGAAATTTTGGAATTTTACACCAAAAAATGATGCAAGTATCGACCAAAGGTTACCACTAAAATAAAGTAGAATATGTCACATCTCAGTATCTAGGAGCTAGCTGGAATTGCCCAACTCAACCACTCGCCTGCCGATGTAGGTCACCACTGCAGCTATTGATTAAGTTGCCGTTTCCTGTGTGTTGAGATTAGGACCAGGAAGTGGCAATCAGTGGGGACCATGTTATCATCAAAATGTGCAGGTGCTGCACTTTTTTTTTTTTTTTAACCCAGTCTGATCCCTTAAAAAATTTAATGGCAGACAAAACCTTTAAATAATTGGCCTGGTGGACCATATGGTTTACTATTCAATATTTTCATAAGGTCCAATTTTTTTTTATCGTTTTCTCACCATTAAGGCCTCCTTTACATATATCAGGCATCTAGCTGCATTTTGGAGGGGAACAGGTAACAGAACTGATCCCATTCATTTGAATGGGACAGTTCACAATCATCCAGCATCTTAATTTCGATGCCGGATGGTTAAACTCGCTGGACTGGCGCGTTCCCTCATCCAGCGCTCAGAAAAAATGGATGCCGGATGCTGCACAATTGATGACAACTGATGCATGTTGTCATCAGTTGTGGCATCAGTTTCGTTGAGACAACGGACATATGTAATCCTAGTCCTAATTTTCTTTGGATAGCTCTGCTTTCTTGCACAGTTCAGTATATACTAAGTGGTTCACTAGAAGCCTGTGTTCACACATAGTATTTTGGTCAGTGTTTTCAGCCCAAACCAGGAGGGAAACAAACACTTAGAAAAATTATTATGAATACATTTGCACCCTTTCCTGTGTTTTGGACCGACTTCTGGTTTTGGATTCAAATTCTGACCAAAAAAATGTGGGTGTGGTATTTCAAGTTGGCTCCATTCACTTCAATGGAACGGAGCTGCAGAACCACACCCAACCTGGAGACAGACAGGGAGCGGTCTTTGAAAGAAATTATCTCCGTTTTTCGATTCCTGAATAATCCTTTTAAAAGAAAGCTACACCTTGGGGATATAACAAATTACTTTATTTTATTGCAGCAAAGTGTCTTGAAGTTTCAACCCAATCGTAGGTTATAAAAACAGGAATATTGAGGAACAGTTTGGAAACCTGCATGCATCACCCTCAGTAACCTGTTTATCTGTTTTTATTCTTCTTTTCTATGATCTGTTACTGCAGTAATTTTTGGGCATATTTTCTAGATAGAATGGTCTACTAATTTTCTTTTTGTTTGTACGTTTAGGATGATATGCTGTATCTTTGTTGTACTATTTCACCTATATAAAGATAATGATAATAAAGCAAAAGTTTGACTGCTACAGCGGAACACATTACAGAAAGTCCATTTTAATATTGTGTCTATTTGTGACTTTGTAATTGCAGCTAAAGAGTTTACTTCATGTTTGGTAAAAAAAAAAAACACAAGTGGCTGACATTTCTCTACAAATGGTAAATGATGTCCTCTGTGACTTTGTACAGTCTTCCTGTCCCCAAAACAGAATAAATTATTGACTGTCTATTGCAGTTTTGACAGGAAACAAGTGACACTGTTTTCTCTTTCACGCACAGGACCAGAACATTTTAGCTCCAAAAGCTTCGCAGTACAAGCTCAAAAGAAAATTCTGAGCAAAATGGCTACAAAGACTATGGCAAATATGTTTATTGACGACATAAGCAGCGAGATCTTTGATGAGCTTTTCAAAGCAACTAAAGAACACGTGAGGAATAAGAAAGAGGCTCACAAAATCCTAAAGGACCTTATCAAGGTTGCGGTAAAAGTTGGCATTCTGTATAGGAATAACCAGTTCAGTCCTGAAGAACTGGAGATCGTGGAGAAATTCAGGAAAAAGCTCAACCAGACGGCTATGACAGCAGTCAGTTTCTATGAAGTGGAATACACGTTTGATAAAAGTGTTCTTTCTGGACTACTACACGAATGCAAAAACCTACTTCATGAATTGGTACAGCGCCACTTGACGCCGAAGTCTCACGCGCGAATCAACAGGGTCTTCAATCACTTTGCGGATGTTGAATTCCTTACCGCCCTTTATAGCCTTGATGGAAGCTGCAGGCCGTACCTCAGAAGGATTTGCGAAGGCGTCAATAAATTGCTGGATGAAAGAGTTGTCTAAGACCTTGTCTTGTTCCTTCAGATAATGTTTGTTCTGATAATGTGCTAAGGAATGGCTTTTTCTGGAATGCGGATTGCCAGTGGCCAGATGAGAGCACAGATGGCCGTATCAGGAATATTTATTTTGGTCTTTGGACATGTTGTGTACTGCATACACGGAATGAGGCCTTCATCCATAACCATTAAACTGTGTATCCTTACATGAACTCGAAAAGATCCATTCAGTAAATCATGAACAATACATTGGTGTCTGATAAGGAATTAGTGGGGGGGAAAAAACATAGAATGTCCCTTTCTTTATTGCTATTTGTTAGGTGTAACTGGGCCTTTTTATTCTCAGAGATTTACTTGTGTTTCATACTATGGTCTTATTCATGGTATATACACTCTTATGTTTTGGTTGACCATCATTGACTAGGGACCATGTAAAAGACTGTAAATGTAACTGTCTATTAAGGACTTACTATGAAAACAACATAAATGGCCTGAAAAAAGAAATTAAGCGTCATATACATTTACATTAGCAATTCCTAACAATAGTGACTAGAAATACCACAACCTCAGCTGATTCCATAAAAAGAACATTGTAAAAAGGCGTTTAGTCAGTGCCCCTCACAATATGACCTTTTTTGGGGGGGTCAAACAATAGACAAAGCTAAATCTTTAGATTTGTTAACTCTAGTGTTGGCAACAATTATATGTAAGGAGAGAGGGCCAAGATCTCAAAAGTATAGTGATGATCGACCAATGCTGCCTAGTCCCAAATTGCCATTACTGACATATTATCAAGAATCCTACTGTAAGGAGTTACAAGTAACTCTCCATTTCTTGAATCACAAAGTGCTGCTGAATAGCTCCAAATAGTGAACAATGGCAGATAGATGGAGGCTGCACCCCACTGGCCAATGGAACCACCTGAAATTGCTCTAGGGACATGTTGGAAAGAGACCTTTGGCTGTATTCATAGTAGATGTTGTCATTCGAAAAAAAGTGTGGCCAGGAGCTGCCATACACCTATGGAGTAAATGACAAGTCACATGTTGTAATATGTTCCATTTCCAATTCAATATAATTTTTAGATCCACTTTATATCTGATTATAGTCTGTAGTGAAACAGAACTATATCAATTCACATATTTTTGTAAGATTATGTATCTATAGTATTCCCAGTACTGATATATGTATATATTTTGTATAAAGTATTTAACTTTTGTGTAGTAAGAAATTATATACCTTTTATTGTGCTTGAAAAAAAGATTACAGACTTGTGAATTGCAAATGGAGCTTATTTATAACAAGTGAAATCTATTCTGTACACACATTCATATAGGACTTATAAGAGGAGTCTTCTAATAGGTTAGGTCTTGTGCAAGAGAGCACGACACATACAGTATCATAGGAAATCTTCTATGGATGTGCAAAATGCATCACTGATCATCTGTATGGAACTAAATCTGTTCAGCGTATGCTTCATATGGGCAATGTATGAATACAGGGTAATGCATCTATAGTGCGCCATCTACGTGGAGGGTTCTTACGGATCTGTTTTTTTTTTTTTTTTTCCATACAGTGGCACATTGTGTGCATATAAAGAAAACAAAAGATCTGCATGCACACAGGGGTGTCAGTTCTATATTTCAGATCCATAACACCCAGATCCCTTAGCTTGGGGCTTTGTGCTGTGATAGGGCTACTTGTTTATTGGGCATCTACAATTGTACCACAAGAGTCGCTGTCTATAAAGATATGTTAAGTAATGTTACTGCAATTGAAACTTTTTTTTATGGGACACAAGTGGGCAAAATCTTTTGTCACACACCTTGAATGCGATGAAAGTCATATATAAAGTTGCATGAAAACAATTTTTTTCACAATTTTTACTGGGCTACGGCTAGATCTATGTAAGAAATCTACTGCAGTCTCACTTATAATTGGGCATGAGTTGTTTTAACTTAAAGAAAACCTGCGATCTCTATATAAAAAAAAGTTGATAGCGGTACCTATAGACAGGCAAGGGGGGATGATGATCACTTGCATGTTTTCATAGTATGGTGATTGTCCCCTTGTTCTGGAGATAAAGGGCTTGTTAGCCTGACAATCTTCCTGTACTAGGATGGGGGGGGGGGGGGGGGGGGTGTGCATTGGGGTGTGGGTGAGCTTTAGGAACAAGATCTTGTGCACACTGTCCGGACCTGAATACAGACCCTGGCCATAAAGTATGCATGCCTTCCCTCCTAATACAGGACACACAACGCACCCTGTATAATGCTGTCCTCGCCCATCTGACAGAGTAGCTAGCCTGCCAGATGAGCAAAATAGTCCAGAAGGGGGAGCTGATCACCTTCTATAAAAAGGTATGTGATCACCCCTTGCCCGTTTATAGATGTCACTGTTGTTTTCTTACAAAGAGACCACAGGTCTTCTTAAAAGTGGTAGTATAGTAATGAAAATTAACACCACCAAAGGCAACCAATGTGGAGAGAGGTTGCGGAGCTAAAAACAAAAGAGAACACCAAAAACAGTACATGATTAAAATATACAAAAGTTATCTTCATTGGAATTTGCAAGTTCAAAACACCATTAAATTGCATAAAAAGAGAATATATAGAGCACATGATGCACTCAAGAAAAAGTATTCTTTCTTGAGTGTATCATTAACACTATATATTCTCTTTTCATGCATTTTAATGGTGTATTAACTTGTGATTCCAATAAAGAGATCTAGTGTATTCATGGTGCTCTCTTTTGTTTTGTGGTCCATAGTAACGAAAGTTGTATCACTGCAACGACTGAAGCTCCATACAAGATGCATTGTCAGAATATACTACTATAAGGGGCATTAATAGGATTTAAGCTTTGTGCACATCAATTAAAAGCCTTCCATCATTTCAGTAAGAATCCCTGATGCATACTTCTAATGGAGGGCTGCAAAGTATCCTACTGTATATGCATGTAGTGGACTATATGGCTAAAAAGCTCCCATTGTAGAAAAAAGTATATGTTTCTTTCAAATGGATAAGAATTCAGGTTTTTTCTTTTTCTGGGTGTTAACATACTATAAAACACTGTGCCCGATTATCTCTATACGCATCTAAGATTATGAGTCTCCTTTGTCTATCCACAGGAGAGCTTTAAACTACAGTACATCCACACAATTGTAAGCATCATGCCAAGTAGGCCTTTGTACGGTTATTACGGGATCACAATGCTACTGTCTTTGCAAGTACTCACAACCATTATTCACTGTTCCTTACACTTTGTAATATGTACTTGATATTTGTATTACTTTTATTGTACCACAAGAAGCGATGCCTGTTACATTTCAAAACTCTTAATAAAAAGTATGCCTGGTCAGTGGGGAGCTTATGGATACGTTTACTATATATATAATGGAGTTTTCAAGGCACACTAACCAAGAGTACGATCAATGTAGAATGTATGATAGCAGGGGTCCCACCGCTGGGGACGCCCATGATCCCTGTGCAGCCCCTGGCATTCTGTGCCGGGCGCTGCTTCTGAGACAGGGAAGTGACGTCACAGTCACACCCCATAGTCATCACACCATGCCCCCTTCATTCATGTCTATGGGAGGGGGCGTGATGGCCATCTGCATATTTTAACTTCAATGGGAAGGAAAAATACGTAACAGCAGATATGCATCAAAATATGGCATGTGTGACCCTGCCCTAAATGTAAATTAAATTTGCTAAATGTAACATTTTCAAACTTCTAAGATACTTGGTTTTAGTTCCTCCAAATTTTTACAATCTGTGGAAAAATCTTTTGCTTGTACTGATAGTTTGTATTGGTCTGAAGGCCAAGCCCACTGTCTTCTATCGAAAATAACCAGAGATCCTAAGAAAAATGTAAGAAGTTGAAACACAAGTTGAATTGCTGTCTGTTTTAGAATGAAGCAATATAAAGAAGGCATAGTGTGTTATGTAAATAAAACTAAAATAAAAACACATAAGCCTATCTCCTCCTGTGTTACTTCACATTATGTCTTATTAGCTTGAGGCTTCCCAGAACGTAGCAGAAGCTATAACTGACCTAATGTGACAAGAGGATGTAGAATATAAATTAAATTGAGATTCTTTCTCTAAGACCCAATCTCTGATCTGTAATTCCTACACCCCTTCCAAGCCGAAAAAAAATGGAATAGACATAGAAAAAACAGCACCTATTGAACATGAGGAGCTCAGCGGCACATATTCACATACCCAATGTGGGAAAAAAAACCTGCTGCTTTCTGGAAACCATCAATAAGAAGGCTATAGATCTTATTCTCACTTTTCCCTCAGTTTATTACTTTGCATGCACAAAGGTGTGTGACTGTGAATAGTCTATGGATCCAATGGGCTCATTACCACCTTGAAGGGAAGCTTTCGATTAACTATAGAGACAGAAACTTTACTTTTATGGGATTTTCAATATTTTAATTATAAAGTACAATGAGATTTGGTAAATTTTATACATACACAGTGGTCCCTCAAGTTACAATATTAATTGCTTCCAGGACGACCATTGTATGTTGAAACCAGGGCTGTGGAGTCGGTAGATAAATGTTCCGACTCCACAGTTTTGTCGACTCCCCGACATTAATATGCAAATGTATTTATAAACACTTACAGTTGAATCCAAGAAGCTGTTCCACCAAGTTCTTCTAAGCTCTTCTAGCAGAGAGAGGTAGTTGGGCAGAAGCTGCTGCCTTCTCCTTTTTGTGTGCTGATCTGCTGCTGAAGATAGGGCAGTGGGAGGATCCAGGAAGGGGCATTTATTATAAAACATGATTTCCCTAGTAGAATCCCATAGTCATGTTTTAAGTTTAAAGGCGTACTCGCCCCTAGACATCTTGTCAGATCGCCAGGGTCCCGCTGCTGGGGACCCCCAGGATTGCCACTGCGGCACCCCGCTATCATTACTGCACAGAGCGAGTTCACTCTGTGTGTAATGATGGGCGATACAGGGGACGGAGCAGCATGACGTCATGGCTCCGCCCCTTGTGACATCACGGCCCGTGCCGTTAATGCAAATCTATGGCAGGGGGCATGACGACTGCCACGCTCACTCCCATAGACTTGTATTGAGGGGGCGGGCCGTGACATCACAAGGGGCAGAGCCATGACATAACGATGCTCCAGCCCCTGTATTGTCCTTCATTACGCACAGAGCGAACTCGCTCTGTGCAGCGGGACCCTGGCAATCTGACATCTTATCCCCTACCCTTTGGATAGGGATAAGATGTCTAGGGGCGGAGTACCCCTTTAAGCTAACAATCTGAGTTTACAAGTTTTTATAGCCTTAGCTGAATGGCAGCAGTTTTTCCAATGGTTTACAGCTTCAGTGTTGAACTATTGACCCTCCATTCCCTTCACTTATACAAGTGTCTCTAGTCCTGCAAAAAACATATTTACTTAATCCCTTATCAGTGAGAGGCTAGGTTACCCATGGGTTCCCTGTAACAGCAGAACACAACACTATGGAAAGTATAAGTATTGCCGCTCCTAATTGTGCGTTGCGTGCTATATAGTGAAGCACATGAAAAGCTTCTTCATGGTCACTTAACGTGTTCATTTTGCGGTTACGTGAGGCACTGCATGCATTGGTCTTTTTTGTTACAGTAGAGAAGTCATTAATTATAACTTTTTGTGAATTGGGACATTTAAACTTGCTTTTTTTTTATTCCAATCAAATTTAGTCGGAGTCGGTGCATTGTTTGCCGACTCCGACTCCAGGTACCCAAAATTTTGTCCGACTCAGACTCCTCGACTCCGACTCCACAGACCTGGTTGAAACCATTGTATGTTGAACCATAACTCTATGGAAACCTGGTAATTGGTTCTGAAGCCACCAAAATGTAATCCAAAAATAGGAAAAAGTGAGGACTAGAGAAAAAAAAGTAGATAACTAATATAGATAAAGCAAATCCTTACATATAAAAGTAAGAAAGATCTGCTGGAGCTGTAAATCACTGTCTATGTAGAGGACTTATTCAGGGTCCTGTACAGTACACGCAACGTTCTAATAAAGTAACATGGAGCCGCCCTCACCTGGTGTCCAAAGGAGCAGCTAACCCTGGCCCAAAGAGTAGTACAGAACATGTAATACCTCCCTGTACTGTAGGGGGCGCTACCAGACAGGAATTCAGTGCATACACATCAGTAATAAAGGTGTTGTACCAGTGAACGTCCATTCTGATTAGTCAGTTCTTCCGGGTATTGACATGTTTCGCAGATCTGGACTCTCTGTAGCATTGTATGTTGAGTCTGGTTTCAAGTTACAATGGTGCAGAAAAGACCATTGTATGTTGAAACTATTGTATGTTGAGGCCATTGTAAATTAATGGAATCCCTGTATATATAAAATATACACACACTAATACACACTCAATGGCGCGGTACTCCCAAAAGGTCCAAAGCAAAAAGTTATTTATTCAACTCATGTCAAAGCAGTAACATTTAAATTCCTTCTTCAGATTTTTTATGTTAGTTATATCTGCACCTTAATTATGGTATGTGGGGCATTTTCAAGTTTTTATCAATTTTAATTATGTACCATGCACTTTTTATATATGTACACTACTAAGGTGTATAACACATGCACTGTATCAATATGGATTGAGCCTGTAATATATATATATATATATATATATATCAAATTTATATATTTACATGGTAAACTACTTGATTAATGTAAATGATCTAGCACACAGGTGTCAAACACAAGGCCCGCGGGCCAAATCCGGCCCACCAGACCTCGTCATGTGGCCCACGTAGCTGCCGCCAGCCTTCACCTTTTATTCTCGCTTTTTTTTTTTTTACACATGAAAGCCGCCTCTTCAGCGCATGCGCGGCAGCCTACAAGCCAGAGAACGTCTGCCCTCTAGCGATCCTCCTGGTCCTCCGCCTCTATGGTTGTACGCACGGGACGTCAGTGACGTCCCGTGCCTACAACCATAGAGACGCGGGAGGACCAGGAGGACGGCAGGATCATCGCAGGATGTGCGCCGGCCAGGGCCTGGTAAGTGACCGGCAGCACGTTATCTTCTTCAGCATTCCGGTCACCGCTCGACCGGTCCTGGCACCTACTGCTATGGTCCATAGGCCATAGCAGTAGATTGTGACCCCGGGCTGGAGGAGCGGTGACCGGATCACAGTGGGGGCAGCACACAGACATACAGCCATACACTGTATATGGCTGGAGGCTGTATGTCTGTGGGGAGGGAGGGAGGGGGGGTGCTGCCAACCTAATGTGGGGGAACATGCTGCCTACCTAATGTGGGGGGAACTATACTGCCAACCTAATGTGGGGGAACATGCTGCCTACCTAATGTGGGGGGGGAACTACAAGGTACTGTACATTGCGGTAGGAGGGGTAGTCTTATATGGCGAGTATATCCCAAACTCTACATTTTAACTGTAAAAGTTGGGGGTCGTCTTATACACTCAGTCGTCTTCTACGCCGGCATATACGGTATGTGGGGGGGGGGAGGGGTCCTACAGATACAACCGACGATGCAGGGGATCCCGAAGAGGACACGCCGGAGCCCCGAGGACAGGTAAGTGATTGTCAGCTGACCACACGGGGCACCGTAAATGGCTATCCGGTGGCAGCTGAAGCAGTCTGCTCTGCCGGATAGCCGTTTATGCGATGGCCCCGACATACAAAAGCATCGTATGTTGATGCTGCCTTCAACATGCGATGGCCTCTGAGAGGCCATCGTATGTTGAAATAATCGTATGTTGGGGCCATCGTAGGTCAGGGGGTCCCTATATATATAATATAGATATAGATATATATATATATATATATATATATATATATATATATATGTGTATGATTATAATTCACTAAATCCGATTGTATTTCATTACTAAAATAATGAAAATCCCATTAAAGTAAAGTTTCTCTGTATCTATAGTTAATTGAAAGCAGAGCTTCCCTTTAAGGTGGTAATGAGCCCATTGGATTCATAAACCATTCACAGTCACAAGCCTTTGAGCATGGAAAGTATTAAATTGAGGGAAAAGTAAGAATAAGATCTATAGCCTTCTTATTGATGGTTTCCAGAAAGCAGCAGGAGGTTTTCAATCACGCAGAGTACAAAGAGGAACCAGGGAATGAAGGTAGATATATGCCAAAGCAGCTCAATTTCCTCAGTTACAGCAACAATTTAACCAAAGTTGAGGTCTGTTTTGAAAAGGAAAGAGGACAAAAAATCCTAAACGCTAAAAAATGATTCCAATAAATGCAGCATTTAATAAAGAATGTGAAACCGTATTCATACACATGTGCACTACACAGTTATAGGAGCCATCAATCTGCACTGCTTCCTGCATTTCAGTAGGAGGAGCAAGCACCACTTGTCTATACAGCCCCAGAGAGATGGTTCAGAACAATATCCGTTTCAAGTTCAAATATGAAATTCACAAGTGCTTTATTCTATTTTTGATGGGATTCATAAAGGAGCAAGGTAGCATAGATGTGACTGTATATCAAAAGCCACAAGCAACCAACAACTGAAAGAACCGCTACCCAGTAGTAACAATCCTTAAAATAACTGAGAAGTCAATATCTAAGGGTCTGATGAAACTACATATAATTTTGGGATTGTAATAGTCAGGATAAAGACCAATGGGATTGCTTGCAGGGGAAACCAAACTGAACCACATAAAGACAACATAGAAACATGCATTGGCCTAGTTGACCTATGACAATTTAAGTGACTAAATAATCAGGATGCTCCACAGTTACTGTTACATTAAAGGATACCTGCAGCCATAGACATATCCGCAGATCAGGGGATAAGTGTCTGATTATCCCCGTGATCTCCTGTAAGGGGCCCCCGGTTCTGCTGTGGCTCTCCCATGCAGAAGGCGTGTTGCCCGCAGTATGATGCCGCGGCTGACACGCCCCCTCCATCTACCTCTATGAGAGAGGCAGAGATGCAAGGTCGACGACACGCACATTAGTCGCAGCAATGCAAAGTCCCCATACGGGAGATCGCGGGGGATTCAGTACTCCTTTAAGGAGGTCTTTCCTGAACATCCACAGTTACCTTTAGAAAGAAGAGTTCCATTAGACACCAACAGTACATTGCACCAAAGTCTCTGAACACATGGTTAAATAATAAAAAAATAAATTAAAAAAAAGCAAATTAAACATTTATATGTGGTAACTTCACAGCATTTTTTTTTGTAAAAAAAAATCTAATATTGCAAGAAGTGTCTCTTTAGACAAGGCATAAGAAATGACAAAAACGACAGACTGGTATGTTTGTGTAGCCGTCTATGTCTAAAGCATTACATGGGGACAATAAATGCTATTTATAAGATGATTACTTATATAAAGAGACATTAAGCAAACTTGGAATGTCTCAGTTTATAAACATCACACAGGGAGACCCCAAGCCTTTTTTTCACTGTGTTGTTGATATAGTTAGACCTTTGTGAAATGTGTAAGAGATGATCAAGAATGAGCCAACCAGTCCACAATAGCATTATTATGTGCTGAAACAACACAACCCCTTGAAGACATGGACAACTTTTGCTTGCTGATACTGCTGCTACTACCACCAGGCACCTGGGTGCTGCTGCTACCAGTACTGTGCCTTGGAAAATGGGTGGTGCCCACAGTGCTGATACTACCACCAACATGCTTACTGACAGGACCTGTCAGGGGTGCTTTTCCTCTACCCCATCCTTATCTAACCATTACTTTAACAAACTTTTTTTTTTTTAATTAAAACTATTTTGGAGGGTATTTTGATTGATTTGCCACTGATCCACTAGTCAAGTGGCAGAAAACTGCCAGTCACTAGAAATGCAGATTTTTGTTAAACCCAGCTGTAGTTTTGCAACTACTGGAGGTACCCTGATTGGGAAACACTGGTGTATGGTCTGGGCCTCCGTTTTGCACAAAGTAATGTAACAATCCTCAGCACAGCTACAAATACAGTAATAATCATTATATAGCACCAACAGGTTCTGTAGCACTTTACAGTGCCTCGTCTATACAAGCTTGCCGTATATTAAAATGATGTATGATTTTAGAACAAGTGATTCAGCAGTGTGTATTACAAAATGAGACCACATGTGCTCTGTAATTTTAGCATTATTTTACACAAGCTTATAGAAGCCACTTGGCTCATCTGTATAAATACAAATACACTCATATAATAGGAATATAATTATACATTATATAATACTAAAATTGAATGTTTTAACCTCAAAGTACTCTTATTAAACGGGTGCCAGCATCAGCTGATCCACACAGGTCTGGCTTCTCTTCTGCCCATTATTTTTTCTTCAGCCAAAGAATACAGTAAGAGAAGATGGCACTGTGGTGACCAACAAATGGCGCCAACCACATAAAAATTGTCTGCATCCCCATAAAACAAAGTAAGACGTGGTGTTGGAGCTAAACTCGCATGGATTTTGGGGTATCGAAATTTTCAGAAATTCTGCCTTGTGAGTGAGACCTTATAGAATTACCGCCTCTTTGTCATAAGTCCTAATAGAGCAGAGACTAAGAAATAGTTTGGTGCACACAGACCTAAACTATATGGATCTTAGCATCTGCTGCCTGCAAGCTTTACTGTTACGGCAGTTGCATCTGGTCGTGTTCTTTATCCATATACAAGCTTCCCTTGACATCAATGTACCTAAATGTTTTAGCTTCTAATAGAAGGAAGTCTTCACCTAAACAGGAAATGTCATACAAACAACTACCAAAAATGTAGTTCAGATGAATACTGTCTCTCTTTCCGGGTCGGTATGTACAATGGTCAGAAACAGAACTTTGCTACTTGCAAAGAACAAAAGCTTTCCCAGATGTTTCCCTTGTATGTGAGAATTGGTGCAATTGTGTTGGTATTGACTCTAAATATATGTTTGTTCAGCACTGGCCATACAATACAATGTCCTCCTGCCGTTTCATTTTCTTCCTATAATGTAAACACACAAAAAAAAAGTGTCATTCATAAAGTCAGTGCTTGGTGAGAAGTTCCAACTTTCACGCCATTTATATCCCCCTTCAATAAAAGTGAATAAAAGAAGTCATGGAACAATGTTGTCCATTCTTAAAAGTTGCACGGCCATAGAATATAATTGGCTCCAAGTCGAACCACATTTCTAGTCAGAAGCTTCAAAGCCACTTATGTGTCTGAGCTGCATTGTATTTAACAAATTGTAGAAATCAATGCTTTCCTGAATGCCGCGCATCTTTAACCGTAACAAAGAGACATCAAAAGCTCTTATTCAGCCATGTGAATAAGGTGATCACCTTGGTAGATGAGGGGGAGTGGAACCCATGTCTTAGAAAAGAGTTTGCCAACCAAGGTGCCTCCAGCGGTTGTAAAACTACGACTCCCAGTCTGCCCGGACAGCCAAAGACCGGGAATTTGCTGTTGACGATTCCACAATTTTCCCCTCCATATTGAGTTATTCAATAATGTTTTTCTCTACTTGATCTGGAAAAACAAATGCATTTATTAAAATAATTTCCTATCATGTGCTTGAGGTATGTATAACAGAAGCCAGAAGATTTGGCTATTAAAAGGGAAATTGTATATTCCAAAAAAAAAAAAACATCCTGCAGTGAACTGCCACTGCAAGGTACCATATGATTGGAACAGTGTCTCAAATTATTAAGTCAGCACCCAAAAGAAGAGGACACTATCCATGCCAGTATATAGAATACAAAGTTAATCTTTATTGAAAATAACATTATAAAACATTAAAGGAACAATTGCACAATAGAAGAACCCTATGGTAAGCACACACCATGGAAGTAACATACATGTAGTAACATGAGTAACATACATGTAGATGTAACCAACTGGACCCACTCCCATATATATATATATATATATATATATATATATATATATATATATATATATGTATATATACCAATACAGAGGGGAAGAATTGGTAACAAAAATAACCAGTACCAATCATATAATAAGCCTTACCAAGGAGTGAGCCAAACCCCTACATATATTTCGCTCCTTCGAGCTTACTCAGGGGGTGTGGCTAACTCTGGGTCACTTGTGGCTATATATGGCTGACATTGGCCAATCACATCCATCCTCACATTCACACCATTCATCCTAACCAATCATTCACAGCCTGATAACTGTCAATTCTACCTCTTGCCTCCAGTACACAGCTGAAGTGTTCATTAGAGGTATGTCATATCTCTGAGTCTGTAAATCCAAGTATCATCCCGTATCTCGCGAGATATGATGTACCTCTAATGAACACTTCAGCTGTGTACTGGAGGCAAGAGGTAGAATTGACAGAGTTGTCAGGCTGTGAATGATTAGTTAGCATGAATGGTCTGAATGTGAGGATGGATGTGATTGGCCAATGTCAGCCATATATAGCCACAAGTGACCTAGAGTTAGCCTGCCCCCTGAGTAAGCTCGAAGAAGCAAAACATATGTAGGGGTTTGGCTCACTCCTTGGTAAGGCTTATTATATGATTGGTACTGGTTATTTTTGTTACTGACTCTTCCCCTCTGCAACTGTATTGGTATTTATACTATATACTAATATTTATATATATATGGGAGTGGGTCCAGTTGATTACATCTACATGTATGTTACTCAATAGCTTTCCATGGTGTGTGCTTACCATAGGGTTCTTCTATTGTGCCATTGTTCTTTTAATGTTTTATTATTACTCTTGTCGTTTTCAATAAACATTAACTTTGTATTCTATATACTGGCATGGATAGTGTCCTCTTCTTTTGGGTGATGTATTAAAAGGGAAACTGACAGCATTAAATTGTGGGGTCACTTACTTGAAATAATGAAGGCTTGAAGGAGTCCAGCTGCATTGCACAGCTCTGCGCAATGAAGGCAGGGTGCCAGCTTGCCACGCTCCCCTGCCTCCTTCATATTCCCCCGCTCTGGCCCGCCCCCATGAGTAGGCAACATAGACTCTCACGTCCTAGAGACATAAGTGACTATCAGCACCTGGGCTCTGCTCAGAGCAGGCTCTGACGTCCTATTCGTGACAGCGCTATTAGCTTTATTGGATAGAGGTGATTTTGCTGTAAAAAAGTCTGCTCCCTCCACCATTTATCTCATGCATAAGGCATAGGTTAACTAAAACAACTTAGAGAGGTTGGAAGGTCCACAAAATGTGTGACAAAAATGGAGGTCTTTGAAGCATGGTGGAAAGCTGGGGTCATCTGTCACCATGGTAAAGAATTGTATATTTGGACATTTGGGCAAATTACAATTTTTCTTTCAATATTTACAATGGAGACATACCTTTCAGGCTCAACATAAGTTATCTCCCCTGCACATTATTAAAGACCCTGCTTTGGACACTGTGGTTAGGACTTTGTGTTCCTTAGGCATTATTTCTTAAGTTTACCAACTCTTTCTTAACAAGTTGCTTGATCTATATCTGATAAGGGATCTTTCTAAATGGCAGCAAGATGTGGGGCCAATTACTATGGAACAATAAAGGTCTGTGTTGGAGTCCGTACCAAATTAATGTCTAGGGAAGGCGGGCCAATGTCTTAAATAAATATATTTCAAAGAGTAAATCAGATCTTGGCATTCCTTCATAAAGTGGGCATTAGACTAGACTCAACATGCCCGCAATGTTTTCAAAAGCCGCCGATATCTTTCATATGTTGTGGTCGTGTCCTAGTCTGACAGAAAATTAGTCCTCTGTACTGGAACGTATTCATACTCTGTATCATGTACATGTTCCAAAGGACCCTATACTTTGCATTTTAGGTTATACAAAATAACTTGCTTTTGGTGAAACTAGAAAACTGACAGTAGGACGTATACTATCTATAACTAGAAACCTTACTGCACAGCATTGGAAAAGTGACAGGTGTCTATCCAAGAGACAATTTGTTAGTAAAGTAAATATATTCTTGAGCTGGGAAAAGGCTGCATATCAGCGTTGCAAGAGATATCAAAGGTTTGTGCCAATATGGTACCCATGGTGGAAAGGGTTTAATTTTAAAGATCTATGCCCCAAAAGGTCCAGTAAGGTACCTCATTGAAATTTAGAGCCATATGGTCCCAGATTTATCAAACTGTGTGGGAGAAAAAGTGGAGTGATTTTCCCACAGCAACCAATCACAGCTCTGCTAACGATCTGAGGTAAAGTGAAACCTGAACTGTGATTGGTTGCTGTGGGGAAATCACTCCACTTTTTCTCCCACACAGTTTGATAAATCTGGGCCATTGTTTGGTTATTGGCTTGATTGAAATATTTGAAATGCATAATATTATATATATGTTTGTTAATTGGAGTAATAAAGAAAATATTTTATTAAAAAAAAAAAAAAAAAACCTTTAACTTATTTTGCTATTTGCTGACTTTTCTTCGGATAACTAATTCATAATTCAAGCAATAAAAACAATGTAGAATAAGCTGCTTCACACTACAAAGATTATTTTACATCCATTCTTCCTTTTTTTGGGTTTTGTTTTTTAACGTTTTTTCTTTAAAGAAAATACTGTTAATATTATAATACTGTTAATATAAAAAACGACTTGTTTTTTCACAAACTTCATGTGTGGTTTTCCAAAAGTATGAATTGTGTTTAATATGCCAGATGTTTATTGGTGGACCGGATTATTGGGGAAAGCAAAGTCAGAAAGAAATAATTGAATATTTCGACAACATTGTTTAAGAATTTTACTAGAATCCCTTTTAAAAGGCACAGACAGTAGTAAACAAACCTCGAACATTTCAATGACAATAACACACAATGGATACGCAGTCCAAGTCAAATGATTGCATTGCTTTACAGAACCAATAAAAAGGCACCCACATAATACTTCACCTGGACAATACCAGTCCCTAGTACATTAAGTACTGTCCTGTTGTATTTTATGAAGCATACTGGCATCATGCAGATTTTGCTAAAACAATCTACATTCATGTTTTTATTGGAAGATTTTGACATCTTTTAAGGGTAGAATGCTGTAGGAGAGACACCATGCAAGCATCAATAGAAACTAACCATGAGCTAGTAAGAGCTAGGTGGTCAGACTTACACCTGATAGAGGACAGACATTTTCAGCATGTGCACTTACACGATAAAAAACTGAATATACATGAGATTTATCTATGTGCTAGAGTACTCTTAATAGCTGATCTGCTTCTATCACTGCCACTCTCAACTGCTCCAAGAACCATCAATAGAAATGGTGGCGTTCTATAGGAATACAGGATATAGAATGCAGCAAAGAGTCTAACCTGCCAAAAGTGGATTGTATGCAGCAGTTCAGTATGAAAAGTGACAGGGGCATGAGAATGTGCTTGAATTGAGTCCTTGCCCCGGTGGTCTTCCTAAAGCCAGGGCTCAACACGTCACGTTGCTTGATTGGCTGAGGCAGGATACCAAAGCCAGAGATTCGCTAAACTGCAGTGTGATGGATCAACCCCCAGAACCAGGAGGAGGATCACAACAGAGGCCTGGAACAGGATACCAGAGGCACCGGGGGAGCACTAAAGGCGAGTAGAGGCTTGGGTATGGGTATATAAAAAAAAACACCCTAATGCCAGATAACCCCTTCAAACTAGTAGGTAGATGTGTAACTTGGATTTTTGCATTTAAAAACATATACCCTATCCTGTGACTAGGGGCTAAGTGTTTGATCGTTGGGGGGGGGGGGGGGGGGGGGGTTCAACCTCTGGGTTGTTTGACCCACTATGATTTCCAGAACAGGGTCCCGAATCTCCCCACTGAATGAAGCACAGGGTCGTTACACGCTCCCTGCATTCTTAATGGAAGCACTGCAAATACACAGTGCAACATCTTCAGCACTCCCATAGAGAATGCACAATAACGGTGGAGTACTCCACCAGGATGTATTCACATGAACAGTATCCTGCACATATTTGATGCACAGGATATGAAGCTGCAGATTTTATGCTGAAGATTTTGATGTAAACTAAATGACTGAACACTGCATCAGATCTGCAGCTTCAAATCCTGCACATCACATATGCTCAGGATACTGTATGTGTGAAAAGACCCTTAAAAGTTTTTTACAAATTATTTTCCAAAACAGATAAAACCTTTTAAGACAACCATAAATAACTGCTTTATTTTATCATCCGCCGCTGCTGGTATTCCGCCGCTGCTGGAAAATGTCCTGGACAGATCAACTTTGCCTTATTAGATAAGTCTCTACACCAGCTGTGTGCACTGTATACAGGTGAAGTCATACGTTTCCATACACTTAGGGGAACATTTATCATCATTGCTTTGGTAAGCGAGTTCTGTAGGCATTTTTTTCTTGCTTTTGTATGGCACATTTATTAAACTATCACAGGGGGTTAATAAATTTGGCTCACATAAGCAAAAAAACAATAAAATCACTTTTTCTCAGCATACACTTTTTTTTTTTTTAATCACTTTTCCCCCCTAAATGTACTAACCCATTTTTTGTTTTGTTCTTCTCATTTCAGATCCGTGTATCCTGTGGGCTACGATGACCAGTAATTTTTTGTTTAATATGAACAACATTTTGTAACGAGGGCTTGTGGGGGAGTGCCTTTTGGAATAAAAGTTTTTTTAAATGCGTTTTAAATTTTTTAAATTTACTTTACAGGCTTAGTAGTGGAAGCCGGTCTTATAGACTGAGTCCATTACTAAGCCGGGGCTTAGCGTTAGCCCCCATAACAGCTAGCGCTAACCCCCAATTATTACCCTTGTACCCACTGCCCCAGGGGCGCCGGGAAGAGCCGCCGGTACCAAAATGCCCGGAGCGTCAAAAATGGCGCTACTGGGCCTAGGTGGTAACAGGCTGGCGTTATTTAGGCTTGGGAGGGCAAGTAACAATGGTCCTCGCCCACTCTGGTAATGTCAGGCTGTTGCTGTTGGTTTGTATTTGGCTGAGAATGAAATACAGGGAACCCTATGCATTTTTCTTTTATTATTTAAATAGGGTTCCCCATATTTACGTTCTTAGTCAAATACTAACCAAGCAGCAACAAACAGCCTGACGTTACCAGGGTGGCCGAGGACCATTGTTACTGGCCTTCCCCAGCCTAAACAACGCCAGCCTGTTACAGCCTAGGCCCAGGAGCGCTTTATTTGTCTTGACCACTGTCCTACAAAAAAATGTATGGGCAGAACTTTTAAAAAAAAAATGTCCACATGCATGTAAACTTCTGAGCCACTGGGAGGTAGAGAAAAAAAAATACTGAAATAAATCATTGTCTCATGGTATTATTTTGATACTTCACATTCTTTAAATACAGCTACTGCCCTAAGAAAGGGAATGTAAATTAAGATTAAATGTCAGGAATTCAAAAGAATATGGATAAGGGTGCGTTCACAGCTGTCTGTCCCCGTTTTTTTATCCCCATTTCGATTCCGTTCTTGCAGGCTGTAAATGGATTAAAAACGTTTTTTTAAAAATCCCATTCATGTCAATGGGATTTTTTAATAATCCGTTTACATCCGTTTGTACCCCTCTACACTCATTTCCATTCTTTTGATAGCAGAAAAAAAAAAACGGCACATGCAGTATTTTTTCTCCCGTCAAAAAAACAGAAGAAAAAAAACGGATACAGTAAATTTAACATTGAAGTCTATGGAAAACGGAAGAGCCTTTAATGTCATCCATTTTCTGATCCGTTTTTACTACTGAGCATGCTCAGAACAAAATTTTTTTTTTGTTTTTGTTTATTAACTGAACAATAACATAATAAATGGATACCATCCGTTTGCAGCCATTATTGTCCGCTTTTTTCTTCAAAGTCCGTTTTTATTTTTGACTGGAGAAGAACGGGATGGGTCTAGACGGCCGTGTGAACGCAGCCTAAGTAGTATGTAAACTTATGGTATCAACTGTATATCTGTACAAATGTTCACTTACACCAGTCACAATTTCTATGACCATCCCATGCCTCTGAATAGGGTTTACAGAATTCCATGCACATACTGCAGAAGCAGCCCTATTAAGGTGTATAGACATATCTAACAAATCTGCCGTGTGGGAATATTCTTAGTTGCACTTTCCCAGCTCAGTATCTCACAAGCTGTTGGTCACGCTGTATTGCTTTCCGAATTCCACTGCTTTGCTTCGAACCACTCATGACTGCATCTACATTTTATATACCTTTCTGGATGAACACTTTATTTTAATCTAAAATAATAAGTAAAGCTTGCGGCACAAAAACACCAACAAGATAGTGATCTAATGTAGTCTTTCCAATATACATGTTGTTGAGCTGTAGAAATGCTTGCCTGGAGCCTGCTAGAAGCATGAGGGATAGGAAGCATCCATTGGCTGGGGATCATTTCTGCTTCATTCGGCAACTGTACATTATACAATTTCATAATAAAAAAACTTGTGTACCTATACATTTAAAGTGCACTTTACCCATTAAAGTGTACCTGTCGTCAACAAAAACTTTTTCTATAATGTAGATAATACCAATATATGTATATTTGTAATATACATTGGTTTAAAAATGTGTATATTTTTGTCCCTGCAGCTATTGCTTGTGTGTCTCTATGAGGAGTACAAATACAAGTGTGGGTGGACAAGCAGGACTGTGCACCAAGAAAAAGCAGGACAGTGTGCACTGAGGCTCTATAACATGATCCTGGCTTATACATCAGGATGATAGATTCCTGCTTGTCCCGCCCTCACTTCCTGTTTTTGGACTCCTCATAGAGACACACAGACAAATAGCAGCAGGGACAGCATTTTTTCACCCAAAAATATACACAATTTTTAATCAATGTATATTACAAATATACATATAATGGTATTATCTACATTACATAAAAAGTATTTGTTGACGACAGGTACACTTTAAGGACTCAGACCATTTTCATCTTAAGGACGCAGCTAATTTTTGTTTTTGCATTTTGTTTATTTCTTACTTCTCTTCTAAAAATCATAACGCTTTCAATTTTGCACCTACAGACCCATATAAGGGCTTGTTTTTTGCATCACCAATTGTACTTTGTAATTACATTACTTATTTTATAATATAATCTGCGACAAGACGAAAAAAAATTATATTCTGTGGGGTGAAAAAAAAATATTTTGTAAATTTTGGGGGCTCCCATTTCTACACAGTGCACTTTTTGGTAAAAATTACACAATCCTTATTCTGTAGGTCCATACAGTAGGTTTTATTTTAATTTAATACTTTAAAAAATGATAAACTACATGCACCAAAATTAGTATGTTTAAAATTGGCCTTTTCTGACCCCTATAACTTTTTTATTTTTCCGTATACCAGCTATATGAGGGCTCATTTTTTGTGCCGTCCTCTGTAGTTTTTATCGGTACCATTTTTGTTTTGATGGGACTATTTGATCGCTTCTTACTAATATTTTTATGGTATATGAAGTGAGTAAAAATGCACAATTTTGGACTTTGGTGTACACCATCGACCGTGCGGTTTAGCTAATCTAATATTTTAATAGTTCGGACATTATCTACGCGGCGATACCACATGATTATTTTTATTCTTTATTATATTATTTTATTTAAAAAATGGGAAAAGGGGGGTAATTTAACCTTTAAATAGGGAAGGGGATAATCAACTTATCTTTTTTTACACTTTTTAAAAAAAATTTTGTTTTTTTTAAAGCCTCCACCGGAGTATCCCTTTAATGGTTTGTTCACACATGCCATATTTTGCTGGATACTTTCTGCAGCTGATTTTGCTACCCATTGACTTCAAATATGGCATGTGTGACTCTACCCTAAAACAGAATATATTCAATATATTTCAACAGTTTGTCCTGTACCAAGAATTGCTTAAAAAGTTAACAATTTAGTTAAAGAGCTGACATCCCAAAAGAAAATCAATCAGAATGTCATTATACATGCAGCAGACTGACGGTCCCTTTCCTCCAATCCATTAATAGGAGACCTTATAATATTGTATTATGTCATTTGCGTCATATGGTGATGTAAAATGATTCCAGAGTATAGCAGAGCAGTGCTTAGCTTTTACAAAAATTCCACCAGATCACTTATTCTACCCTTATGAGTACACTTAAGCTAAAACCATAGGTTATGTCAGTGCTGGACATCAAAACTTACTTTTTCTTCTTCATTAGGGGTTTAGAGATCAATAAAAATTTAAAGAATGGAACCAATCATAAGAATTTTCCATATATAATGCGTGACAACCTTCGTCACCGCTATGCTTCCTAAGCAGACGGAGTAGAGGGATAACGCTGGCCGTGCCTGGGCTGTCAATCACACTGAGGGGGCGTGATTACAGACGGAGAGGATGAGACTAGGTATAGGTCCACGCCGAGGGGACTACTTATGGGGCCATTGGGGAAGACTTGTAAACTTCATATCCACATCATCCCTGTGAGCAGGAACGTCTCCCGGGGATGGTGATTATGAAGATTTTCCCATATAGAACATGTTGCCATGCATTATATATGGTAAAATCTGACACTTGGTTCCCTTTAAAATACAAAGCCTGTATTTACTTTAATATGTTCTTGGCAGGAGCAGCAATGCGATCCCTTAGCCATAGACCAGAATGATCTTCTTTAATCTAACCAGTGTTCCAATATTTTTCCTAAATCGAAATATTGGTTGTAAAAGGGCTATAACACTGATAATTGTTACCCAGCTGGAATAAGGTTATTGCTGCATAAATAATACTAAAGTAAAATCTCCCTTAGTGGACATCTCCCAATAGGGGACACCTCCAAATAGCGGACAGTTTTTGATTTCCCGGCAGAGTCCCATAAAACTTATTGTATTTGCAACCTCTGAATAGTGGACATTCCCAATAGCAGACACGGACACACCCAATAGGGGACAAAACACACCAAGCAGGGGACAAAACGCTCCCAATAGGGGACAACCAGGCTTATGTGCCGGCCCTACCTTGTACACAGGGCCGCCGTCAGGGGTTACAGCCAATACCCCAGTAAGGGGCCCAGGCTCCGCAGCACAGAAGCAGAAGACCGCTTAAACAGTGGTCTCCTGCTTCTGTACATCCGCTGGCCACATCATTCGCCCAACAACACCCCCCCCCCCCAGTCCCCCCGCACCAAATCATCCCCCTTTATTACCCTCTGTGCAAATTCATCACCCCCTCTTTGCCACCACCAGTGCCATTTCTTTCCCCCCTTTATCCCACCTGTGCCATTTCACCCCCCCTCTATACCCCTGTGCCACTTTATTTCCCCTGTGCTAAATCATCCTCCCCTCAACCCTGTGTCACATCACTTTTCCCCTTCCCTCCTTCCCCTGTTGTTCTTCTTACCTGGCCAGCAGGCTCAGGGGCTCTCAGCAGGTTTGACGTTCTCCTGACATCCTCTGCGCAGCACTCACTTAGGTTGCACTCAGGCTGTAAGGAACGATGGCTGCAGGAACTGACGAGTGACGCTCCTGACATTACTCGTTAGTGCTCGCAGCTGCGCTGCTGCTGCTCTCAGCACAGAGCATGTCAGGAGAACGTCAAACCTGCTAAGAGCCCCTGCACCTGAGCCTGCTGGCCAGGTAAGAAGAACAACGGGGGAGGAGGGAAGGGGAAAAGTGATGTGGCACAAGGAGGAATAAAGTGGCACAGGAGGATAAAGTTAGAATGAAATGGCATAGGGGGTGGTAAAGAGGGGGTGAGGAATTTGCACAAAGGTTAATAAAAGGGGGAATGAAATGGCACAGGGGGGATTAAGGGGAAATTATGTGGCACAAGGGGTAAAGGGTGGAATGATTTGGCACAGGGGGAATAAAGTGACACAGGGTGTAAAGGGGAAATGAAATGGCAGTGAAGGGATCAAGCGGGGGAACTAAAATTCACTGGGAGATTCTACTGCAATTTAGCTTTTTATCATGTTTTATAGGTAATTACACTCTGGAATGAGTACAGTACAGCATTCAGAAAGATTTTTGAGCCTTTTTCCCCAATAAGGGTCAATAGTGGACACTTTTTTTTTTTTCCACCGCGAGTGTCCGTTATTGGGAGATTCTACTGTAATAATATTTATCAATGATGGGTTCAGATTATGAATTATCAGATGTATGATGACCTATCCCACAGCAGAATGCAGACAAGCATAACCTGCTCTCAATATCCTAGACAGGACATCCCAAACCAAAAGGCACATGACAGGTTAACCTGCAGTCTCTAACCAGCTTCACTGATGCAAGTATGTGGCTCCGCTCACATTATCATGATGTTGTTTGACAATGGCGCTCTTAAAGCAGTGGTCTCCAAACGATGGTCCTCCAGATGTTGCAGAACCACAACTCCCAGCATGCCCGGACAGCCGTTGGCTGTCCGGGCATGCTGGGAGTTGTAGTTCTGCAACATCTGGAGGTCCACAGTCTGACAACAGACTTAGAGCTATGCTGAATTTGTGTGCACTGGTGAAACTTGATGGGTCCACTGCATTTAGTGGGGTCCATCAGTCAAAATACTACAGAGGCTCTAAATGTAAATGTAAACAAAGCCAAACAGTTCTCATTTCTGTGTATGAGCATATACCGTATATAATGCATTTCACCAAACCAGGGATAAAACAATAAATCTGTTAAAAATTACCCAATGCCCTCACATATTTCTGCAGAGATACTTCCGCTGTAAAGGATCCATCCCACATTAATATTCTAACCAGCATCAGCTGCAGTCAGCAAGGAGGAGAACACGCTAACCTGGATCCTGGTAGCAGCAGGAGATAAATACTTTGAGGTATCCTCGAACTCCTATAGTCTATAGTGATGTCGCAGTGCAGCACATAAATAATAGACTTCTCTTGTAAAAAGGAGAACAAAAAAAAAATAAAAAATAAAACATGTTCTTATCCATCAAGTGCAAGACAAATCATCAAGTATCAGCAACAACCTGTCAATAAAAAAAAAATGTTTATAATAAAATAAAGCAATATAAATCTGTTTCTCTCCAAAGTCCATAGCGTTGTGTCATTCCTCTTTGAACTTGGTACTTTGGTACACAACAGAGTCATGTAAATGACAAAATCCAGCAGAGGAGGCACCACTAGTCTCAGTGTTCTTTTAATGCGTTTTGGCTGAGATAAAGTAAACAGTCTGAGAGTGCAGAAGAAGACGATTTTATCCATACCACCAACGCACCCTCCTGGAGTTGGCAGTGCAGCAGAGATGGTACTGAGGGCATTAGCTGGCATGCAGCTATCCCTTCATCTCCTAAAAGACACAAGAAGGCCTTGAAGAATAAGACAACACACAAATTTGTATACTGTACAAGACTGAAAAACAAAATGAAGAAAGTAGAATGTCCAGCGCAAATGGATCCAACGGAGCAATTTATTAAATCTAAAACCTCAGTACATGGACATTGTGGACACAGGTGACGCGTTTCGGCCCACCTAATGGGCCTTAGTCATACAGATTGCATATCTGTATGACTAAGGCCCATTAGGTGGGTCGAAACGCATCACCTGTGTCCACAATGTCCATGTACTGAGGTTTTATATTTAATAAATTGCTCCGTTGGATCCATTTGTGCTGGACATTCTACTTTCTTCAGTTATCCATTCTAGGCGTTGCCCACGCCAGTCCGGGTGCATTGGGAATAGAGGAAGTGAGCTGGGACTTTGTTTCCATTTGAAAAACAAAATGCATCACTGAATGAATTATTTCTTCTATTACAAGACTATAGAGGGTTAAAACCACATAGAGGTGAAGAGGTTCAAAAGATAACAAAAAGAGCAGCACTATATTCTAACCTACCTCTTTCAGAGACCACTGTATACAAAGTATACTTGGTAAAAGAAAAACATAACCGCAGCTCTGTCGGATTCAAATGAATGGAACTGAGGTGAGATAGCAAGCAAAGCTACTGCCAAGATATTAAAGTTGTGACAGGTAAAGATTAAAGGGGAACTCCAGTACAGAACATCTTATCATAGGATATAGGGATAAGTGTCTGATTGGGGGGTGCCCGACTGCTGGGACCCCCTGCGATCTTCTGTCTGGAACCCCGGCTATCTCCATGCACGGATTACTGTCGACCACAGCACGCAGTGGTGGCCAACACGCTCCTCCATGCATCTCTATGGGGAGAGATACATGAACGCTGCATTACAGGCTTTCTCATAGAGATACATGGATTGGTTGGCCACCATTTTGTGCCGTGGTCAACAGTAATCCATGCATGGAGTGTAGGTCACTCCGTGCATGGAGAGGGCCGGGGTGCCAGTGGTCGAACCCCTAGCAATCGGACACTTATCCCCTATCCTGTGGATAGGGGATAATATGTTCTGTAACGGAGTTACCCTTAAATGGGGATATGGCACTCAATGAAGCATGGGTGGCCTATCCTATAGCAACATTTAAACTTCTAGGGGGAAGTGTGATTTTTGAAAGCGTTAGATAGCAAGTATTTATTTTTCTTAATCCAGTTCACTATTCCAAACTTACACATTCAATACCCTGTTCACTAAATGAGTTAAAGAAGTTTTCCATTGATGGTCAATCCTCAGGATAGGCAGTCAATAACTGGTCAGTAGTGGTCCGACAACCTGACCCCCTACCCTCCAAAATCAGCTGTTCACCAGAGCCACAGGTGTCAGGGCCCCCACTGATCAGATATTCTTATATGCCATCAATATATAGAATAGAAGAAACTTTACTGTGTTAATTTACAGCCAGGTCACATTGGGCTACAATAACAACCCTACTTACAACCTTTAGTTTTCTCATGCAGAGCAAGTGACAGTATATTACTGCAGCCCCCAGAAGAGCTAGTAGACTAAGATTACAGTCTCTTCCCAGTGAGAAAGCTGGACTGGTAGAAGGAAAAGTATTGTGTGTAGGAATCAGAGGACACATTGCCTTTAGGTGAGAGATTATTGAGCTATATATCGATGGCCTAATATTTAAAGGGAAATGTCAGAAAAACCATTGGTGGGGGTCTTTAAGCATTAACAATTTCTGAGAATGAATGTTAGCGGTAGCGCTGAATCTGATGCCGTGTTCTTAAAAGGGGTATTCCAGGAAAAAAATTTTTTTTATCAACTGGCACCAGAAAGTTAAACAGATTTGTAAATTACTTTACTTAATTACTATTAAAAAATCTTTATCCTTCCAGTGGTTATCAGCTGCTGAAGTTGAGTTGTTCTTTTCTGTCTGACAACAGTGCTCTCTGCTGGCACCTCTGCTTGTCTCGGGAACTGTCCAGAGTAGAAGCAAAACCCCATAGCAAACCTCTAATGCTTCGGACAGTTCCTGAGACAAGCAGAGATGTCAGCAGAGAGCACTGTTGTCAGAAAGAAAAGAGCAAGTCAACTTCAGCAGCTGATAACTACTGGAAGGATTAAGATTTTTTAATAGAAGTAATTTACAAATCTGTTTAACTTTCTGGAGCCAGTTGATATTAAAAAAAATGTTATACATTTTTTTTTCCTGAGGTACTCCTTTTGGAAAGCCCTTGATGTGTTATGACTTGAGTAAGAAGGTAACTGAAATGACATAACCCTACACAAAGCTTCTTCATTCCGGGCACTAGTAGACATACATAAATAGAGAATAGATTCCTGCAACTTGTCACTTACCGATAATGTCAACAATATAAAGGTTTAGTGCTTGCTGTATGACATGCAATACTTCAGAAAGGGATTGCTGCGGACTGGAGACCTGGATTTTCTCCTTAACATCATTAGCTAGTGTCAGCCACATTGTACCAAACTCTTCAGTGGAAATTGTAAGAGGTCTGTATAAAATAAGAAATATTCCTTATCAGACCCAAATGTATGCTGCGTATGTAGACCTTTAATATAGTCATAAATCAGCTTAGAAAACCGTTCAGAAGAGGAGAGATAAAGGCTGGAGATGACGCCTGCCAGGCAGCTTCTCTGGTAGATTGCACTGTGAATTGTATTTTTTTCTCTAAAATGACCCCTTCATACTGGTACCCCAAAATATTAGACATGGGGGCAGATAACTAAAAACTGTATAATTCTTAGACTATATAAACATTCTTAAAATTACAACAGTGACTTATGCTGTCTGAACGTTGGACACATTTAAAGGAGTACTCCCGTGGAAAACTTTTTTTTTTTTTTTTTTTTAAATCAACTGGTGCCAGAAAGTTAAACAGATTTGTAAATTACTTCTATTAAAAAATCTTAATTAAAAAATCTTAATCCTTCTAGTACATTTTATGGGCTGTATACTACAGAGGAAATGCTTTTCTTTTTTGATTTCTCTGATGTCACGACCACAGTGCTCTCTGCTTACCTCTGCCGTCCATTTTAGGAACTGTCCAGAGCAGCATATGTTTGCTATGGGGATTTTCTCCTGCTCTGGACAGTTCCAAAAATGGAAAGCAGAGAGCACTGTGGTCGTGACATCAGAGAAATACATAAAGAAAAGCATTTCCTCTGTAGTATATAGCCCCTAAAAAGTACTGGAAGGATTAAGATTTTTTAATAGAAGTGATTTACAAATCTGTTTAACTTTCTGGCACCGGAAAAAAAAAAAAATTCCACAGGAGTACCTCTTTAAGTTTAGACAGTTTATTAGTTGGTTTACTTAAAGGGGTACTCTGCTCCTAGACATCTTATCCCCTATCCAAAGGATAGGGGAAAGATGTCTGACCACGTGGGTCCCACCACGATCTCCCTGCTGCATCCAGCATTCGTTTAGAGCTCGTGACGTCTGCCGTACACCTTCAATGCAAGTCTATGGGAGGGGGCGTGACGGCAGTCACGCCCCCTTCCATAGACTTGCATTGAGGGGGCATGGCCGTGATGTCACGAGCATGGCGTGACCGTGATGTTACGAGCCTCCACCCTGCATCGCCAGTCATCCGGCACGGAGCGAAGTTCACTCCATGCACCGGATATCTGGGCTGCCGCACCTGAGATCGTGGGGGTCTCCATTGGCAGGACCCCCGCGATCAGACATCTTATCCCCCTATCCTTTGGATAGGGGGATAAGATGTCTAGGGGTGGAGTACCCCTTTAACACCAATATTGTGTGCCATAGTTATTTCACATGTCATGGCAATAATGCTACATCCCCCTTTATATCGAAGCCAAAATTCTTTTTCTGGTAAGCTCCGCATCCTTCACAAGCAAGGTGCAAAAGTGTCTAATAAAAAATGTGAGGCCAGGTCAGGTCATGTTATCCAGTCTTCTGGCGTCAAGTGGTTGGATACAAAAAGAGGATACATTTTTTACCTGATAAAATCTGACAGCACAAAATGTAGTGAGAACTGAAGCAGAGAAGGCACCTCGGGCTCTGCCAGGTAAGTGACACAGCCACTGATTGACTCTTTTCTGCACGGATGGGCTAGGAGTACACTTCCCCAGCACTGATGCACTCCGCGTGCCTCCAAATGAGAAAGCTGGCAACAAAAATTCTCGGAAACCTAAGACACAAAGAAGTGATAGCAATGTAACCATAGCAACAGAGAATTCCAACATGTTGCCGATAAGATGTGATCTTTGTATTTATGTCATCAAAACTCCAGCAAGTACGTTGTATAAAATCATCTGTTTAGGCACAAATATTATTATGTTACAAAATATTGTCAAAACGACACACTGTGACAGTAGTTTGCTTTCTTAAGGTAAACTTACTGTAAGAATCTCGGAGCCTTCCAGAGTCAGATGAATGTTCTTAATGGTTGAGCTTGTCGGATTAACAATGAACACCACAAGTAGCACACAGTCATCTTTCCATACTTTACTGGAGAACAGGGTCAGAGTCCTACAACTTGCCAACTCAGCAACTGCAGCGTGTGGATGCTGGGCAAGCTCAGGAAGTAAGGATGGCACAGAGAGAATTGGGTTGGCACCTTGGGTGGGTGCAAACGTTTCCAAGTTAGTGTTTGCAAACAAAGAAGAAACTTTCCCATCTACTGACTTCTCTTCAAGTGTCTGAGAAGGCAACAACCTAGAAGAGACTGAGGAGACGTCATTTGGTAATGGCAGTGCTATGTGATTCTGCACCCCGGGGGAATACAAGGGCTGGGTATTCTCTTTCTTCACTAATTTAGATTTTCTTTTAAACTTGTGCGGGGTCTGGTCTGGTTTACCCATCTGTGAATACAATAAGGTAATGATTGTCAACATGGTATTTATTAACCCTTTCAAATAACTTATTTTGGTCTCTCTAATGAGCAGAAAAGATGGAATACATGTCAGTATTTCATTTAAAACTTATCATTTCTAAAATTCTGTTAAGAAAAAAAAAAAAAGGACTGAGCTGCCAACTCCAGTGAACAAATCCTAATTCTTTCAATGTCATAATAAAATAAATAGTCCTGTGCCTTAGAAATCCACTTCCTTTTACTTACAGGAACATTATCATGGGAAGTTTACCTTGCTTTACATACAGTCATGGCCGTAAATGTTGGCACCCCTGAAACGTTTCAAGAAAATGAAGTATTTCTCACAGAAAAGGATTGCAGTAACACATGTTTTGCTATACACATGTTTAATCCCTTTGTGTGTATTGGAACTAAACCAAAAAAGGGAGGAAAAATGCTAATTGGATATAATGTCACCAAACTCCAAAAATGGGCTGGACAAAATTATTGGCGACCTTAAATTAATATTTGGTTGCACACCCTTTGGAAAAAATAACTGAAATCAGTCTCTTTCTATAGCCATCAATAAGCTTCTTACACCTCTCAGCCGGAATGTTAGACCACTCTTCCTTTACAAACTGCTCAAGGTTTCGCTTATTGGAAGGCGCCTTTTCCAAACAGCAATTTTAAGATCTCTCCACAGGTGTTCAATGGGATTTAGATCTGGACTCATTGCTGCCACTTCAGAACTCTCCAGCACTTTGTTGCCATCCATTTCTGGGTGCTTTTTGACATATGTTTGGTGTTATTGTCCTGCTGGAAGACCCAAGATCTTGGACGCAAACCCAGCTTTCTTACACTGGGCTGTACAGTGCGACCCTAAATCCCTGGTAATCCTCCTGATTTCATGATGCCTTACACACATTCAAGGCACCCAGTGCCAGAGGCAGCAAAACAACCCCAAAACATCATTGAACCTTCACCATATTTCACTGTAGGTACTGTGTTCTTTTCTTTATAGGCCTCATTCTGTTTTCGGTAAATAGTAGAATAATGTGCTTTACCAAAAAGCTCTATCTTGGTCTCATCTGTCCACAAGATGTTTTCCCAGAAGGATTTTGGCTTACTCAAGTTCATTTTGGCAAAATGTAGTCTTGCTTTTTTATGTCTCTGTGTCAGCAGTGGGGTCCTCCTGAGTCTCCTGCCATAGCATTTCATTTCATTTAAATTTCGAGGTATAGTTCGTGCTGACACTGATGCTCCCTGAGCCTGCAGGACAGCTTGAATATCTTTGGAACTTGTTTGGGGCTGCTTATCCACCATCCAGACTATCCTGCATTGACACCTTTCATCAAATTTAATCTTCCGTCCACGACTAGGGAGATTAGCTACAGTGCCATAGGTTGCAAACTTCTTGATAATGTTGCACACTGTGGACAAAGGCAAATCGAGATCTCTGGAGATGGACTTGTAACCTTGAGATTGTTGATATTTTTCCACAATTGTGGTTCTCAAGTCCTCAGACAGTTCTCTTCTCCTCTTTCTGTTGTCCATGCTTAGTGTGGCACACACAGACACACAATGCAAAGACTAAGTGAACTTCTCTCCTTTTTATCTGCTTTCAGGTGTGATTTTTATATTTCCCACATCTGTTACTTGCTCCAGGTGCGTTTAAAAGGAGCATCACATGCTTGAAACAATCTTATTTATCCACAATTTTAAAAGGGTGCCAATTTTTGGAGTTTGGTGTGACATTATTTCCAATTAGCTTTTTTTTGGTTTAGTACCAATACACACAAAGGGAATAAACATGTGTATAGCAAGACGTGTTCCTGCAATCCTTTTCTGTGAGAAATACTTCATTTTCTAGAAAAATTTCAGGGGTGCCAACATTTACGGCCATGACTAATAGGTCTGGGTACAGCTAATATTTCTCCATTTCTCTGTTCGAATATCTATATTCGACTTGTCTCCGACTTACTAACCTACCTGCTGAGATGACACCCCTGCCTTTAGGTTATAATGCCAAATATTATTAGAGTATCCTTCCCTTATTTATAGTTTGCTGTTATATTCATTCATAATGTACATGTCCGACGTTAACTGTAACTTACACATAAATAAACCCTTTTGATCAGCGATCGATGGCCTATTCTGAGGAAAGGCAATCAATCATTTTTGCCCAGAAAACTCCTTTAAACAAATCATACCTTTCCAGACCAACTTCAACTTTCCATTATCAGCATACCTATACTTATTTGGTACTAAAATTTAAAAGACCTTACTTTTTTATGGCCCCACTTATCAGCAGAGCAAAGATCCTGCAGTGTGCTCTGTACTATTCCTAGTGGTCTAGTAGTTAAAGGGGTACTCCACTGGAAAAAAAAATATTTTTAATCAACTGGTGCCAGAAAGTTAAACAGATTTGTAAATTACTTCTATTAAAAAAATCTTAATCCTTTCAGTAGTTATCAGCTGCTGTTGTGATCCACAAGAAGTTCTTTTCTTTTTGAATTTCCTTTCCGTATGACCACAGTGCTCTCTGCTGACACCTCTGTCCATTTTAGGAACTGTCCACAGCAGGATAGGTTTTCTATGGGGATTTGCTCCTGCTCTTGACAGTTCCCTAAAATGGACAGAGGTGTCAGCAGAGAGCACTGTGGTCAGGCAGAAAGGAAATTCAAAAAGAAAATAAATTCCTGTGGATCATAATAGCAGCTGATAAGTACTGGAAGAATTTATATTTTTTTTTAATAGAAGTAATTTAAAAATCTTAAATCTTAAACCAAATATAGGGGTGTCGCTAAAATATATAATCTTTAATAGTATCTCTTAAAAACCACCAAACTCAGAATACAAGTGGAACCCAGAGATAGAATAGAGTAGGGATATACATAAATTACCAAAGTGTATATAGACAGTAAATAACTATATACTCATCTAGCAAAGAGTCCAGGCTAATCCCTTATGGATAGGCGGGCTATAGCAGCAAGTCCAGGGCTCAATGCACACAAGAGAGAATAGTATTCAGTTCCTCTCATTTATCAATAATATAATGAGCATAATTATATAAATGCCTTCTTGTTGATACAATAGCGTGTTCCCAACGCGTTTTTGTCAGTGTGTTAGTGCACATACACAAGGACTTCCTCAGGGGAACCTATTTATATATCCATAAGAATCAACATCAATATATAGAAAAGAACGGGCTAGTTTGCCCCACACATATCCTCCAAGTGAAGCCAGGGAAGTTGTCAGCCCAGTTCTATGCATGGAGTCCAATATGCGCTGTCCGTACAAAGTCAGCCTGCAGTGGCAGGGAGGACCGGATAGTGTTTCGGCGTCTACGCGTGGCTAGGTGAAGCCGACGCCAGCTAGACTGGTCATCCAAATCCAGTGCAGAGACACTTCCTAGACTGTATAGAAGGCTCCTGTCATCTTTGAAACGATAAATCAGAGTAAATCATAGTGTATTGCAGTAAAGTTCAAAAGAAGAGTGTGGATGTCCGGCACCGCTAGTCTGAGAGACCGCAATTGTTGGTGTCAATGAGGCAGTCGAAAAGTGTACCGATAATTTTGCATGCTGTGATTCTCCAAATGGTGGTGCAGCAATCGAATAAGAAATAGCAGATATATACTGTATATAGAAGCAGAATGGAAAACGCACTCACCAATATCTTGCTGGAATGAATCAATTCTTTATTGCAGCGTGTTGTTCATAAAATCATCAGGTACAAAAGGTGCACAGGGAGCTGGAGATGGAAACAGGCAGGGGGCGGCAACTAGTTTCACGCACGTGGGCGCTTCCTCTGTCTCGCACTCAAGTGCGAGCCAGAGGAAGCGCCCACGTGCGCAAAACTAGTTGCACCCCTGCATACATGCACCCGTCTTGTGTGTGGTACATTGCACTGACTGGCTTTCTCCACTACAGCATAAAGTCTATGGGGGAGATTTATCAAAACCTGTCCAGAAGAAAACTTGCTGAGCTGCCCATAGCAACCAATCAGATCGCTTCTTTCATTTTGCAGAGGCCTTGTTTAAAATGAAAGTAGTAATCTGATTGGTTGCTATGGGCAACTCAGCAAGTTTTCCTCTGGACGGGTTTTGATAAATCTCCCCCTATTTGTATAAAGTGTACAGTACATTGCACAGAGAGGGAAAGAAAGGACCCTGAGTGACACTCCAATGTTTATATGCAATGGATGGCATAGTGGAAAGAAGGTAGTCAATTTAAAGAAAACAAAATTCTTGACAACCCCTTTAAGTTACATTTTCACAAAGGCAGTACAGGTGTAGAATAGCCACTCCAGGAGCTCCATCAGGTATCACACACATTTGTAGGAAAGAGTTCAAACTATAGGCATCAAGCTATAATGTACACCACCAGTGGGGCTTCAAAGTCTTACCTTTATAGCCTATGTCAGTGTTTCCCAACCAGGGTGCCTCCAGCTGTGGCAAAACTACAACTCCCAGCATGCCCGGACAGCCGAAGGCTGTCCGGGCATGCTGGGAATTGTAGTTTTCCCACAGCTGGAGGCACATAGGTTGGAAAACACAGGCCTATGTTCACACACGCAGTCTAAAATCAACAAGTCTTACTACAGAATCTGTAGTATATAATCTCATTGAAGCTTCAGTATTATATAGGGTGGTCAGCTACGAGACAACTGTGTATACACAGATATCCTAAACATGGCAGAAACGTGTGAACATTATAAATGGGCAACAACATTCCTATCCATGCAGACAATGATGGCCTATTTTATGGCCCATGTTCTAGTCCTGGAGAACTCCTTTAACTAAATTAAAGGGGTACTCTACTGGAAAACATTTTATATATATATATCTCAACTGGTGCCAGAAAGTTAAACAAATTTGTAAATTACTTCCATTTAAAAATCTTAATCCTTCCAGTACTTATCAGCTGCAGTATGATCCACAGGAAGTTCTTTTCTTTTTGAATTTCCTTTCTGTCTGACCACAGTGCTCTCTGCTGACACCTCTGTCCATTTTAGGAACTGTCCAGAGCAGAAGAGGTTTGCTATGGAGATTTTCTCCTTCTCTGGACAGTTCCTAAAATGGACAGAGGTGTCAGCAGGGAGCACTGTGGTCAGACAGAAGGGAAATTCAAAAAGAAAAGAACTTCCTCTGCAGCATGCAGCAGCTGATAAGTACTGGAAGGATTAAGATTTTTTTAATAGAAGTAATATACAAATCTTTCACAGGAGGTGAATAGTTAGCTCGCTTAAAACTGAGCTGTTGCTGCTGCTGCCAGGAGGGGACTGCCAGGAGGGGACTAGCCGTAATCATATGGCCACCCAGGTTATTCATCCCACATCAAGGATGGTAATTTAGGGTCTGAATGAGTGGTCCCTACCTGACCTTACATCTTCTATTCCCCACTAACTGGTGGTTATTGTATTACAGCTGCATATCCTTGTTAACTTTCTTTCCTACATTTGAATCCCCTGATGAACCACGCCTCCACACTATTTTGGAAAGGGGGGGAAACGCGTTGGGATTAATTACATTGTATTTGTGTACATTGACATAGTTGATTCTTTGTAGGATTTTGTGTTCTAATAGGGGAAGTTTTGAGCCTTATACCATTTATCTGAGCTCCTCTTCACCTATACTTATTACTAAATATTTGTGTACTTTGAGGACTATTTATCTTATTACTAAATACTATTAATAGTTAAGTTTTAAGCGAGCTAACTATTCACCTTCTGTGAAACCTTGTCCATATAGCACGAGTCAGAATCAAGCTATCTTATTTACTTTCAGTGAATTTTTTAATATAGAAATCTGTTTAACTTTCTGGCACCAGTTGATGTAAAAAAATTAATAAAAACAAAAAAAAAGTTTTCCAGTGGAGTACCCCTTTAACACACAGTCAATACTACAGTATATGTGCACAGAGACGCCTACTAGATGCAGAAGCTTCATTTCCTCTGTAGAACCCGCTGTAATAATACACAATAAAAAGTAATTCTTCCCCTCTCTACCACCTTAGATCTCTTATAACAAACGTAATAACTAAAAGAAATTTTAAGTAAATCTTTTAGCTATCCTCACAGAAGGGATGAAAATCCATGCCACTTGCAAGATGAAACAGCTTTACACTTTATTGCTCCATAGCTGGTACAAGAATGGGAAGGAACACAATTCATCCCCCTGTGACGCATTCTTAAGGCCTTTGTCTGTCAACTGCTGGGGATTTTCTTCTCCCCTGTAACAATATTGTTTCAAGGTCTTTGCAGTACACAGAGCACCAAACATTCATGGTTACTATCCCTCTGGAGCTTAGCCGATTGCTTAAATAGTGCCCACTGTAATTTTTTATTACCGTATTTTTCGCCGTACAAGACGCACTTTTTCTTCCCCAAAACTGGGGGGGAAAAGTTGGTGTGTCTTATACGGCGAATACACACCTATCGGGTTGGTCCCTGCGGCCATCAATGGCCGGGACCCGCGGCTAATACAGGATATCACCGATCGCGGTGATGCCCTGTATTTACCCTTCAGACGCGGCGATCAAAGCTGACCGCCGCGTCTGAAGCGAAAGTCGGGCTGTTCGGGACCGCCGCGGTGAAATCGCTGCGTCCCGAACAGCTTACAGGACACCGGGAGGGACCTTACCTGCCTCCTCGGTGTCTGCTTCGTGCCGGGAACCCCTGCATGGCGGCACTCTCCTTCGACATCATCACGTCGTCGCGCGCGCCGTCCCGTCATCCAATAGGAGCGGCGTGATGACGGCGACAGAGAGCGTGGATCCCGGGGAAGAAGACGTCCGGAGCGTTGGGGACACCCCGGGGATGCGGCGACAGCAATGGAGCGACATCCAGGGCAGCGGTGACGGGTCTGGAGCGGCAGTGACACGTGAGTATTACCTCCTATCCAGTGGTCTTCAACCTGCGGACCTCCAGATGTTGCAAAACTACAACTCCCAGCATGTCCGGACAGCCGTTGGCTGTCCGGGCATGCTGGGAGTTGTAGTTTTGCAACATCTGGAGGTCCGCAGGTTGAAGATCACTGTTTGGTGCAGAATCTTTTTTTTCTAGATTTTGCACCTTTAAAATTGGGTGCGTCTTATATGCCGGTGGGTCCTATAGGGCGAAAAATACGGTACCTTGTAAATTATTAAATATTAAAATGATCCAGCAGCATATTAGCTAAAAGTATTACATGGTACTATCTGCACCTAAAAAATGGCCCAGCCACATATAATGTAAAAGTATTGCACGGTACTATTTGCACCTCAAATGACCCAACCATATTATCTAAAAGAAAATAAAGTGTCTTTTCCTATTTGAATAATAAAACTTGCTACTGCGCATTTTACGGATAAAGAGCTGAACTTACCAAGGAGACGGCATTAGCACCCAGGCCCACAAATAAGGTGGAAGCTAACTGTTTCTTTTCTCGCTCTTCTTCTGAAATAAGCTCCACTGCTGGTTCTGCAGGAGTCACCGCAGGTTCTTCATCCTCACCCATCGAGATACCACTCTCCAATGGAGGTGAAACACACTCTGGTTTGCTCGTTTTACTTTCCTTTTTCAATAAGTAGCCTTCTTTTCCCCAAACTTTTCTAATGCCTTCCATCTTCAGACGATTTTCCCTACATGGCAAAAAAATAAAAAAATTTACAAAATTGTATGATGATACAGAACATTTTTAAAGGGAATCTGTCACCGGCACTTTTCATTTCAAACTGCTGACACGGACAAGTGTTAGGACAAGACAACACATGGTATTCCTGAATTATGGAGAAGCACAAGCAGATACACAGTCAGGTCCATAAATATTTGGAAATCAACACAAAACTAACATTTTTGGCTCTATACACCACCACAATGGATTTGAAATGAAATGAAGATGTGCTTCACCTGCAGATTGTCAGCTTTAACCCCTTAAGGACGCAGCCCTTTTTCACCTTAAGGACTGAGCCCTTTTTCGCAATTCTGACCACCGTCACTTTACGAATTAATAACGCGAAAACGCTTTTACCGAATATTCTGATTCTGAGATTGTTTTTTCGTGACATATTCTACTTTATTTTGGTGGTAAATTTTCGGCGTTGCTTGCATCCTTTTTTGGTGAAAAATCCCAAAATGTCATGAAAATTTTGCATTTTTCTAACTTTGAAGCTCTCTAATTGTAAGGAAAATGGATATTCCAAATAAATTTTATTATTCTTCACAAATACAATATGTCCACTTTATGTTGGCATCATAAAATGGACATACTTTTGCTTTTTGAAAAAATTAGAGGGCTTCAAAGTAGAGCAGCAATTTTCAAAAGTGTCATGAAAATTGCTAAATCTGAAGGGACAGATGTTACAGAATTACAACTCCCAGCATGCCTGGGCAGTCGAGGCATGCTGAGAGTTGTAGTTTGGCAACATCTGGAGGGCTGCTGTTTGGGCACCACTGTAACAGTGGTCTCCAAACTGTGACCCTCCAGATGTTGCAAAACTACAAGGCATGCTGGGAGTTGCAGTTTAGCCCCCCTAGTGGTTGCCACAGTAAAGATCGATTTACTTTCACTTTCAATTCCCCCCCCCCCCCCCCTGGTGGATTCCCTACCTGATCAGGATCCAGCAGGCTCCAGCGAAGATCCCAGGTCCCCAGGCATCTTCTCCTGCAGGTACGGCTTCCATCTTCTTCCCAGAGCCCCTCGACATCCAGGGGCGGGCAGAACGGGGGGTTGTCATGGCAACCCCCTGTCCTGCGCTGCCATTGGTCAGAACTCCGTTCTGACTAATGCCAGGGGATAGAAGTAGATCGCAGCTTTGCGACCTCACTCCTATCCTTTAGGCTGATCGGGGCTGTTGCTGACAGTTCCGATCAGCCCTATTTTCCGGGTGATCGGGTCACCAGAGACCCGATCAGCCCGGAATTGGAGAAAATCGCATGTCTGAATTGACATGCGATTTTCTCCGATCGCCGACATGGGGGGGTCTCAGGACCCCCCTGGTCGATGTGCCAGGGTGCCTGCTGAACGATTTCAGCAGGCATCCGGCTCCGGTCCCCAACCGGCTAGCGGTGGGGACCGGATTTCCCACGGGTATTTACATCCAAATCAGGTGAACGGTATAGGAATTACAACAGTTTGCATATGTGCCTCCCACTTTTTAAGGGACCAAAAGTAATGGGACAATTGACTTCTCAGCTGTTCCATGGCCACTTGTGTGTTATTCCCTCATTATCCTAATTACAATGAGCAGATAAAAGGTCCAGAGTTAATTTCAAGTGTGCTATTTGCATTTGGAATCTGCTGCTCTCAACTCTCAAGAGGAGATCTAAAGAGCTATCACTATCAGTGAAGCAAGCCATCATTAGGCTGAAAAAAACAAAACAAACCCATCAGAGAGAGATAGCCAAAACATTAGGTGTGGCCAAAACAACTGTTTGGAACATTCTTAAAAAGAAGGAACGCACCGGTGAGCTCAGCAACACCAAAAGACCCGGAAGACCAAGGAAAACAACTGTTGTGAATGAGCGAAGAATTCCTTCCCTGGTGTAGAAAACCCCTTCTCAACAGTTGGCCAGATGAAGAACACTCTCCAGGAGGTAGGTGTATGTGTGTCAAAGTCAAGAATCAAGAGAAGACTTCACCAAAGTGAATACACAGGGTTCACCACAAGATGGAAACCATTGATGAGCCTCAAAGACAGGAAGGCCAGATTAGAGTTTGCCAAACGACACCTAAAAAAGCCTTCACAGTTCTGGAACAACATCCTATGGACAGATGAGACCAAGATCAACTTGTACCAGAGTGATGAGAAGAGAAGAGTATGGAGAAGGAAAGGAACTGCTCATGATCCTAAGCATACACCTCATTAGTGAAGGATGGTGGTGGTAGTGTCATGGCGTGGGCATGTATGGCTGCCAATGGAACTGGTTCTTTTGTATTTATTGATGATATGGCTGCTGACAAAAGCAGCAGGATGAATTCTGAAGTGTTTCGGGCAATATTATCTGCTCAGATTCAGCAAAATGCTTCAGAACTCATTGGACGGCGCTTCATAGTGCAGACAATGACAATGACCCAAAGAATACTGCAAGAGCAACCAAAGAGTTATGCAATGGCCAAGTCAATCACCTGGCCTGAATCCGATTGAGCATGCGTTTCACTTGCTGAAGACAAAACTGAATGCCCCAAGGACAAGCAGGAACTGAAGACAGTTGCAGTAGGGGCCTGGCAGAGCATCACTAGGAATGAAACCCAGCGTCCGGTGATCAGGCTGTGATTGACTGCAAAAGGATTGGCAACCAAGTATTAAAAAGTTAAAGTTTGATTTATCATTATTATTCTGTCCCATTACTTTTGGTCCCTTAACAAGTGGGAGGCACATATGCACATTGTTGTACTTCCTACACCATTGTTGTTATTCCTACACCGTTCACCTGATTTGGATGTAAATACCCTCAAATTAAATCTGACAATCTACAGGTAAAGCACATCTTGTTTGTTTCATTTCAAATCCATTGTGGTGGTGTATAGAGCCAAAAATGTTAGAATTGTGTTGATGTCCCAATATTTATGGACCTGACTGTATATCTGTTTGAGCTTCTCCATAATGCAGGAAAATGCTTTTATTCCCTGGTGCAAACAGTCAAAGAAACTAAGAAAATAAAAGCAACCATAAAAGGCCATGCACACTCAGGAAATTCCACAATGACTCCAATCTGAGCTTATTTTGCACAGAATTTTCCACTACTGGACTTACGTCTGAAATGAGCTGCAGCCTCCCATTGAAACCAATAGGAGGCTGCAGAATCTGCCCGGAATCAAAATATCCATAGTGTGTCTGTAGTTTGCATGAGCCCTAAATGATTCTAATTGTACTTGTAGGACTGGCAGAGGCACTTTTTTTTTTTTTAAATCAACTGGCTCCAGAAAGTTAAACAGATTTGTAAATGACTTCTATTATAAAATCTTAATCCTTTTATTACTTATCAGCTGCTGTATGCTCCAGAGGAAGTTGAGTTGTTCTTTTCTGTCTGACTACAGTGCTCTCTGCTGACACCTCTGTCTATGTCAGGAACTGTCAAGAGTAGGAGCAAATCCCAAGAGCAGATCTCATCTTCTCCGGACAGTTCCTGACATGGGCAGGGGGTCAGACTAAAGTGGTACTTAAAGCCAAGGGATTCATTGAATTGGCCAAAAAGTACAGATTAAGAAAGTAAGGGTCCCAGCACAGAATCTTGAGGGACACAAAACAGAGAGAGATGAAGAAATACAAACACAAACAAACAACTTTAGACAGGTATGTAGTATGCGGTCTGACAGATATAAACGGAAGGTAAAATGTTTCTATTTATTAGTAATTTATTTCCCCCAAAGTCATTACATTACAGAGCATTATGTATGCCCGCTGTAAGCCACATCCTCCAGGTACTTCTCCCTCTGCTTGATGTAGGTCCGAAGCAAGCTATACCTCTCCATTATATATTTATATACCCTATCATGATGTCATATTGTTTGTATACTTTTGAACAACTCATCATCTTTCAATATCATACAGATTGATCAAACTTATTAAATGTACTTACTCTTTTTGTCCAGTCTCCCCACTGTTTCCAGACATTTCAGATAAAACGGAGGCTGCAGAAGGGGAATGTCCATCAGCCAAACTAATAGAAGGTAGACTTGGGGAAAAGCACAGTCCATAGGGTTCGAGATTCAAAGCTGAAAAAAAGGGAAAGGTTAAACATAAATAAAATGTAAATAAAGCTACGGTAGATTGATATGAAGTTATCAATTCAGATATGTTGTTAAAACTGAATTTTAGTTGGCAAAATGCTTTTTACCTATACAAAACATGGTTAAGATCTATACAATCCAGTACCAGAGGACGGCTGCCATTACTAAAATTAGCTGTATCAACAACAGGTACGAATAGGTTTCTGCCATCTAGTGGCAACATATCAATCAAACAGAACATTTCACATTTTTAGGGTTTTCTCTTTATATTACCCACACTGTATATAGACGGGACTGCCTTTTAGGCAGTATGGCTACTGACAGAAAGGGCCTGGCCAGAAAAAATAAATAAAAATAATAATAATATGTGTGCGTGTGTGTGTGTGTGTGTGGGGGGGGGGGGGGGTCACACTTAACTTATTGCCAATGTATCTTACTTAAAGGGGTTTTCCCCATCTTAACTTATCCCATATCCACAGTATCTGATCAAAAAAAAAAGGGGGGGGGGCACACTTACTTTTCTTATTGCCAATGAATCTTACTTAAAGGGGTTTTCCCATCTTGACTTATCCCATATCCACAGGATCTGATCAAAGGTGGTTCAATTGGTGGCGCCCTACGCCATCTCTGGAACAGGGACCCGGGTCTCCCGTAAGAATAGAAATTCTGTAGTGTGAATGGATCCATGGAAGACCCATTTACACCAATGCTGAAGAAGTATAATGTTAAAAAAAAAATTCCCCCTCCGAAGGATAGGGGATACGTTTTAGAGGGGTTTGAGCGCTGGGGCCCCCCGCGATCTCCTGTTTGGAGCCCCGGCTCTCCTTCAAAGCGGCACGCACCCTGCCTTTCCATATAGCTCTATGGGAGAGCCAAAGATTGCTGAACAGCTCTCCCATAGAGCTATATGGAGGGGGTGCAGCAGCCCCCCGCTTTTGGTGGGGGTCATGATGCGCCTCTGTGAAGGAGAGGCGGGGCCCCAAACAAGAGATCTTGGGGGGCCCCAGTACTCGGACTCGTGATCTAAAACGTATCCCCTATCCGTTAGATAGGGGATCAGTTTTTTTTTACATGATACTTCTCCTTTAAGGTTCACACAGCCGAAATCCCGAGCCCAATTCCGCAGTGTGAACATTTCCAACCAGGGCGCCTTCAGCTCTTGCAAAACTACAACTCCCAGCATGCCCGGACAGCCTTTGGCTGTCCGGGCATTCTGGGAATTGTAGTTTTGCAACAAGCCCAGGGCACCCTAGTTGGGAAACACTGCCCTAACATAATAAAACTATTTTCAAATTTTAAAACCCAATAGTAAGTATTTCCAATAGCCGTATGTTTTCAGTCAACAGTCAGTAGCCGGAAAGGAGACGTCTCCAGGAGGTCGTTGCAATGTTATAGCCACCTTAATAAGACTCTATCCTCTTAGACTGAAGTGGTTACACTGATGAAATATCTGTTTTCCCATCTGGTCTATATACATGCTGTGGCAGCGAACCTCGAGTAAACTCTGGATTACATCACAGCTGGCTAAGCTTAGATTTTATCCACTTCGGTAGGTGAAGTCACACACAAAGCATCATAACCTATACACACAATAGAAGTACAGTCCTCTCCGGATAAGAAACATATACTTTATTATGCTTTTTTACATCAACACTGGTAGCAAGACATTTTCATCAAGTGTACGTACAAATACTTAAAAATGCTAAACTTGTTTTTGTATACGCCAAAAAGATGAAAGATCCCCAACCCATTCTAAAAGGTAATATTCAAATCCCTTTTTATTGGTCACAATATTAAAAACTATATACATAAAATACAGAGAACAAAAATAGCGTGGAAACCAAAGTGCAATAGTTCATATACAAAAGTATATATGGTAATAATGCATTAAAGGTAAAGAAGCGGAATAATCATATATTCCAGATACCAAAAACACACTAATGTGCAAATCAGGCAAAAAGGTGCTACATTAAATGTAACCAGTGACCCTGTATCACTTAGGCCATATCAGGTATACAGAATAAAGTAAACGGCCCCTGTGTGTTCCAGCTACTGTTGCGCTATGGGTGAGTGCGGTGTGAGGTTCTGAGGAACCGTTTACTTTATGGCACTCAATTGCAATAGATTTTTGTTTTTATTTTGCAATCCTTATACAGTGACCCCCCAAACCTACGATGGCCCCGACATACGATAATTTCAACATGCGATGGCCTCTCAGAGGCCATCGCATGTTGAAGGCAGCATCAACATACAATGCTTTTGTATGTCGGGGCCATCGCATAAACGGCTATCCGGCAGAGCAGACTGCTTCAGCTGCCACCGGATAGCCGTTTACGGTGCCCCGTGAGCTCCAGTGATGTCTCTTACCTGTCCTCGGGGCTCCGGCGCGTCCTCTTCGGGATCCCCTGCATCGTCGGCGCTCTCCATCGTCGTCATCACGTCGCTGCGCACGCCATCCCGTCATCCAATTGGAGCGGCGTGCGTAGCAACGTGATGGCGGCGACGGAGAGCGCAGATGCCGGGGAAGCAGAGGCCTTGCCGGAGCGTCGGGGACACCTCAGGGACGCGGCGACAGCGATGGAAGGCGACATCCAGGGCAGCGGTGACGGTCCAGAGCGGCGGGGACAGGCGAGTACAACTTCCTCTAACAGTGGTCTACAACCTGCGGACCTCCAGATGTTGCAAAACTACAACACCCAGCATGCTGGGTGTTGTAATTTTGCAACATCTGGAGGTCTGCAGGTTGTAGACCACTGTCCTATACTTTACATTGCACGGATGCCTAAACATACGATGGTTTCAACAAACGATGGTCCCTTTGGAACGGATTACCATCGTATGTTGAGGGACCACTGTTACAACAATTGGCATTTCGGTCCTGCCTGGACCTTCATCAGAACAATACCGGACTGCTGCGGAGGTATAGTAAAGCAAAGTAAGCAGCAAAAGTGGCGTGCTGTCAGATAAAGGTAATAGTGGTCACTACATCCTACTATCAATTGTGCACATAGCACTGACAAATTACTAACAATGTGAGTCCAAACTTGCCAACCCCCTAAAGAATACACTACTGCCACTGACATAATTAAATCAGTAAGAGGGAGATTTATCAAATCCTGTCCAGAGGAAACGTTTCTGAGTTGCCCATAGCAACCAATCAGATCACTACTTTCATTTTTCAGAGGCCTTTTCAAAAATGAAAGAAGCAATCTTTTCCTCTGGACAGGTTTTGATAAATCTCCCCCTAAGTGTATCTAACTTGGTGTACCCCTGACAAGTTTTGCTGCATAATTTAACTGTGCTCCTGATGACAAAATGAAGTTAACCCCTTAAGGACTCAGCGTTTTTCCATTTTTGCATTTTCATTTTTTCCTCATCACCTTCTAAAAATCATAACGCTTTCAATTTTTCACATAAAATTTCACATTATGGCTTATTTTTTGCGCCACCAATTCTACTTTGCAGTGACATCAGTCATTTTACCAAAAAATCCACGGCAAAACGGAAAAAAATTCATTGTGCGACAAAACTGAAGAAAAAATTACATTTTGTAACTTTTGGGGGCTTCCGTTTTTACGCAGTGCATATTTCGGTAAAAATTACATCTTTATTCTGTAGGTCCATAGGATTAAAATGATACCCTACTTATATAGGTTTGATTTTGTCGTACTTCTAAAAAAAAAAAAAAAAAAAATCATAACTACACGCAGGAAAATTTATATGTTTAAAATTGTCATCTTCTGACCCCTATAACTTTTTTATTTTTCCGCATACAGGCCGGTATGAGGGCTCATTTTTAGCGCCGTGATCTGAAGTTTTTATTGGTTTAATTTTTATATTGATCGGACTTTTTGATCGCTTTTATAAAATTTTTCATGATATAAAAAGTGACCAAAAATATGCTATTTTGGACTTTGGATTTTGACAGTGCGGTTTAATTAACAATATATTTTTATAGTTCGGACCTTTCCGTACGTGGCGATACCACATGTTTATTTTGATTTATACAGTTTTTTTTTTTTTTTTTTTTTTTTTTTTTAAAGGGGGGTGATTCTTACTTTTATTAGGGAAGATGTTAAATGATGTTAATAAAAATGTACACTTTTTTTTTTTTTTGCAGTGTTATAGCTCCCCCCTGGTGGCTATTTCCCTGCACATACAGATCTCATACACAGATCATTGCCGTGCACTGACACAGCAAAGATCAGTGTAATCGGCAGGTAGAACACTCGTGTTCTAGCTGATCGGGACATCGCAATTTCACCGCGATGGTCCCGATCAGTGCCACTGAGCTGCTGCTGATCAACTTTGAATGCCGCGTCTAAAGGGTTAAAAGAGTGCGGTACAACGATCGGTGCAGCAAACCATTAGCCCAGGGTCCCGGATGTCATTAGCCACCGGGACCGACCAGATATGACGTGGGGTACGTACAGGTACGCCCTGCGTCCTTAAGAGGTTAACCCCTATCCAAAGGATAGGGGATAAGATGTCTGATTGCAGGAGTCCCACCACTGGGGACCCCCACAATCAGTCATCTGTTCTCCTGTCCTTTGGAAAGGGGATAAGATTTATAGGGGCAGAGTAACCATTGAAGAAGCTCCATTTTTTATGGGCAAATTAGACCAGTTTTTGCCAAAATAAATAAATAAATAAATAAATAAATATGGGCCATTGCTGTATACCATTGATCAATGGGGAAGGAAATCCTCAGTTTCTCCTCCCACTTTGAAGTAGATGTTGTTGTACAAAGTATTTGTATTTTTAAAATGTTTAAAAATGGGCAAAATAAAATAGTAACATTTTAATAGAAATGTATGAAAATTAGCAATTTTTACAATTGAAAAAAAAGTGCAAGTAAACATAAGTTTTAAATGTACAATACCTACAGATTTCTTTTTCAGTAAAAGTGTGCATCTCTCTTCTAACCAAGGGACCGTCTTATTACAGTTCAGTCCTAAATGTTTCAACTTCAGGCTGTAAATATGGGTACCATTTACAAGCCTAATAAAATCCTACTTTATAGGTTGCATAAAATGACCTCATTGCCGTTTATTCTTGACAGAAACATTTAGTATTACGTATGATCTGATATCTCTTTAATGAACAGACCATTACACTCTGTTTTATGGTGTAATCCAATACCAGCTTAAAGCCAAAAAAAACACTGGATAATCACCAAAAACATCACAAGCCATTCCAACATATACAATTACTTAAAGTTTAGTAAGAAATTAGAGCAAAGCCAATGCATGATACTGACCAACTCCACATCAAGCCTGTTAGATGCAATGTTTTACAAAGGTCTTTAGTCATGTTTGAGAATAATTTTGCCGATCTATGAAAAATCTAATTTTCATTTCCCTCTAATTTCAACTAAACTAAGCCATACAGTCCATGAATCTATTCCAGCTATTCTTGAGATATGCCATCCCTTCTGGTTGTAAGCAGGCTGTAAGCAAAATCTGCACCCATTCTGCATCCCAGGAACGTGTTTAGTATCATATCCTTTCTGTAAGGCACCCATGAGAGAGTCAACTGTGTCCACTGACAGGATCCTATGAGGCAAGATGACATATACTTTGCATTATATTGTTTGGATATATTTATCCGAAGTATATGTCATCTCAGCTATAAGCTAAGCTAAAAGTCCACCTCTAATACAATATATCTATATCTCTATGGACTACCTGCATAAAGTGATGAACATATACATATGATTCCTCCTTAGGATAGGGAAATCTTGAAACACATCCTATACCTCAGTGCTTACACCTGGCTTTACACTAAGGTGGAAGAAGAGAGAGAGAGGCACTCATCTACTGCGTACCGCTACTTCTCTAACCTGATTTCCCTGATGAGTAATGGACACAACGAATCGCGTTGGATGTTAATCATTGAAATTGTTTATGCCAATCGGTCTATGTCACATTGATACCATCTTTTGTGTTGTATGCACCTGACTCACGCGGTGATATCTGGAGGTACTGTCTAAGGGCTGGTTCACATCACGTTTTCTCCCAACCACGGTTTTAGGTCCGGTTGTAAAAGCGCATACGACGCAAAAATGAGCCCACCGGACCGAACGTTTCACTCCGGCCGGCTCATTGAAATTAATTACATACTACTCACGCATTCTGGAATGCTACAATCTATTTATTGTAGGTAATTCTCTGCAAGATAACACTGAGCTTTGTCAGTAATAAACCTATACAGTAACACTGCTCCTGATGTGTTAAATGGATTGTTTAGACTGGACAAATTGTAGCAAACCCTACAGAGTAACAAGCATTAGGTCTACTGACAATATCCCCTGAATGTGCCATAAATGCTCAACATGAGAATATCCTTTCATGTGAGATCTAACGTTCATGTCATATAGCGGATATGATCGGCTTCAGTAGAAACGCCGGCTCAGCGTGGCGCTGACGAGACTCCGGTATGCACAGCAAGGATAAATGAAACAAAGCTTTAATACCAGGATGCAACGCGTTTCACTGAGACTCAGGTATGCACAGCAAGCATAAATGAAACAAAGCTTTAATACCAGGATGCAATGCGTTTCACTGCGACTCAGGTACACACAGCAAGCATAAATGAAACAAAACTTTAATACCAGGATGCCACGTGTTTCACTGCGCATGCGCAGTGAAACGCGTTGCATCCTGGTATTAAAGCTTTGTTTCATTTATCCTTGCTGTGCGTACCTGAGTCTCGTCAGCGCCACGCTGAGCCGGCGTTTCTACTGAAGCCGATCCTATTCACTATTGTATCCCAGCCGGAGGGCAGCAGACGACCCTACTCTACTTATATGTGGTTACCATTGTTGTGTATGTTGCTACACAACTTTTCAGAGTGAGCGGTTTTCATGCATTTCCCCTGTTCTTTGCACTATGGAGCGCTCTCACCTTTGTCACATGTTAGGCTGTAATAAGAATAAGAACAAATACTAGAATGAAATAGAACATGTACCCTTTTCCCGAGACAGCTTTTCCTCTTGGCGCTGGTGATGAGGCTTGTATGGGGCTGCACCGTTACTAAGAGCCTCCGCCACATATCCATCCAGGAAAGACAGTGAAGCATCAACCTGCAACCAAACATGATTACACTTTATCTGTGATATTTCATAAGTGTAATTTGTGAGAGAATAAAGTTGGTTTAAAGGGGTTACACACGGTGCTTACACATCTTTTCCCCTATCCAAAGAATAGGGGATAAGATGCCTGATCGCGGGAGTCCCGCCGCTGGGGACTCCCGTGATCATGCACGCGGCACCCCGTTTGTAATCAGTCCCCGGAGCGTGTTCGCTCCGGGTGTGATTACAGACGACCACCGGGCCAGCGGCGTGTAACGTCACGCCTCCGCCCCCGTGTGACGTCCCGCTCCGCGATCACGGGGGTCCCCAGAGGCGGACTCCCGCGATCAGGCATCTTATCCCCTTATCCTTTGGATAGGGGAAAAGATGTGTAAGCACCGGAGAACTCCTATGAGAAGCCATGATGTTAATTTTCAGCCATAATTGAATACATTTTGTTAGCAACCTGAGATAAGATTTTTCTGGAAGGAATTCATCTTGTATGAATTAAGTACTGTACCTTATGTATGACATCACCCTACTTGTTTTTCTGCTTGTAACATATATAAGGAAGGGGTCTTTCTCCCCCTCAATAGAACACTGATTCTGAACACTGTGTCTGTGTCAGTCATTTCTCTGAGCTGGTGTCTATTAATTAGAAACTCAATCACATTGTATTGAAGTCCTCGTGAAGACTTCCCCGACAAATGTTGTACAACTCTTCCATTATAAGGCATAAGCCGACAGGTCGTGCAATACAAGCAGAACTCTATAAAACATGTTGACAAACTAGCATGGTCTATCCTCCCACAATGCAGCACTGGTTTGTCTCAGCTAAACAGAACACATTTTCATGCTTGGAATGACCCACCGAGGAACACATGGATACCCCCAGTAGGTCCCTGAATACCTAGGGTGCCTAAATAAGTTTTGCTAAAAGTTGCTAGATCAGCGTTTTTATTGATTGACTGATTGCCACTAGTTTACCTTGCAGGTGGTTACTGGCGCCAAGCATGATATTAAGAACTCATATTTACCAATAAGTCTTCACAGCAGGAATTGAGTGGAAAAAGTCTTTGCATTAGCGGCCTGTCCTCCCACAGTGCCTTTAATTCGCAGGTCTGCTGCCGCATGCCCGTGTCCTGGCTGGTTGAGAATTCTTGGATTAGTTGATCTACTAATGAAGAATGTGAAGTGATCGCAACCAGCTTTGTTATTGCAGCCATAATCCAGGACGTTGATTCAGGAGTCAGAGAGCTTTGGAGCAGAACACTGTGAAGTTTAGATATTACAGATTCTGTAGAAACTTGCTTGGCCAAATAGGAATATTCTCCTAATACCTGAAAAACAGCAAGATCTGTACATGAGAAATGCAAGTAATAATGTACTTTAAAGTACTGGCGTCAGCACAACCAGATAACCCTGCCAATGGATCAGACACCCAATCCCTTAAAGGGGTACTCCACTGGAAAACATTCATTTTTAAATCAACTGGTGGCAGAAAGGTAAACAGATTTGTAAATTACTACTATTAAAAATCTACTATTTAGTTGTAACAGATCTACTCTTTAGTTGTAACCATAAATAACAGTTTAGAAATTACATGCATGCCTCTTTATAGTCCAAAGGAGGACATACACTGTAGTTTACAATTTATATACAGAATGAAGCCACATATACAGTTGAGTAACTTTTTAAACAGTATTATGTACTAATACAGTGTTTCCCAACCAGTGTGCCTCCAGTTGCAGTTTTGCAACAGCTGGAGGCACCTTGGTTGGGAAAACTGTACTAATACCATGTTACAGATTGTACTATAGCCCGTGGTTTTAGTTAGTTCGGCAGGCTAAAATCTCTTAAAGGGGTACTCCAGTGGAAAAAAAATTTTTTTAATCAACTGGTGCCAGAAACGTTGGGCGTAAATGTACGTCCTGGTGAGCTGATACTTAACGCACCAAGACGTACATTTACGTCCTATACATAACCGCGAGCATCGGAGCGATGCTCTGGTCATGCGTGGCAGGTCCCGGCTGCTGATAGCAGCCAGGGACCCGCCGGTAATGGGGGACATCCGCGATTGCGCGGATGTCCACCATTAACCCCTCAGATGCCGTGATCAATACAGATCACAGCATCTGCAGCACTGCGGTCTCTAAAATGGATGATCGGATCGCCCGCAGCACTGCCGCGGCGATCCAATCATCCAGAACGGCAGACGGAGGTCCCCTCACCTGCCTCTCTGCCTTTAATGGGTCTTCTGCTCTGGTCTGGGATCGAGCAGACCAGAGCAGAAGATGACCGATAATACTGATCAGTGCTATATCCTATACATAGCACTGAACAGTATTAGCAATGGAATGATTGCTATAAATAGTCCCCCTATGGGGACTATTATAGTGTAAAAGTAAAAAAAAAAATGTGAAACCCCCCTCCCCCAAAAAACGTAAAATTGTCCTATTTTCCCTATTTCACCCCCAAAAAGTATAAAGAAAATATTTTATATACATATTTGGTATCGCCGCGTGCGTAAATATCCGAACTAATAAAATAAAATGTTAATGATACCATAAGGTGAATGGCATGAACGTTATAAAAAAAAAAAATTTTCAAGCGGCTATTTAGAATTCTTTTTTTTTTATTTTTTTTTTTATTCCCCCAAAAATGTATAAAAAATGTATTAAAAGATTTATATGAGCAAATATGGTATCAATAAAAAGTACAGATCACGACGCAAAAAATTAGCCCTCATACCGCCGCTTATACGGAAAAATGAAAAAGTTATAGGTCTTCAAACTAGGGGGATTTTAAATGTACTAATTTGGTTAAACAGTTTGCGATTTTTTTTTTTTAAGCGCAACAGTAATAGAAAAGTACGGTATGTTACCATAGGTATCATTTTAATCGTATTGACCCAAAGAATAAAGAACACGTCATTTTTACCGTAAATTGTACGGCGTGAAAACGAAACCTTCCAAAATTAGCAAAATTGCGGTTTTCTTTTCAATTTCCCCACACAAATAGTATTTTTTTGGTTGCGCCATACATTTCATGGTAAAGTGAGTGATGGCATTACAACGGACAACTGGTCGCGCAAAAAAAAAGCCCTCATACTAGTCTGTGGATGAAAATATAAAAGAATTATAATTTTTTGAAGGCGAGGAGGAAAAAACAAAAACGTAAAAATAAAACTGTCCTTAACGCCCAAATGGGCTGAATCCTTGAGGGGTTAAATGCGGGTAGATAAAGAGTTTTTGAAAGTACAGACAGGCTGAAATAAACAAGGTGTGAGCACACTAAGTGGCCTTAAAGCAGAACATAATCATTTTAATGAAATAAATCCACAACTAATTAAAGTCACATTCTTTCCAAACATTTCCAGTAAGCAGATTTAAAACTTTTGCAAATTGGGAAAAGTTAAATATTGTTGTACTTATTTTAAAATCCTCCGCGCGCGAGCGCAGAGTATAATTGGAAGTTAGCCAGTGTGAAACAGCCAATTTACATGGCGGCTCAGAAGCGAACAGCCGAGCCTATGAATAGAATATGCTAATGTCTGCTTCATGTCCCGAGCACAAAGACAGGCTTTTCACTAATATCTTCCTCACCCAGCTGATAACCTGTAGGAAGCTCTGTGGATAATGCACATTCTCCATTTCCAGTAAGGAGAGATAAGACTGCACTGCATACAGCCTCAGCTGTCCATCTTCTTTTTCATCACCAAATCCTGCAGAGATGAAAAATTACATTTAGAAAAAAAACACACGGGGAGCACAAGCTGGACAAAAGGGACTGTGAAATCTACTTTCTCTACTGACAGTCTTGGGATATTATGTAGAAACGGTGTTCAGGCACAATGATCCTAGTTTACAGAAGGTTTATTGCAGACCTGCAGCCTCCAATTGTTATCATTTAGAAAGATAGCATAACTCCCAAAAATATTCTGATTAAAAAAAAAAAAAAAACACAAAAGGAAACTAAAAAGGAAACACGAATGGGAATCAGCTTTCTGTCAGTAAAGCAACAAAATAGATGTTTTTTTGTTAAAGGGGTATTCCAGGAAAAAACTTTTTTTTAGATCAACTGGCTCCAGAAAGTTAAACAGATTTGTAAATTACTTCTATTAAAAAATCTTAATCCTTCCAATAATTATCAGCTGCTGAAGTTGAGTTGTTCATTTCTGTCTAAGTGCTCTCTGAGACACGTGTCTCGGGAGCTGTCCAGAGTAGAAGCAAATTCCCATAGCAAACCTATTCTACTCTGTGCAGTTCCTATGGGAATTAGCTTCTACTTTGGACAGCTCCCGAGACACGTGTCATCAGAGAGCACTTAGAAAAGAACAACTCAACTTCAGCTGCTCATAAGTACTGAAAGGATTAAGATTTTTTAATAGAAATAATTTACAAATCTGTTTAACTTTATGGAGCCAGTTGATTTATAAAAAAAAAAAATAAAAAAAAAAAGGTTTTTTTCTGGATAACCCCTTTAACAGCCTCCCTACCAATTATGTAAAGTCTGCATAAGCCAGTGTTTCCCAACCAGGGAGCCTCCAGCTGTTGCAAAACTAAAACTCCCAGCATGCCCGGACAGCCTTGTTGGGAAACACTGGTATAGGTTATTAGTGTCTGATCAATAGGGGTTAGACACCCAGCATCAGCAAAAGCTGCAGTGTCCACATGTGCAAAGAGCAAAGCAAGACGCAGACAGCGCCATACATTGTATGATGGCCATGCTGGGTTACTACAGCTCAGGACCCCTTCACTTCAATAGGAGCTGAATTGCAGTTACCCAGCATGGCCGCTAGACTGTATATATGTGCTGACTACTTCTTCCACTGCTCTCTGTATATGCAGGCACTACAGCTGACATTTATCATTGTCTTTAGACTGTTTTTTGTGTCTAGTAAAGGCGCAAGCAGGGTTTATTTGCGCCTTTTGGTTTACACATTTTTGCTGATTTTTAGTTGCACTCCACTGATTTTGGCAATATACATGATATGGAAGGGTTTTATGAACTGCGCCTTTTTGTGAAAAGGCGCAAAGAAAGGCGCAATTAAACCCTGCTTGCGCCTTTTCTAGACACAAAAAAACTGTCTAAAGACAATGATAAATGTCAGCTGTAGTGCCTGCATATACAGAGAGCAGTGGAAGAAGTAGTCAGCGCATATATACAGTCTAGCGGCCATGCTGGGTAACTGCAATTCAGCTCCTATTGAAGTGAAAGGGTCCTGAGCTGTAGTAACCCAGCATGGCCATAATACAATGTATGGCGCTGTCTGCCTCTTGCTTTGCTCTTTGCACATGTGGACACTGCAGCTTTTATTTTATTGATCAGATACTAATGATCTATACCAGTGTTTCCCAACCAGGGTGCCTCCAGCTGTTGCAAAACTACAGCTCCCAGCATGACTCCCAGCCGAAGGCTGTCCGGGCATGCTGGGAGTTGTAGTTTTGCAACAGCTGTAGGCACCCTGGTTGGGAAACACTGGCATAAGCGCTAATGAATTACAGACTAAAGGGGTCATCTCAGCACAACATCAATGTGGGATCGGTAATGGTTTGACCAATGTGACCCCCTTCTTTGGTAGAAAATAGCAGCACATATGTCAAGAAACCGTTGTGTCAGTTCTTTTAGCCTCTGTCATCTTTTTCTAAAAGCCAAGTCGTAAAAACCCATTATAGTCATAACCTGGTCATGTGGTCCCTGGAAAAAAAGCATAGGAGGTGAAGTGGTTCAGCGCTTTTCTAAGGGGTCACAGAGTTTTCTAATCACTGATAAGACATCTTAGCGAAATGTCATCAATGTTTGAGCTGAGATAAGCTTTTAACCCAACTTGTTAGAAAGGTTAACATCTTTATAGGGGAACTCCGGTGGAAACAAGTAGAAAACAAATGTTTTTAGATCTACTGGTGCCAGAAAGTTAAAACAGATTTGTAAATCCTGGAAGGTGACTGTTCCGACCATCTACAGACTCCAGGTACGTAATCACATCAGGAAATTATATCACATCTCTGTTAAGGAAGTGCAGATACCATTACCCTACATTTTGCAGCGCTGGAGCAACGCATTAACGGGCCCACCACGGAAGGATCTATTTTATTCTTGGCTGTCACACTATTCATTCAACATTTTCAGGTATCCAACTAGCATATACCATACCATTTAATTATTGCACTATATTATGGTCCCCCATTCATTTTTTAAATCCTCATCCATAATTTCAGAAACCTATGTACATTGTCCCATTATGATGAAGCACTACAAATCTTAAGGTAGGACATAATTTCTGTTTTTTATCTATTGTCATTTCTCCCAGCTATTTCCCAGCGCGTGCGCCTATTATATTTAGATTTGTAAATGACTTCTATTAAAAAAAATCTTAATCCTTCCAGCACTAATCCTTTCAGCTGCTGTATACTACATAAAAAATGTCTTCCTGAACACAGTGCTCTCTGCTGACACCTCTGTCCTTGTCAGGAACTTGAAGAATAATGAAGAAAAAGAACCATTTCTGCGGGCGCTGTTCCTGACTCCAGAAGTATCAAACAGGAAGCTGAAGTATGGATAAAGTGCTGTATAGCACTATGTTTATTAAAGTCTGAGGAAGGAGGACTGTTCCTCTGAAACGCGTCATTGGTTCATGTACTTTAATAAACATAGTGCTATACAGCACTTTAACCATACTTCAGCTTCCTGTTTGATACTTCTAGAGTCAGGAACAGTGCCCACAGAAAAGGTTCTTTTTCTTAATTATTCTTCATGCTCCATATGGGAGAAGTTCACTTCCATTCCATTCCTACCTTGGGCCGAGCAGTTCATCTCCAGAGGATCAGTGATACCCCACAGGGGTGATATGCGCAATATCTCCCTAATCAGGTGAGCGGCCATCTTGAAGAGCCGACTTTGTCCTGTCCCTTTTGGGAGCTCGGTACCTTGGGTGATACACAAGGCACTGTCCTCCCCTTGTTTTTTTTTGTCTCTCTTACTACATGTAAGGAACTGTCCAGATTAGAAGCATATGCCAATAGAAAACCTCTCCTGCTCTGGACAGTTCCTGACATGGACAGAGGTGTCAGCATAGAGCACTGTTGTCAGACTGGAAAGAACTTCACAAATTTCTCTGTAGTATATCTGTAGCATACAGCAACTGATAAGTACTGGAAGGGATAAGATTTTTAAAAAGAAATTATTTTAAAAAAACTGTTTAACTTTCTTGTACCAGTTGATTTGAAAAAAATTTTTTTTCCCCAACAGAGTTCCCCTTTAATTTATGGTCATAATGTACTTAGGATTAATTACAATTAAAAAGGAGTAGGTCTTAAAAGGTTTGTAGCTTGTTTAACCATCAGTGACGGAGCAACACTATACCATGATTCTGCCACGGCATTAAATTTGTTTACATTGAGTCACACGATATACAAAGCTGAATATAGCAACAAGGAAACTGCCAACAGCATAGCCTAACATTCTGGGTTCACTGCCGATGGTCTGATATAATTGGAACTGCTGACTGCATTACGTCTCTTCTTATCGTGCATACCTCATCTAATTAAACTGCCAGGATGCTGGTTATATATACATTTTACTATATATCTGCAACTATAAAATTTAGGACATCCCCAACTGTCACGATCACACCCTATCGGTCCAGCCAAGACGCTAGAGAGAGTGTGATGGTGCAAGGGTTAAAGCTGCCAGACCTCTGGGTATCCACTACTAGTCCCAGCAAGTCACCAAATTAACCCTTAGATAAACGTGTTCCACCCGAGCTGCCTTCAGAAAGGTGAGCTCATATATTTAGAGATCAAAGACCAGAGCTGATTAATTAAACATTTAATCTGATAAAAAGGTATCACAGTGCTAAATATATAAAAATACAGGAACAAATGACATACAGGTATAAAAATATATAAAAGAGTTTAGCAAGTTCAGAAAGCAAAAATGAAGTTCTTACAGAGTAATAGTATAGTAGTCCATGAGAGTGGGTCTCCAGCTGTTCTTAGGATGGTCTTGTCAGCTTGGGGCACAGATCTTAACAACCAACTTTGAGTCTAGCATTGTTTAAATATCATATCTGCTTGTTTTTTGGAGGGAAGCTCCTCTCCCCCCTCCCCTCTGATCCCACCAAGGGGCATCTGTTATCTCCCATCCTGCCGCTTCAAAGAAACTCCTGACTTCAAACAACCAGCCAGGCCCCCTAATAAACTGCAATACACAAACAGGGACACACCGTCTGAATGACCCCTCACCCCCAGGTCTTAGTTTATACACAGATGCAATAATAAAACACATGTATGTTTCCATAATCAGGCCTTGGGCCTGACACCAACTTCAACATCTAGAATGTCTTTAAAGTGTAACTGTCATTTCAGAAAACTTTTGACATGGCCATTATATTACATGGACTGAGCTGAGCCTTAAACCCGTAAAGGGGTACTCCGGTGAAAAACATTTTTTTTTTTTTTTTAATCAACTGGTGCCAGAAAGTTAAACAGATTTGAAAATGACTTCTATTAAAAATCTTTACCCTTCTAGTACTTTTTTTGCATATGTATGCTACAGAGGGAATTCTTTTCTTTTAGAATTTCTTTTTTGTCTTGTCCACAGTGCTCTCTGCTGACACCTGATGCCCTTATCAAGAACTGTCCAGAGCAGAAGAAAATCCCCATTACAAACCTATGCTGCTCCGAAGAGTTCCTGATACGGACAGAAGTGTCAGCAGAGAGCACTGTGGACAATTCAAAAAGAAAAGAATCCTCTGTATCACACAGCTGCTAAAAAGTACTGGAAGGGTAAAGATTTTTTAATAGAAGTAATTTACAAATCCGTTTAACTTTCTGGCACCAGTTGATTTAAAAAAAAAAAAAAAAATTCCACCAGAGTACCCCTTTAACCCCTTAAGGACCAGGCCATTTTATACCTTAAGGACCGGAGCGTTTTTTGCAATTCTGACCACTGTCACTTTAAACATTAATAACTCTGGAATGCTTTTAGTCATCATTCTGATTCCGAGATTGTTTTTTCGTGACATATTCTACTTTAACTTAGTGGTAAAATTTTATGGTAACTTGCATCCTTTCTTGGTGAAAAATCCCCAAATTTGATGAAAAAAATGAAAATTTTGCATTTTTCTAACTTTGAAGCTCTCTGCTTGTAAGGAAAATGGATATCCAAAATATATATTTTTTGGGTTCACATATACAATATGTCTACTTTATATTTGCATCATAAAATTTATGAGTTTTTACTTTTGGAAGACACCAGAGGGCTTCAAAGTTCAGCAGCAATTTTGAAATTTTTCACAAAATTTTCAAACTCACTATTTTTCAGGGACCAGTTCAGTTTTGAAGGGGATTTGAAGGGTCTTCATATTAGAAATACCCCATAAAAGACCCCATTATAAAAACTACACCCCCTAAAGTATTCAAAAAAACATTCAGTAAGTGTATTAACCCTTTAGGTGTTTCACAGGAATAGCAGCAAAGTGAAGGAGAAAATTCAAAATCTTCATTTTTTACACTCGCATGTTCTTGTAGACCCAATTTTTGAATTTTTGCAAGGGGTAAAAAGGAGAAAATTTTTACTTGTATTTGAAACCCAATTTCTCTTGAGTAAGCACATACCTCATATGTCTATGTTAATTGTTCGGCGGGCGCAGTAGAGGGCTCAGAAGGGAAGGAGCGACAAATGGTTTTTGGGGGGCATGTCACCTTTAGGAAGCCCCTATGGTGCCAGAACAGCAAAAAAAAAAAACACATGGCATACCATTTTGGAAACTAGACCCCTCGGGGAACGTAACAAGGGGTAATGTGAACCTTAATACCCCACAGGTGTTTCACGACTTTTGCATATGTAAAAAAATATATATTTTTTTTACCTAAAATGCTTGGTTTCCCAAAATTTTTACTATTTTAAAAATGGTAATAGCAGAAAATACCCCCCAAAATTTGAAGCCCAATTTCTCCCGATTCAGAAAACACCCCATATGGGGGTGAAAAGTGCTCTGCTGGCGCACTACAGGTCTCAGAAGAGAAGCAGTCACATTTGGCTTTTTGAAAGCGAATTTTGCTCTGGGGGCATGCCGCATTTAGGAAGCCCCTATGGTGCCAGGACAGCAAAAACAAAACCACATGGCATACCATTTTGGAAACTAGACCCCTCGGGGAACGTAACAAGGGGTAATTTGAACCTTAATACCCTACAGGTGTTTCACGACTTTTGCATATGTAAAAAAATATATATTTTTTTTACCTAAAATGCTTGTTTTCCCAAAAAATTTACATTTTTTAAAAGGGTAATAGCAGAAAATACCCCCCAAAATTTGTAACGCAATTTCTCCCAAGTACGGCCATACCCCATATGTGGCCCTAAACTGTTGCCTTGAAATACGACAGGGCTCCAAAGTGAGAGCGCCATGCGCATTTGAGGCCTAAATTAGGGACTTGCATAGGGTTGGACATAGGGGTATTCTACGCCAGTGATTCCCAAACAGGGTGCCTCCAGCTGTTGTAAAACTCCCAGCATGCCTGGACAGTCAACGGCTATCTGGCAATACTGGGAGTAGTTGTTTTGCAATAGCTGGAGGCTCCGTTTTGGAAACAGTGGCGTACCAGACGTTTTTCATTTTTATTGGGGAGGGGGGTTGTATAGGGGTATGTGTATATGTAGTGTTTTTTACTTTTTATTTTATTTTGTGTTAGTGTAGTGTAGTGTTTTTAGGGTACAGTCGCAAGGGCGGGGGTTCACAGTAGTTTCTCGCTGGCAGTTTGAGCTACGGCAGAAAATTTGACGCAGCTCAAACTTGCAGCCGGATACTAACTGTAATCCTCCGCCCATGTGAGTGTACCCTGTACGTTCACATTGGGGGGGGGGGGGGGAATCCAGCTGTTGCAAAACTACAACTCCCAGCATGTACGGTCTATCAGTGCATGCTGGGAGTTGTAGTTTTGCAACCGCTGGAGGCTCCGTTTTGGAAACAGTGGCGTACCAGACGTTTTTCATTTTTATTGGGGAGGGGGGCTGTGTAGGGGTATGTGTATATGTAGTGTTTTTTACTTTTTATTTTATTGTGTGTTAGTGTAGTGTAGTGTTTTTAGGGTACAGTCACACGGGCGGGGGGGGTTCACAGTAGTTTCTCGCTGGCAGTTTGAGCTGCGGCAGAAATTTTGCCGCACCTCAAACTTGCAGCCGGATACTTACTGTAATCCTCCGCCCATGTGAGTGTACCCTGTACGTTCACATTGGGGGGGGGGAACATCCAGCTGTTGCAAAACTACAACTCCCAGCATGTACGGTCTATCAGTGCATGCTGGGAGTTGTAGTTTTGCAACAGCTGGAGGCACACTGGTTGTGAAACACCGAGTTTGGTAACAAACTCAGTGTTTTGCAACCAGTGTGCCTTCAGCTGTTGCAAAAGCTACAACCCCCAGTATGTACGGACAGCGGAAGGGCATGCTAGGTGTTGTAGTTATGCAACAGCTGGAGGCATACTACTTTGGCTGGGGATGCTGGGGATTGTAGTTATGCAACAGCTGGAGACACACTGGTTTGCTACTTAACTCAGTGTGCCTTCAGCTGTTGCAAATCTACAACTCTCAGCAGTCACCGACAGCAAACGGGCATGCTGGGAGTTGTAGTTATGCAACCACCAGATGCACCACTACAACTCCCAGCATGCACTTTAGCTGATTGTGCAAGCTGGGAGTTGTAGTTACACAACAGCTGAAGGTACACTTTTCCATAGAAAGAATGTGCCTCCAGCTGTTGCAAAACTACAAGTCCCAGCATGCCCATAAGGGCATGCTGGGAGTTGTGGTGGTCTGCCTCCTGCTGTTGCATAACTACAGCTCCCAGCATGCCCTTTTTGCATGCTGGGAGCTGTTGCTAAGCAACAGCAGGAGGCTGTCACTCACCTCCAACGATCCTCGCTGCACCAGGTCAGTTCCTCGTCGTCTCCGCCGCCGCCGCTGCTCCTGGGGCCCCGATCCCAACAGGGGCCCCGATCCCAACAGGGGTGCACGTCCCGCACCCGCTCACGTCCTCCGGAAGAGGGGCAGAGCGGGTTGCGGGAGTGACACCCGCAGCAGGCGCCCTGATTGGTCGGCCGGTAATCCGGCCGACGAATCAGGGCGATCGTGAGGTGGCACCAGTGCCACCTCACCCCTGCTGGCTCTGGCTGTTCGGGGCCGTCTCTGACCCGATTGACCCGGAATCCGCCGCAGATCGCTGGACTGAATTGTCCAGCGATCTGCGGCCATCGCAGACATGGGGGGTCATAATGACCCCCCTGGGCGATATGCCCCGATGCCTGCTGAACGATTTTAACAGGCATCGGGCACCGGCTCCGCTCCAGATGGTTGCGGGGGGCCGGTAAAACACATGACGTTCTCATACGTCATGTGTCCTTAAGGACTCGGAAATGGAGACGTATGAGAACGTCATGTGTCCTTAAGGGGTTAAGGACTCATTTTGACAGGGTTTTTCATTTTTTCCTCCTCACCTTCTAAAAATCATAACGCTTTCATTTTTCCACCTACAGACCTATATGAGGGCTTCTTTTATGTACTACCAATTTTAATTTGTAATGATATCAGTCATTTCACCACAAAATCTATGGTGAAACAAAAAAAATAAAAAATTCTTTGTGAGTGAAAATTTGAAAAAAAAAAACAAGAAAAAAAAAAAACTTTCTATGCAGTGCACTTTTCGGTAAGAATTACATCTTTATTCTGTAGGTCCATACGGTTACAAGAATACCCAATTCATGTAGGTTTTATATTATTTTAAAACATTATTATAACTACATGCACCAAAATTAATATGTTTAAAATCTTCTGACCCCTATAACTTTTTTTTATTTTTCCGCATATGGGGCTATATGAGTGTTTATTTTTTGCGCCGTGGTTTGTAGTATTATCAGTATCAGTATCAGTATTATTTTTGTTTTGATGGGAATTTTTGATCCTTTTTTATTAGTTATTTTTTAGGGTATAAAAAAAAAATTACCAAAAATACGCAATTTTGTACTTTTTACGTATATGCCATTGACCGTGCCGTTTAATTAACATTATATTTGCCATTTAATTAACATTATATTTTTATAGTTCAGCCATTTATGCATGCGGTGATACCACATGTTTATTTTTATTATGTTTACATAATTTGGGGATTTTGGCGATTTCAACTTTTAGTATGGAAGGGGTTAATTAACATTTCTTAACTTTTTTTTACACCATTTTTTTAGTCCCCATAGGTCAGTGTTATCTGCGCTCGATTGCTTCAGACTGGTGAGCCAGGCTGGAGCATCACAGAGGAGTTCGGACGACGAGGAGGAAGGTAAGGACCATCCCACCATCCTTTAAGTTGATCGGGAAACCATGGTTTTACCGCAATGATCCCCATCAGCCCGACTGAGCTGCTGGGAATGCTTTTTTTTTTTTTTTCATTTTAGACATGGTGATCAACTTTGATAGCAGCGTCTAAGGGGTTAATGCTGGGCATAATCACGATCGGTGATGTCCGGCATTAGACACTGGTCCCGGTCATTGACAGCCGCCAAGACCACCCCGCTATGATGCGGGGTCAGCTTTTGACCCTGCGTCATAGCAGGGAAGCAGGCGCAGGGCGTACAGGTTCACCCTGCATCCTGAAGAGGTTAAAAGGGAATGAGAAAGTCATCAGAAAAATACATACTGTTTGAATTAGGTTTTTATATTAAAGGGGTTATTCAGAGATAAAAACAAAGAGCTAATTTCTTCCAAAAACAGCACCACCTCAGTCCTCAGGTTGTGTGTGGTATTGTAGCACAGTTCCATTGACGTAAAAGGAGCCAAGTTGTAATATCACACACACGGGTAATACTGTTTTTCGATGACAGATCATTTCCCAGTAATGCCTTTCTGAGCATCACAGTGAAAAGTGAGACAAGTAGAGAAAGAAAACTAGATCCACCTGTGAAAGGTTCACCGAGAATGCTCAGTAATGTCTGCAATTTATCTGATTGGGACAGGTAAAGTCTATTGTTTTCTAGGTCAAGGGGTCCTGCTGTAAAGCAGATCACTGAATGCTGTTAAAACGCTTGGCCTAAATGGCAGCCCCCATAACTTTAACTGGTTAAATACCATGATCTATACAGATCACGGCATTCCAACTATTTCCTGGTGTTTAGTGGTCCCATCGCACCACTAAACTCCCTGAGATGTCATCCAAAGGAGACAATGGATTGTTGGGAAAGCCTGAGGCCTTACTTCTGCTCCTCAGGCCTACCTGGCTCTGTGATTGCTGAAGGCAATAGAGAGCAGATAGCATAGATCAATTTAATGCTATAGTTTTACACTGACCTAAGTAAAACAAAATAAAGTAATTTTTTTTTTTTTTTATATAATCCCCCCCCCCCCAATAAAAATTTTAATCACCCCCATTACCTAATTTTCAAATAAAACACTGTAAAATAAATATTTGGAAAAACAGCACTCTGCAGAGTCCTTCTTTTTGTTTATTTTAGCGATTAGTGAAGATCCGGGTGCTGAGACCCCCACCAATAGCTTGAACGAACATGTCAAAAGTTTTCTGGAATGACAATTACACTTTAAATAAGCTTATATTATTGAAAAAATGGCTACACCTTCAACTGTTGCAGGAAAGAACTGGCATCTATATTGGTTAGTATATTACTCGGTCAATATATGAAATCAACAGCACATTAACTATACACCCCAACACGTATTAATAAACATCAGCTGCTTTATATAAAGTGTGCTTACATATTCTTTCTAACATCATGCAAGTAAGACATCATACAGTAAGTGTATACATTGTAAGAAGTCCTTGGTACATAAGTGTGAAGTATGCAAGACCCCAACATACATTATTTATCTGCTGGAAAAGGCTTAAAAGGGGTACTCCGTTGCTCAGTGTTTGGAACAAACTGTTCCGAATGCTGGAACCGGCACCGGGAGCTCGTGACATCATAGCCCTGCCCCCTCATGATGTCACACTCCGCCCCCTCAATGCAAGTCTATCGGAGGGGGCGTGATGGCTGTCACGCCCCCACCCATAGACGTGCATTGAGGGGGTGGGGTCTGATCTCATGAGGGTGTGGGGTTATGATGTCACAAGCTCCCGGTGCTGGCTCCAACGTTCAAAACAGTTTGTTCCAAACGCTGAGCAACGGAGTACCCCTTTAACACCAAAATGTATGTCCAAGTCTGGTATCCAAAGCATATCAAAGTGCAAATCATGTGACATATAAAAAGGGGCTTACCTTCAGCCAGAAGCCGGAGAAAGTTGTTAGGAATATCTGGGTGCACCAGGTCTCCACCAATGGAAAACACTACATTCATAGTCTCAACAAACCACTGATTGCTTGGTGAAAATGTTATAAATATTGTCAAGGAAAATTATTTGATTACGAAAAAGAAAAACAACACAGACTAAGAACCACAAGAAGTGGTGAGTAAGACAGCTTCAGTTATAGCCCAACGAGTACAAGTCTGAAATGGATCTGTCATAATGTAAGGGCAATTAATGACAGGGTCATAGCAGAACTTTGATCTGATCCTAAATCAGCTTACAGAAGATCTTTCAGGAGGGCAACTGGAGACCAAGCTGGTGGACGGGGCTCCTGTTGGATTCCACCATCAGCAGAACAGGCAAAACAACTTGCAGTTTATGTCAAAACATGAGCAAAATGTTTAATAAAGACCCATGGGTCTACCCATGTTGACTAGTACTGTTCCGTGTCTACATCAGCTATACAAGTAAACAAATGTCTGGAGTTACAGCTTAAAGTGTACCTGTCAGATTACCCCAAAAAACTAAACTGTTATATGTTGCTCAGTACCTCATACTGATCATGTACATGTAATTTTTACGTGTCTATGACCGATATTTCTCTCAGAATTACCTTTTATTTACATGCAGTAAGAATTTATTTTATAAACTTGCAGGGAGCGTGCCCCTCTCTTCTCCTCAGTGTGATAACCACTTCCTCTCCTCCCCCTCCCCCACTGGTCTCAGGAGCGAGATACATACACACAGTTTGTATAGATACACACACATTCACTTCATGTATTCATACACACACATTACATAGACACACAGATACACACACATACATATATATCCACACACACATATATACATGCAGGGAAACTTACTTTTGTTTACTGTGCTCCTGCCCCTCCCCCCTGCTTATCACAGGAGAGATTAAGTAAATACAGGCAGGCAGAGTGAGGGGGGCTGGGAGAGAGCACAGCAGCTCTAGGCCTGTCAATTATGAAGTGTGTCCATGACATAGGTGATGACCAGTGGACACTACAGGACTGGTATGTATCCCTGTAGGGGATACATAGTTGTTTGACTGGCGATTTCAGTATGAAATACTGAACATTTTCTGATGAAAGCAATTGCAAATCCTATTGGTTTCATACAACATATGAAAAGTTTTTATATCTGACAGTGCCCATTTAAGGTCATCTGGAAACTATACAAAAAAGCCGGTGTGCAGTATATGAAATTATACTAATAATGTTAATCTAATTTTGGCTATATTGTTTGTTACATTATTTAGCTTTTTATTTTGTAGGCATTTTCTAACAAGTTTATTTAGGTAAATATTACCTGAATAAAAAGAATTCTTACAATTTTGGATAAAACTATTACTAATAGGTGAAAACATTTCACTAGATCAAAGCCCAGTACCAATAGTGTAGAATGGTTTCCAAAGGGTCTGAAATAGAGACGGCTGTGTAAATGTATGTAACAAAGTACTGCATGATACATTATAAGAAAACTGACTATTAGCTTTTTCTTTAGTCAGGACAATAGATTTGTTCTTTATATATTATTATTATTATTAATATTGATAAGGATATTTTTCCGCTAAGTCTGCTATTTTTCCAACCAGTGCAATGACTGTATATTCATCCTTACTTTGCTTTAAATACTCCAGCATTTTCTGTACAATAACTGTAACATTCTGTTCATTGGTGATTCGATACAGAAGCTCCAATGTCTATAAAAATAAAAAAAATAAAAAAAATTAAAACATATTTTTCTATTTTTTAAATACATTGACAGCAACATGTTACCATTCCCCTTGTGACATACTCCCGAATCAGCTCTCCTAATTCTACATAGTTGATTTTGTGCAGGTTATGAGTGCACTATAATGTATATGAAAGACATTTAGCAAACCCCACCCATATTGCAGATTTTAAATTGTATGGATGTCACGCCCCCTCCCATAGACATGAATGGAGGGGGCGTTGTGTGACGTCACAAGGGGGCGTGGTGTGACATCAGGGCCACAACCACCCGAACCAAGCGCTCTGAACATTATGGGAGAGATTATCAAAACCTGTGCAGAGGAAAAGTTGCCCAGTTGCCCATAGCAACCAATCAGCTCACTTTTCACTGTTAATAAGGCCTCTGCAAAATGAAAGAAGCGATCTGATTGGTTGCCATGGGCAACTGGGCAACTTTTCCCCTGCACAGGTTTTGATAAATGTCCCCAAAATGTTCAGAACGCCAGGTACGTGCTCGGTGATGGCATGGGTTCCAACAGCCAGACCCCTGCAATCAGATATCTTATCCCCTGTCCTCTAAATAGGAAATAAGATGTCTAGGAACGGAGTACCCCTTTAAGGCTGGATTCACATACACCACTGTATGTAGCATTTTTTCCACTCCATTGTTTAGATTAATACAGTGTGGTCATGTTAAACATGAAAGTTTCTTTAGTGAAATATAATAAAAAACACTATGTACAAAGCACTTTGTTTTTAGCGGTTTTTGTAACATTTTTGGAGTAACTAAAGCGGCATGCTCTAGGTATGGCATTTTTTTTTTTTTTATAGCGGTTTTAAATGAAAGTGAAAGAAAAAAAAAGCATGATGATGTCCACATGAATGATTTATTCCATACAAACCTCTCTTTTAATGATGGGATCGGGGTGGTCTAAGCATTCGATTATTGTCATTTGGTGTTGCAAGGCCAGACTGGGGTCTTGCTGGATAACATATGTAAGTGCCTTAAGTCCTAAAGGAGAGAATCATAATTTTTAGAATAAGACTCAAAATCAGCAAGGTATTTGGCTCCATATTAAAATGCTATGACAACTGCAATGCAAAAGCCACAGTTGCGCCTCATTTATTCGGGAAGTATCAGCCTTATAGCCAGTCGGCAGAGTATATAAATGGTGCCTACTAGTATATCGGCCCTCATTTACTACGCTCTTTGCAAGTGGTTTTGTTGAGTTTTTAGCTCACACTGTTTGCACTGTCTTTTACAAGCGTTTTTTTATTTTATTTTAGCGCTCGCTGTTTTGCGGTTTGCCATTGTGCTCCATCATGTGAAGAGAATACTATGGGGAACATTTCTGACCAAAACAAAGATGGTCTGAAAATAATCTTACAAAACCACATTACCCAATCCCTTCACTTCTGACTCTTGGGAATTCTGGATGTTTTTATTCTAAAGGGATTTTTCTTGGTAACAGGTTCCCTAGTTAAAATGAGTGTACAATTCTTTATTTGGAATGTAAATTAGAATTATTTTTATTCCTGCGTGCGACAAAAAAAATCCAAAAAACACAAATAAAAATAAATGAGGGAAAAAAAACACATGGATTATTAAACCTACAACAAATCCAACCCTACACTCTTCGTAAATTAGGGCAACAGTGTCTGTCTTTATGACACAATCCAAGTACTCACATACAATCCTGTGAATGTTCATTATTATGTCCATAGTGGTTTCCAGTGTGAAGATATAGGTCTTTCTGTTATTAAGCAAATGAGGCTAAAAAGCCCAGAGGGAGTTTCCCAGCACATCAAGAGTCCAGGCAAGTCCGGCCCATGCCCTCTTTATCACCACCATGGCCCACTTGTTTGAATGACAGCCACTAGAAGAAGAGGACATGGGCTGGGCCAACCTGGGCTGTGGCTGTGCTAGGGAACGCCCCCCTGGGGACTTGAGACTCATTTGCATTATAAACAAAAAAGGCTTCTATGTTAACAATGGAAAGGACTAGAGAGATTTAAAAAAAAAAAAAAAAAAAAAAAAAAAAAGAAGAAGAAAGAATGCCCAGAATACTGCTGACTAGTCCCATCTAACCATGTGCTTATTTACACTCCTGTTTTTCTGCTGAAAATCTGTTTTTATGTCTGAATTGCAGCTGTATAAATAATAAATAGAGTCTATTCTGAAAAGGCTTCCATTTACATTCCCTGCCAAAAGTTATGGCAGATATTTTTAGACTTTTATTATTTTAAAGCATTCCAGTCATTTAGAAAAACTTTTGACATGTCATGAAGAAATGTCAAAAGTTTTGATTGGTCTAGGCCTCAGTGCTGAGACCCACACAGATCTCTAGATATACGCAGATGAAGAACAGCAGCTCAGTCAGTCACTTTACACACTAGGGGCTCCATAGACCATAATGGAGCCAGTCTCTTGCATTGGAGTGTAGCGCACTGCAGTGTACTTACCAGCTACATGTAGCAATTAGTGGGGGAGTTGGCACAGAGACCTTGACCGATTAAAACGTTTGGCATTTCTCCATGACATTTTAAAAGTTTTTTTTTCTCATGACAATAGCGCTTTAATGTTTACTCTGATAGTTTTACTATTTGTTAAATATGCCCCCCCCCCCCCCCCCCCCAAACACGAACTGAGCATCTCATCATGTAATAAAACTTTGTGCTACTTACCTAAATACTTAAGGTTGATTTTTGGAGAAATAACAAATTTTCCAATACATTTTGCAGCTTTCTCAAATAAATCGGACTTTGGATAAATTGTATAAATAGTTTGAACACATTCAAAAAGGATAGCTGAAAGAGAAGGACATATATATATGTTGCATGATGTCTAATAATGTGTTCTAGATGACCTGTTACCACACTGATCCACAGTTCATTAACGGAAGTTGGTTGCAAAAAGCCTCTAATATGCCAGTCACAATTTTTTTTGGCCTTAATTTGGTCTTGTGCTTGGATGTATAGGGAGAGGTATTAGCACTGGAAAAAGGGAAGTGCTCGTGCTGCCGTACAGAACACTGGTGAGACCTCACTTGGAGTATTGTGCGCAGTACTGGAGACTGTATCTCCATAAGGATTTAAATCAATTATAGAGAGTTCAGAGAAGAGCTACTGAACTAGTATATGGACTACAGGATAAAACTTACCAGGAAAGGTTAAAAGGACCTTAACATGTATAGCTTGGAAGAAAGACAAGATATGATAGAAACTTTGAAAAACATAAAAGGAAATCAACACCATAAAAATGGAGAAGATATTTAAAAGAAGAAAACTATGTCCTACAAGAGGACATAGTTTATATTAGAGGGGGAAAAGTTTGAGCAGGAATATCAGGAAGTATTACTTTACTGAGAGAGTAGTGGATGCATGGAATGGCCTTCCTGCAAAAGTGGTCGCTGCAAATACAGTGAAGGAGATTAAAAGGGGTATTCCAGCTTTATATATCTTATCCCCTATCCAAAGGATAGGGGATAAGATGTATGATCGCAGGGGTCCCGCCTCTGGGGACCCCGGCAATCTCTGTGCAGCCCCCGGCATTCTGTCCCGGTCACTGCCTCCGAGATGGGGATGTGCTCCCTCCATTCATGTCTATGCCCCCCCACATGAATGGAGGGGCGTGGCGTCACTAGGGGGCATGGCCATGACGCCACATCGCTGTCTCGGAGGCAGTGCCTTGCATAGAATGCCGGGGGCTGCACCGAGATCACGGGGTCCCCAGCAGCAGGACTCCTGCAATCATACATCCTATCCCCTATGCTTCAGATAGGGGATAAGATGTATAAAGCCGGAATACCCCTTTAAGCATGCATGGGATAGGCATAAGGCTATCCTTCATATAAGACAGGAAAAGGCATAAGGCTATGCTTGATATAAGATAGGGCCAGGGGCTACTGATGTTTTATCAAGACCTATTACAAGTTACTTTATTTTCCATTATAGATGTAATGGGACAATGAAAAATGTGTTTGCAAAGATGCACATAATCTTGGTAGCAAACTGTCTAACTAAATGTCTGGAGGGGAAAAAAAATTACAGATACTGGCCCAGACTTACTATAAAAAAAAAAAAAAAAAAAAAAAAGTGACCGAATTCTGGCACAATTTTTATCGTAAAATGTTCTTATTATGCTGGGAGTTGTAGTTTTGCAACAGCTGGAGACACAATGTTTGGCAAACACTGGTCTAAGAGTAAGGCAATGGTAGGATTTGTTGTCTTCACTATGTTGATAGGTAAACTTCAAAAGCATAAGTGAAAAGCAGAACCCAAATTAACTTACCGTATGTGATGTTGTGGTTTATTTCTGCTCTTCGTAACGATTCATCTAGTACATCGTAAAGAAGTTGGCTCGTCCTGGAAAAAATAAATATAAAACATCTATAATCTCTGAAAAGGGAAAGGAGTAGACATCAGTACACACTACTTGGAATCTGTCCCATACAAGTCATGCCACACATTTTAGATGCCAGGTTTTAAGCAGGGTTTACACCACATTTATGCGGTACATTACTGGCACCTGGTCAAAAAAGGCATAGGGGAATAACATGTATAGGGGTGGAGTACCCCTTTAATCCCACCTGAAACCTGGCAAAATGGAGTTGCAGTGCTCCAGTGATTGCAAACAATGTCATACTATGTCACACAATGAAGAAATATCGTAAAAACTATGCAGATAATGCAGATAATACAGATAATACAGTCTAATAACTGGTACCATCCAAACAGTTTACCCAGGGTCATCTTTTCCCAGCAGTCTCAGGATCCTCAAGAGCTGAATCTGGAGCCAGGGGGCAGGGACGCTGTGATAGTTAAAGTCTACAGGAAGTTTCCCTCTAACCACTTGTTTCAAAATGGTCACAAATGATCCCGTCAAATCCTTGTATCCAGATGGGCTGTCCTGTGCAGAATGAGAGACGTGAGAAATAACATAAGGCATCCCTTACAGATTACGGGTTATCCAAAGACTTTTATTTACCTTTATAACCTGCAGATAAATATGTAGAGAAGCCGCCATGACACCGACATCCCTGTCACATAACGCCTTCCTGAACTTCTCATGTATGTGCTGTACTTGTGTAGGAGCAATAAGGTAGAACTTATACAATGCCAGGACAGCTTTCCTTCTCACGATTTCCCTAGAAGACAGATAAATATGTAAATAATGTGAAGATCTTCATTCATTTATTTATCTTTATTTTACAACATACATACACAAATGAAAGGGCAAATGTACAGCTCAAATAGTACCTTATGCACAGTCATAAAATACACCATTTACTTCATTTCCTGTACATTTACTGTATTTTTCACCCTATAGGACGCACCAGCGTATAAGACGCACCCTATTTTTAGGTGCAAAATCTAAAAAATTAAAGATTTTGAACCCAATAGTGGTCTTCAACCTGCAGACCTCCAGATGTTGCAAAACTACAACTCCCAGCATGCACAGACAGCCGTTGGCTGTCCGGGCATGCTGGGAGTTGTAGTTTTGCAACATCTGGAGGTCCGCAGATTGAAGACCACTGCATAGGAGGTAGTACTCATGTGTCCCCGCCGCTCCGGACCCGTCACCGCTGCCCTGGATGTCGCTCCATCGCTGTCGCCGTGTCCCCGCCGCTTCGGAACGTCTCTGCTGCCGGCCGGGTATCCTCGCTCTCCGTCGCCGGCATCACGTTGTTACGCACGCCGACGCACGTACGCGACGACGTGATGACGAGGAAGGAGAGCGCCGGCCATACAGGGGATCCCTGAACGGAGAAGACACAGAGGAGGCAGGTAAGGTTCCTCCCCTGTAAGCACTAACCCGGCTATTCAGTCAGGCTGTTCAGGACCGCTGCGGTGAAATCGCGGCGGTCCCGAACAGCCTGACTGAACAGCCGCGTTAGTGTCACTTTCCCTTCAGACACGGCGGTCAGCTTTGATCGCCGCGTCTGAAGGGTTAACACAGGGCATCACCGCGATCGGTGATGTCCTGTATTAGCCGCGGGTCCCGGCCGTTGATGGCCGCAGGGACCGCCGCAATAGGGGTGTATTCACGCACCGACTTTTCCCCCCCAGTTTTGGGGAAGAAAAAGTGCGTCTTATACGGCGAAAAATATGGTACGTCCTCTCATAATAACAACTTCTCCCCAACCCACCAACCAGATGACAGGGAAAAGAAAAAAATAAAACTTTTCCCTTTTTTTTATTAAGCCAACTGATTTTTTTCATATTTTTGGAAATTCACGTTTTTCCTTCTGAAAAGTTGACAGTCAATAATAGAGATAAGCGAACTTACAGTAAATTCGATTCGTCACGAACTTCTCGGCTCGGGCAATAGGGCAATACATCTCTACAGTGGGAGTACAGGTTTAAGCAATCAAATTACCCCTTGCGGGGGAACTGCTAACCTATGTCTGTTGCGTGAAAGACAACACTACTTGTACAAGAAGGGCGATAGTGGTGCAGCCTCCCAGGTAACGGCTCAGGTGTAATTCCAGCCATATAGCAATATTCAAGTAGGGAAGAAGAAAATTCCTGGAGCAATGGCACAGATGGGGCAGACTCTTGTATATTATAATATTTCTGCAACTTTATTTAGAATAACACCATCAAACATGACTCGATTCAGGGCTTTAGAGCCTCTTCATTAGATTAAAGGGGTTATCCAGGAAAAAACTTTTTTTATATATATCAACTGACTCCAGAAAGTTAAACAGATTTGTAAATTACTTCTATTAAAAAATCTTAATCCATTCAGTACTTATGAGCTTCTGAAGTTAAGGTTGTTCTTTTCTGACTAAGTGCTCTCTGATGACACGTGTCTCGGGAACCGCCCAGTTTAGAAGAGGTTTGCCATGGGAATTTGCTTCTAAACTGAGCACTTAGACAGAAAAGCACAACCTTAACTTCAGAAGCTCATAAGTACTGAAAGGATTAAGATTTTTTAATAGAAGTAATTTACAAATCTGTTTAACTTTCTGGAGCCAGTTGATATATATATAAAAAAGTGTTTTCCTGGATAACCCCTTTAAGCAAAAGTCTACCGAACCTGCACATTTCAGAGGGACTGCCTATGTATTTTATGTGTATGGAGGCCACGACAGATGACACGGAGGGAGAATGTTCAGGAGTGTTGGCTTATAACTGCCCAACCAAATTGTTCTCAGAAGGATACGCTGCCACCAGAGGTGTTTGGCAGTAGCTTAACTCTTCTATCTCCACTGAGAACATATGAATATTCAGCTAAGCTATATAAGGAGAGCTAGGTGCCAACTGAAAGTGTATAGGTAGGTTTAGAATACGGTCACGTGTTGGACATTATAAGCAGATGGGTGATTGTACATCTTTTCTAAATAGACATAGTGAAGTTTCTTCTTTCACTCAAGATCCAATAATGCTACACGTAAAATGCCCCCACCGTGATGCCCCTAAATGAAGCTACCGAGTGATGAAGTTCTACATCTCAACAAAGCAGTCATACAAACTCAACACAGGTTTCTTACTTAGAATGCTGCAGCTTGTCTTCGATAAGTGGCAGAGCAGCAGGAATCATTTCCCGGGGGAATATCTGGCTCACAATAGTCAGCGCCATGCATACTTCCACAAGGTTAGTGCTCTGCAGATCCTGTTAGAGGAAGTACATATGTGCTTTAATGTATGGCTCATAATCCTGAGATCAACATTACATTTAGAACCTTCTCCACAAGCTTAACGTGTACTATAAGTACTGTTCCTTCTAAGTTTATGACAATGATGGATAAAACATAGACTTCACAACCCATGTGACATTTTTAGTGCTCTGCAATGCAAGGAGTCACAGGTATAAATAAAAAGCCCCCACGGAGTACCCAATGCCTAACGGGAAAAAAAACTTCTGGCGTGTTACAAAAACGCGTTAGATGTTTTGATTGGTCCGGGTGCTGAAACCCCACCAATCACTAAAAGGAAAAAGTAACGGTGTCCAGTTGAGAGCTGTTCTTGTCTGCTCCTCATCCCTCAGAGTGCAATGTCAGCAGTCCATGAATTCACAGAAAGTCCATCGTCTATAAACTTTCTGTAAATCTGTATATCACTCACAGGACTTCCGAAATAGGTCCGAATAGTGATGAGCAGACACAAGCAAGCACAACCTTCAGCTGAATACTGCTGCTTCTTCTTCTTTAGAGATCGGTGGAGTCTCAGCACCCGGATCACCACGGATCGAAACTTCTGTCTTTATGGCAAGTCAGATTTTTTTTTTTTTTTTTTTTAAAGCTTTTAGGTACACTTTAAAGTACAGTTGGGTCTTCTTGTAAGGAGGGGCTGTTCACTTTCTTTCCCTTTCTTCTCTAGCTTATAGCACATACTCCTCACTGCTCTGTCACTACATAGTACTAGAAAAATTCCACTGGACGGTGCTGGGCTGACGGTTTAGGCTGGGTTCACACTACGTTTTGTCCCATACGGGAGCGCATACGGCAGGAGGGAGCTAAAAGCTCGCGCTCCCGTATGTCACCGTATGCGCTCCCGTATGCCATTCACTTCAATGAGCCGACCGGAGTGAAACGTTCGGTCCGGTCGGCTCATTTTTGCGCCGTATGCGCTTTTACAACCGGACCTAAAACCGTGGTCAACCACGGTTTTAGGTCCGGTTGTAAAAGCGCATACGGCGCAAAAATGAGCCGACCGGACCGAACGTTTCACTCCGGTCGGCTCATTGAAGTGAATGGCATACGGGAGCGCATACGGTGACATACGGGAGCGCGAGCTTTTAGCTCCCTCCTGCCGTATGCGCTCCCGTATGGGACAAAACGTAGTGTGAACCCACCCTTACACAGTACAGTACTAGATCCCATGTGGAGGGAGAAGGGGGTTACTGGTGCAATGATTTTGCAAAGTACTGCGTGAGCAGAAGGGAATGAAACAGCAGCCATAGGATATCAAGTATAGGGAAGTTGTTTGAAAATAAATATAGCCAGATGTTTAAATGGGTTATACCAAGACCAAAAGTTACTCCCTATCCACATGATAAGGGTATAAAATTTGATCTTGGGATAACCCCTTCATGTGTGCTGATTTGTCATTCATTTACATCTACAGGTAATATAAAATACTTCTCTTACAAACAATACATGTCCCTTGACTCATTTGGAGAAGCAAAAAAATAAAAAATAAAAAAAAACTATATGTAGAAAAGGTATCTAAAACGGTGTCTTTATTTTACCTTCAGAACAGTATTTACTAGCAAAAGCAGCAACTCATGGTTTTCATGAAGAAATAATGACACTGCCAAGTAACCTACAAAAAACAGGATGTCAAGATATAGAAATAGCAGAACATTACAATACGTAAAACATTTACTCTAGGTCTTTCGCCATACAACAAAATATGCTGCATAAATTAGAGATATTCACAGTCCAGAGCATTAATGGGGCTCCAGATTCCCTGCTTCTAGTCTCAGTATCCAGAGAGAGAGTTACTAACATTCAAAAAGACTTTTGTCACGCTATGAAGACACATCATAGGTTTCAATGTCGGGGTGTCCATGCCAAGACCCCCACCAATCTCTAAATTTAGCCAAGACCCACAAGCAACAGTGCACTTCCCTCCCTGGTTCAACACAAACTCTCACTGCAGTAAACAGGCTCCATGATAGTCTTAATGGGAGCGAGCGTAGACCGGACCGTATTAAAGGTCAGTGCTGAGACCCTGTCGGATGACATGTCAAGAGCATCTTTTAATGACAGTAACAACTTAAAGGAGAACTCCAGCAAAAGTTAACTTCTCCCCTATCCACACATAGGGAATAAGTAGTGGGGGTCCGACCACTGGGAAGTGAGGAGCGTGTGTCATCTACGGCACGCGCTCAATTTCTATCAGGCTCGTTTAGAAATGACAGGAGCGCGTACCATCTGCAGCGCACAACCCTTACTGAGTGCTTGGTTCCCTCCCGGAGATCAGAGGGTCCCAGCAGTCTGACCCCCCCCACCCCCCCACGATCAGCTTCGTATCCACTTTCCACAGAATAAGGGATAAGTAAATTTTTGCCGAAGTTCTCCTTTAATGTTTACTCTGATAGGGGGAGACTTATCAAAACCTGTGCAGAGGAAGAGTGGTGCAGTTGCCCATAGCAACCAATCAGATCACTTCTTTCATTTTCCACAGGCCTCTAAAGAGGCCTGTGGAAAATGAAAGAAGCAATCTGATTGGTTGCTATGGGCAACTGCACCACTCTTCCTCTGCACAGGTTTTGATAAATCTCCCCTATAGTTCTTGTATTTGTTAAATGTTTTTTCTCATCTCATTATGTAATAGATACAAGCACAGAGAAACATGCATGCAAAGATGTTTCCGAAGGATAAATGGTAGTTTTCTTCCTCTTTCTATCTGGAATAATCAAACTGTGAAAAGGAAAATGCTGAAAAAAGAGAAAGGCTTAGTACTGAGCCCCCTTAATCATTTGATATAGCCAAGAGAAGCCCTCCACTGTATCTAACAATCGGTGAGGGTCTCAGTACTGAGACCCAGACCACACAAAACATTGCACGTCTCTAGGACATGTCAAAAGTTGTTGTTTTGTGACAGTGCCCATTTAAGTCTATTAATAGATCATTGGTACATACCGACTCGTTTTTCAAGAAGGTTTCCTTGCTGAGCTAATTTGATGGCGTGAATATAACCAAATGAGGCTTCATATCCCAGCATTTCACAGTAAATCAGTCTCACCATGCATTCCTTCTTCTGCCTCTACCATGTAAATACAAAGGCAACATTAGTGATAAGCAGATCAATACATTCTATCACACAAAGCATCTCTGCAAGCAATTGTTTTATTGAATTATTAAAGGAAAACCCATTAGCTATTTCCATGGTTATGTGCATTGGGATATATAGATTAATATATATATATTGAGGCTAGGTTTACATCCCGATTAGTCTCTCTTGCACTCTTCTTCACCCAGAACACCCTAACCCAATACGCATCAACACGCCCCCTCCCATAGACTTGCATTGAGGGGGCGGGTTGTGACGTCACATGAGGGCAGAGTCATGACGTTGCGATACTCCGGCCCCGTGGTCATCACGCTGCACACTCTGAGCCTCCACCACTGCGGAGAGCTTGCAAAGGTGGGTGCTGAATGACAGATTGCGGGGGTCCCCAGTGGTGGGACCCACATGATCAGACATCTTATGCCCTATCCAAAGATAGTTTATTTCCGCACATTAATACCGCATATGGGGAGGGGCTTATTCACATTTTACCTTTTATTCACTATTTTGTTAGTCCCCATAGGGGACTATGACAGGTAATCTTTCGATGGCATACAATGGACAATGCTGTGTTGCCTGTAGTGCCGATCGTACAGGAAGGAGGCAGCTAGGGACCCTCCGCCTGTACTCTTAGCTGATCGGGACCCTATGATTTCATAGTGGTGGTCGCTATCAGCTAATATTTTTAGCACTTTCAGTACTATGTGCATTTTTCTATTACATTTGAACCTGATACTACTTTTGATGTATGTCAACTTCTGTCTACATTTAGTAGTAGTTGGACTCTGCAGTTGTTATCAATGTTATTTTATTTTGTTTAAACTGAAATTGACAATGAAAGCTTTTAACCAGCCTAGCGGTATTCCCGAGCGTGACTCGGGGTTCATTTTCGCTGCTAGAAGCGGTAACCCCGAGTCACGCTCGGGGTAGAATTGCAAAGTTGCAGTGCGGGCTGCACAGTATATCGCAAAAGCAATCAAATCGCGATTTTTGCTTTTTGCGATGTAGTGATGCAGCCCCCGGGAAAATATGTGATTATCTGCTCGGGTCGGCTCCCGTGGCGGGGGCCGGCCAGAGCAGGTAAAGACATATACTAAAAGTCAGTGTTTCTCAACCAGGGGGCCTCCAGATGTTGCAAAACTACAACTCTCAGCATGCCCGGACAGCCAAAGGCTGTCCAGGCATGCTGGGAGCAGTAGTTTCACAACAGCTGGAGGCCCCCTGGTAGAAAAACCCTGAACTAAGTGTAAAAGTAAAAAGGAAGAAAATAAAAAAAACTTTTGCTCACCTAATCCCGGTCCCTGCAGATGTCGTTCCCCTCCGTGCGCTCTGGTCACTGCTCTCTTCATCTTACAGGACCTTTCACTTTTCAGCCAATCACAGGCCGCAGTGGTGTAAAGCCTGTGATTGGCTGAAGGGGAAAGGGCTTGTTCTGCAGCAAATACACTAGGTTTGAAATATGCCCGGCAAACCTAGTGTATTCTGCTGCAGGACAAGAAGGTGACAGAGGGGGGAATGTGACACAGGGGAGAATGTAACAAAGGGGGGGGGGATGTGACAAGGGGGGGAATGTGACATAGGGGGGAATGTGACAAAGGGGGGAATGTGACAAAGGGGGGAATGTGACAAAGGGGGGGGGGGATGTGACAAAGGGGGGGGGGATGTGACAAGGGGGGGGATGTGACAAGGGGGGGGGGATGTGACAAGGGGGGGGGATGTGACAAGGGGGGGGGGTGTGACAAGGGGGGGGATGTGACAAGGGGGGGGATGTGACAAGGGGGGGGATGTGACAGAGGGGGGAATGTAACATGGAGGGGGGAGAATGTAACAAGGGGGGGGGAGAATGTAACAAGGGGGGGGGGGGAATGAGACAGGGGGGATGAATGTGACGGGGGGGGGGAGAGTGTAACAAGGGGGAGAATGTGACAGGGGGGATGAATGTGACAAGGAGGGGGAGAATGTGATATGGGGGGAGGGGGAAATGTGACAAGGGAGGGGGAATGTGACGGGGGGGAGATGTGGAATTTCAATGCAAAAAATTGTACCGCTTTTGGTACAAATTTCCAGACGGAATCATACCGCTAGGGAGGTTAAAAAAAAAAAAAAAAAATGTACATCATGGGTCGGGAAGAGGCTTGAAAAGGGCTGAAAAAACCTAGGATGGAACGGTCACAGTTCATAGCAGTGCATCAGAGGTATACATCAGCATCCTGTTAAAAAGGTATGTACAGGGGCCCTTATCGAGTTTAATAGCCAAATGGGGTAACTATGTTTAGTCCACTTCTCACACCTATGCATTTATTGTGCAGGACTCTATTGTGCAGCAAGCTATGCTTCTAAATTTTCTGCAACTAGTGACTACATTCATTTCATTTCTTATTGCATGTAGCCTATTAAATTCCATGGGTCTGCTGCCAGTATATATCAGCATATGTCATACAAGTCTCCAACACTGTTACATCCCAGCTCAGATAGCTGGCAGACAGTTATTTTTCCTCACTCTCCCATACACATCCATGCTTGGCTCAAGCGAGCGAGCATGTGCTTTAACCCCTTAACGACGAAGGACGTAAATGTACGTCCTGGTGATGCGGTACTTAACACACCAGGACGTACATTTACGTCCTAAGCATAACCGCGGGTTATCCGATGCCCGGATCATGCGCGGCAGGTCCCGGCTGTTGATCGCAGCCAGGGACCCGCTGGTAATGGCGGACATCCACAATCCCGCGGATGTCCGCCATTAACCCCTCAGATGCCGTGATCAATACCGATCACGGCATCTGCAACATCGCGGTCACTTAATTGGATGATCGGATCGCCCGCAGCGCTGCCGCGGCGATCCAATCATCCAGCACGGCAGACAGAGGTCCCCTCACCTGCCTCCGCTGTCTTCCGGGAGTCTTCTGCTCTGATCTACCTTCCCGCAGACCAGAGCAGAAGATGACCGATAACCCTGATCAGTGCTATGTCCTATACATAGCACTGAACAGCTTAGACAAAAACAACACTTATTGAGGGAGGGAAAATAGTGAAGGATAAAGACACCGAAACACTAGCCATTATGGTGACAACCCCCTGTAACATAAAGTAAGGTAATCTAGACTCCTAAATCGCATAAAAAAAACAAAAAATAGAAAATGGAGTCCTTAATAAGTAAATTGTAATAATCTTTATTAAATAACAAATGATAAAACATGATTATAAGGAGGAATCACAAAACATGGGAACACTAGAACACTGCACCGAAACCTCTGCTGACATATGGTAAAAAGGACACCACAGTAAAGGCTTAAAGGAAGGTAAAACTATTGATGATGGATATATTGCACTAAATATAGCCTGGGTGAGGATATGATAATCCCCTCCACACACACACAATTAGGTATGGGGGAATAAGTACAAAGTAATGTGCAACAGCGCAAAAAGTGCTGAACAAAGTATATACCAACCTATATCAAGGTATTCAGTATAGTAATAAGAATAGCAGCAAACAGTCAGCAGGGTCCGGGGCAGCGTCACCCCAACGCGCGTTTCGGCACGTTACAGCCTTCGTCCACTCCCGGACAAATGAAAGACGGGTGACATATAGACAATATACTAAGGAACACTGTATAGTAAACAATGAAATGTTACCAGGGTTGTATTGGGTGAAGAAACTGTGGATTTCAAGTTGGCAAGTTCTTGCTGGATAAGCTTTTCTTCCTCCTAAATAATACACAGGTGGTCAGTGTTATTGAGCAATTTATGAATAAAACATCACTATGGGAAGAGGCTGGAACATACAAATATCACTGCTAGATTCTATTATCCACATCTTTTCTGGCCCAGGCCTATAGCTCTCCAGCTGCTGTGAGACAAACCATGTCTGGGAATGCTGGGAGTTACAGTGCTGTGACTATGTATACGAATATAATGTGCCCCAAATCTACACATGGGTGTTATGAAGTTTGGCTCCCGAGATACAAAACATGAAACATTTCTAAAGACTAAAAAAAGACTGAGCAGGATAAGCATTTTGATCAGTACATTGTATAATGTTACTACACATCACCAGAAATGACATCATGCCGGGACCATGAGGTTATATAGAGGACTGCTCCAATAAATGTGCTCCAGGTTATACATATATGCAGCACTTCAGCTAGGGCAAAACTACAACTCTCAGCATGCCCTGTCAGGGTAGGTAGTTCCACCATAGCTGAAGAGCTGAGGTCACTTATAGAAAATGTGACTATAATTTACTGTGGAATATATAATAATGTATAGTAAGGATAGAAGAAATCAATGTGATCCCAAGTACAGGTAGATGTATGGGAAGACATTACCCTGCAGCAACTCAGAGATAGGTAGATACATGATAGATAGATAGATAGATTAGATAGATAGATAGATTAGATAGAATATAGTGATAGATAGATAGATAGATAGATAGATAGAATATAGTGATAGATAGGTAGATAGAATATAGTAAGGATAGACAGACAGCCCAGGAGATGGACAGCCCAGGAGAGGAGATGACAGCCCAGGAGATGACAGCCCAGGAGAGGAGATGACAGCCCAGGAGGGGAGATGGACAGCCCAGGAGAGGAGATGACAGCCCAGGAGAGGAGATGACAGCCCAGGAGGGGAGATGGACAGCCCAGGAGGGGAGATGGACAGCCCAGGAGGGGAGATGGACAGCCCAGGAGGGGAGATGGACAGCCCAGGAGGGGAGATGGACAGCCCAGGAGGGGAAATGACAGCCCAGGAGATGAGATGACAGCCCAGGAGATGACAGCCCAGGAGATGACAGCCCAGGAGATGACAGCCCAGGAGATGACAGCCCAGGAGATGAGATGACAGCCCAGGAGATGAGATGACAGCCCAGGAGATGAGATGACAGCCCAGGAGATGAGATGACAGCCCAGGAGATGAGATGACAGCCCAGGAGATGAGATGACAGCCCAGGAGATGAGATGACAGCCCAGGAGATGAGATGACAGCCCAGGAGAGGAGATGACAGCCCAGGAGATGAGATGACAGCCCAGGAGATGAGATGACAGCCCAGGAGATGACAGCCCAGGAGATGAGATGACAGCCCAGGAGATGAGAGCCCAGGAGATGAGAGCCCAGGAGATGACAGCCCAGGAGATGAGAGCCCAGGAGATGAGAGCCCAGGAGATGAGAGCCCAGGAGATGACAGCCCAGGAGATGAGAGCCCAGGAGATGACAGCCCAGGAGATGAGAGCCCAGGAGATGACAGCCCAGGAGATGACAGCCCAGGAGATGACAGCCCAGGAGATGACAGCCCAGGAGATGACAGCCCAGGAGATGAGAGCCCAGGAGATGAGAGCCCAGGAGATGACAGCCCAGGAGATGACAGCCCAGGAGATGACAGCCCAGGAGATGAGATGACAGCCCAGGAGATGACAGCCCAGGAGATGACAGCCCAGGAGATGACTGACAGCCCAGGAGATGAGATGACAGCCCAGGAGATGACAGCCCAGGAGATGAGATGACAGCCCAGGAGATGACAGCCCAGGAGATGAGATGACAGCCCAGGAGATGACAGCCCAGGAGATGACAGCCCAGGAGATGACAGCCCAGGAGATGACAGCCCAGGAGATGACAGCCCAGGAGATGACAGCCCAGGAGATGAGATGACAGCCCAGGAGATGAGATGACAGCCCAGGAGATGAGATGACAGCCCAGGAGATGAGATGACAGCCCAGGAGATGAGATGACAGCCCAGGAGATGACAGCCCAGGAGATGACAGCCCAGGAGATGACAGCCCAGGAGATGACAGCCCAGGAGATGACAGCCCAGGAGATGACAGCCCAGGAGATGACAGCCCAGGAGATGAGATGACAGCCCAGGAGATGACAGCCCAGGAGATGACAGCCCAGGAGAGGAGATGACAGCCGTTTCGCCCCCTGCACCCCCGGTACCTGTCTGGAGGTCAGCGCCGTTATACTCCGGATCAGGCTCCCCAGTTTAGAGCTCGCTCCGGGCCCCGGGTCCTGCAGTAGTAGCCCGGGCAGAGCGCTGAGGGTCCGCTCCACGATCTCACTCATCTTCCAGCTTCCTAATCACAACAACAACCGGCATCATCCAGCATTTCCGCTTCTGTTCAACACCACACAACTTTATTCAGCTCTAAAGCACTTCATGCAATAGGCGGCGAGCAGGCACTAGATGGCGCTCGTCTACCAGCAATTCATGTCCAAGGCTGTACACCGTGTTGGACTCGTTACGCCTTTTGACAACTACTTCTTACCATCACCATTAGGTATTTTCCCACAGGGGGGAGGAGATTTATCAAACCCCGTTGAAATGTGGACCAGCTGCCCTTAGCAACCAATCAGATTACTTTTTCATTTTTAAATAGGTCTCTGAGAAATGAAAGAAGCGATTTGATTGGTTGCTATGGGTAACTAGTCAACCTTTTGATAAATCACACCCAGTGTGTCACCAGCCATTACAAAACTACAACTCCCAGCATGCCCAGACAGCCAAAGCACCAAAATTGTAGTTTTGCAACAGCTCGAGGCACACTGTTTGGAAAACGCTAAATTAGGGTGCATTCACACCACGGTCCGTTAATACGGTCACCGGATCCGGCTAGGGGATATGAAAACTGGGCACTCCCGTACCCCAGCCGGACTCCGCCGGCATCTGTTTCATTTTAATGAGCGACCGGAGTCAGATAGTGACTTGCGTCAGTTTTGCCCCGTATCTAGTTTTGTGACTGGACTGACAACCATGTGTGGTGGCGCAGTATAGGAGTTGAACCCACGTACCCTTGCTGCCCTATCAGGCAGACTCCATTCAGTGACCCCTGCTGCCCCCCCCCTCCCTTTCACTAGGCCCTAACTAGTTAAATGGGCACTGTCATGAAAAATTATTTTTGATATGTTGTAGTACTTAAGTACTACAACATATCTCTAATATACTTTTATTTAAAAAAAATGTTTTTAAAACATTTTAAAAGCAATTTGAAATTCGGCCACTAGGGGGCGCCCTCCTAGTGGCCGAATACAGTGCGGAGTGACGTCCTGCAAGGTGCGGGGAGGGGGGGGGGTGCTGCTGCAGGGTGCGGGGGGCGCTGCTTCAAGGTGCGGGGGGATGGGGGCGCTGCTGCAAGGTGCGGGGGGGGGATGGGGGGCACTGCTGCAAGGTACGGGGGGCGCGCGCTGGGGGGGGGGGGGGTGTTTGGGTGTTACTCACCGAACGGCAGGAAGAGGCTCCCCCGCACCCGTCCCTCCCGCATCGGCTCCTGGCTCACTCCTTCCCCCATGAAACTCCTGTCCTGGGTGCCTCCAGTTGTTTTACCACTACAACTCCCAGCATGCCCTGACAGCCAATAGATGTCAGGGCATGCTGGGAGTTGTAGTGGTGAAACAGCTGGAGGCACCCTGTTAGGAGAACTAAGGGCGGAAGTGCCGGCCCCAGCAGGCATCAGTCATGTGGTGCCTGCTGGGGAAGTCTGCCTGGTAGTGAGCACACTACCAGGCAGACTAAATGCCATTTTAAAAATAGTAAATAAAATAAAATAAAGGCAGGAAGGGTGTTAGGGATAGAAGGGCAATAGGCAGGGACCGGAAAAAAAAAACCATGATGGTGGGAGCTACCTTTTAAGCAGTCAGTGCCTATGTTATGTATTGTAATGTACATAATTTGTCATATACCTTTAAGTAATGTTGCTATGCATTGTAACCAAGGAAGGTATGAGTGACCATGTGACCTACAGGGTGGCCTATGGGACCCCTCCAGGGTCTCGCCCATATAAGCCCTGGGAGGACCTAGTTCAGTCTCTCTTTTCCCGCTTAGCTGAGTTGCAGTGAGGCCAAGATCCTGAGAGTGTCTGATGTCCTAAGGAGGCCTGAAGCCTACCACACAGCCACGCATCCAAAAGTCCACTACCCCTCAGGTGAAAGTCAAAACCTGGTAAGCTACAAACAGGGTGAAGTCTGTCTAGTCAGTCTCAGTCAAGTCCGTCAAGATAAATCTGTCAAGTTAGTATGACCCTGCATCAAATTGTCCAAGTCCACTACAAGTCCCAGCGAGCCCTCAGGTCTCTGAAGTCACTGGTCACCTCCTTGGGCCTAGCCAAGCTGTTAAGACTATTACACCTGTCTGACTCAATAAAGCTGCTGTTGTTCCGTAACTTGGCGTCGGAGTCATTATTTGCCCCCGTGCCTAGCCCAGGATCCAGCGGTATACCTTTGGGTGGTGTTGAGGTAAAACCACACCCTGGCGTCATGAACATAAGGGGTTAATGCCATCTGCCCCTCGGGTAATTCCATCTGTCCTCATCACACCCTCACCACACATGGTATACTACGGTTTGCAGTCCCGTCACAAAACCGGATACGGGGCAAAAATGAGCCGACCGGAGTCACTATCTGACTCTGGTTGGCTCATTCAATTGAATGAGATGCGGGCCGGGTCCGGCTGGGGTACGGGAGTGCCCAGTTTTCACATCCCCCAGCCGGATCCAGTGACCGTATTAACGGATCGTGGTGTGAATGCACCCTTAGAGCTTGTTGATTTTTCTGTGACTATTAATCTGATTAACTAAGAAACCAGCATGAACTATGGATATGTGGCTACTGAAATGTGTAACTGTACTGAGAGGTATTATGTGGTCCCTAAAACAAGGCTACACAATATCAGAATACAGGCAACACATGTCATAAAAGGATTCCAACAGAGTAGCTGCAAACATAACGCAGAAGCATTGATCTAACACCTCTAGACTATTGTGTAGCCACCAGTAGTGCGTAACATTAGGTATTGAGTAATTGCTGCAGCAATAACAATAATACAATAAACAATGGGTTTAGAGATCCTGGTTCTCCAGCATGCAAACAAACCATCATGTACAGGAATCATTTGTGCAATGAATGTTCACTATATAGCAGGTAGAAAAGTTTCCTTTATTTAGATTGTTTAAATAAAAGAAAGAAATCTCGGATCGCGCCTTGTGTGATACCACAATGATGTCCACCATGTGTGTTCAGGCCTATCATCCACAATAGGGGTACACACAATGGGGGTAGGGCTGTTCAGCAGGGGTGAAGTCCTGGGAAAAAGTGTGGGAAGTCTTCCATTCAGGGACTGGTCCTGCAGAACTCCTGCTAATGGGAACAGTGTTCCTGCTATAAAAAAAAAAGTGCAGGAACTCAGTTCCCACATGTTCCTGTAGGACTTGAGCCCTGCTGTTCAGCCTAGGGACCTGGATGCTGGTGATCAGCTTGAGTGACCCCTAAGCAATGGTAGAAAACAATAAAAAAGACACAGTCCCAAATCCCTCTGCCCAGATCATTCTCCAGTAATCCAGCAAAAGACATCCAGGGTAATGGAAAGATGGTTCATTAAAACATACAGTAATTATGCATTTTAGGGCAAAATTCCCCTTTCTCAGATTGCCGAATCTGAGGAAGGGGGATATGTCCCCTGAAACGCCCCAATTGCTGTATGTTATATTGACCCAACTTTCCTTACCCTGGAAGTCTCTCGACAGATGACTGGAGGGTTCTCTGGGCAGAGGGATTTGGTGCTGTGTCTTTTGCATTGTTCTTTACCTTTATTTATATAGGAACAGCAGATTTAACAGTATTTTACTAGAACAAGGAGACAATATGCACACAAAGATTTAAGAGGGTTTTTCCGCTGGTATAAGGGTACTGGAGTTTGCAGCTGCTCTTGCGTCTTCATGGCTCCGGGGGCCCAATGGCCTTTCTGCCACATAACAGAACAGCCATATTATAAATAGAGTACAATAGTTGGGGGGCCCCTGGTAAGGATGTTACACAAGAGTCCATAAGCTCAAAGATTGACCTTTGTGCTAAGTAGTGCAATTACAAACAATAGGCAAAGGGAATCTTCCCATTAAAAACTAGCTTGTGGAAACTTAAAGGAGATGTCTCATCCTAAACATTATTGAAAAACGTATCCCCTATCCACAGGTTATGCCATAGAGATATATGTAGGGGGCGTGGTGGTCTTTGCTTCGGGTGGGGGTTGTGACGCCCTACTCTGGGGGAGAGCCGGGACTCCATACAGGAGATCGCGGGGGGCCCCAGTGGTTAGACTCCCATGATCTAAAACTTATCCCCTATCCTGCGGTTAAGGGATACGTTTTTTAGTAATGTTTAGGATTAGACTAAAGGATACATAAGTCTAGTGTCACCAAGTCCTGGAATATGTCCCTTTATGTTTATTTGTCTACCACAAGGTGGCAAGCTAATACTGTGCACTACTCAGCTGCGCCAGGCTCCATAGGCTCCAATAAGTAATAGTGAACTGTGCTTTCAGATGTTCCGTAGAAGCGTTGACATCCGGACAGTTAGAACCCTCTCTGGTGATTTCTATAATACCAATCTTGCCTTCCACTTTCTCTGACTGAAAAACAAGTGCACTTAGTAGAAAAGCTGTAAAAAATGTGGGTAAATGAAATATTTTGAAGGGACTGGCATTAAACAGTATACTGACAGGTTGGTTCCTTACAGATTCCATTTTGGTGAGCATCTTTATTCATGATGACGGCCCCCAGACCCTTTTTAACATTGTGATCCACATTCAACTTTGAGACCTGGTCTGAAGTCAAGCTATTAAACATTACACATGTCCTGAGAACAGAACATGGTATTCTGGTTCACTTTCCCAGAGAAAATATCCAAGCTCTATGATTTTCTCCATAGGTCTAAAGATCTTAACACATTTAGACACATCTGTATGAAGTATCTTTAATAAGTGTTGGGCTTAGGGTCCATAGGACCACTAAAGGAAATGATTCTGAACATCTACCATCCATTAATATTAAACATGGGCACTTCTAATTGTACGTTTTTTTGTTGTTATCATTGTTGTCATCTGTTAAGTAAAATATGTCATTTGCGAATCATCAATAAGTAAAAGGCCCTAATGGAAAGTGATTGGGGGGAGTTATTAAAACCTGTGTTGAGGAGGAGTGATGCAGATACCCATCGCAACCAATTAGATTGCTGCTTTCATTTAAAAAAATCTCTTTGAAAAATTAAATAAACTATTTTATTGGTTGCTATGGGCAACGGCAACACTCTTCCTCTGCACAAGTTTTGATAAATCTCCCCCATTGTCTCCAAAAGCAGCTCCCAAGGGTGTTGGTCCTTCTGCATGCGCTCCCATAGAGAATGAATGCATGCCGTCTGTAGAACGTGCTCTTCACATACAGGCAGGGCAGGAGATCGCTGGGGGCCAAGCGGTATGACCCCCCCCCCCCCCCACAGGATAGGAGATTAGTTGTTTTTCGATGGACTAGGGGCGGATAGGTTATAGAGGGGTCAGAACATAATGGTGGGTGGGGAGGAGATCTGTGGGGGGAGGTTAAAGGGGTACTCCGCTGAAAACATCTTATCCCCTATCCCTTTCTGGACGCCGTTGCTGCCGGCCCAGAGATCACGGGGGTCCCCAGCGGTGGGACCCCGTGATCTAACATCTTATCTCCTATCCTTTGGGAGCTTCAAAACAGGGTTAGATATATTTTTAGAACAAAATAACATTAATGCTTATGCAGAAATATAAAATCACATCCCTTCCCCTTCATCCAACCATATACCCCTTCCCTTCAATTCCTTGTTGGATGTACAGTATGTTTTTATTCAACTGTACTAACTATGTAACTAATTTAAACACATGAGAGATGTTACCGTAGTTGTTATATCAAAGAAACTTAGTTTCTGAACACTTTGTGATGTCTCAGCTAAACTAGCAGCAGAGGGGTATACCAAGTGCTGGGCTCTATAGCAAAATGTAAAATGAGGCCTCTCACCACCAGCAGATGTCTGAAAGCTGGGTTCCATAGAAGCTGCTATAGGGCGTCCCTGGTAGTTAAGCCCATGCCTCAGTAGCAGCTTACATGCTTTTTTAAGGTAATAACTGCCCTCTTACCTGCTGGGCTCTTGTGGATCCGCAGTTTGTATATGAACATCTATAATGATGTTATACACCGATGTAATTTCATTATTCATTAGATAGTGACTCATGTTACAATATCAACCCTGAATCTCCCATAAAAGAGATTTAAAAAAAATGAGTCAAAATGCCATCTCATAACAATTGTAAAGATAATAAATACTTTGTTGATACCAGCATAAAAATTACATATCCCAAAAACTGAGTTTTTTTTTTTAACCCAACCCAACCTGCATTTGTCACTTACATACACATACTTCTATTTACTGTTAGTACTTAAAAGGGTACTCCGACATTAGGCATCTAATCCTTATCCAGCGGCGGGACCCTCCCGTTCTCCGCGCAGCACCTGGCGTTCTGAACAAAGGCTGGGTTCTGAGGCAGTGGTCGTGACGTCACACCATGCCCCCTCGTGGCGTCATATCACGCAACCCCCCTCCTATAGACCTGCATGGGGACTTTGGATAGAGGATAAGATGCCAAGCGGCTGAGTACCCCTTTAGTCCTACCATTTACTATACACACCAGAGAGACTTCCTAAACTTAATCTTATATATAGTATCATTGGAACTCTGTCCAACTTAAGGGGGTGTTCTGGGATCTGAACTTATTTGCCATTTGAATCCCTATCCTCAGGATAGGGAATAAATGTCTGATCACAGGGGGTCTGACTGCTGGGGCCCTTCCTACTTACCCATCCTCGGTGTGCTCTGGCCCCACCTTCCTGGACATGGGCAAGTGACGGCCTGCACAGCCAATCACTGGTTGAAGCAGGACATTGCTGCGGCCAGTGGTTGATTGAGCGGGATTTCATATGCCCACATCCAGGAAGGTGGGGGCCGGAGCACGCAGAGGACAAGTAAATAGGATGGCCCTCTGCAGGAGATCGCGGGGGCCCCAGTGGTTAGACCCCCTGAGATCAGATACTTATCTTCTATCCTGTGTAGAGGGGATACGTGTCTAATAAGTTTAGTTTCCCGGAGTACCCCTTTAAACATTAGTCATGTAAAATGTTCTTACCTACCCTATGTAGAGTGGAGCATGTACATTAGCATGCACATATATTCTCACTGCCTGACACATACAGTCTCCATTGTCTTAGTGATCAGAAACACTGTGCATTACCACAGAGCTCCCACAATGGGATCAGGTAGGCATGTTTTTGCCATCATAATGACTCAAGCTTGCTTAACTAGGAGTGCTCATATCTTCTGAAAGATAAAAACATGTCCACCAATCATAGACATATGACAAATAATCCAATTTAATCTTAACCTATAAATAGATCTTTTAAGTAAACCAAAATAAATATCAAGTATTATCCAGGACTCCTAGCATTGCTTGACAATCAAATGATCCTAAATGTTTCCCATTCCAGTATGAGAACAGAATGTAACCTATTATAAGACACTAAATCGAAACTGACAATATTAAACCTCAACATTAAACCAGCTGCTTATTTTGTGTAGGTCCAAAACAGCTCTGACTCGTCAAGCTATGGAATTCTCTGAAGGTGTTCTATGAAGTCCGGCACCAAGATTTAAGCAGCAGATCCTTTAAATGGGTTGCCCAGAATTAGAAAAACACTGCTTCTTCTTTTTTCTTTTCTGCAAAAACAGCACCACTCCTGTCCACAGGTTGTGTCTGGTATTGTAGCCCAGCTCCATCAAAGTAAATGGGACTGACCTGCAGTACTACACACAACCTGTGGACAGGAGTGGTGCTGTTTTTGCTAAATAAGAAGCAGCATTTTTCTCATAATGGACATCCCCTTGAAGTCCTGTCATTTATTCTACCCACATTAAAGGTGAGTTCTTATAAAGAATCAATAGAGCAGCAATATTACATTGGGCTCAGGCTCTTTTAACTATGCTTTTTTGTTTACCCTAAAATGTCTTTTCTTTTGCAGCTCCAGCATAGCAATACAGTGGTCCCTCAACATACGATGGTAATCCATTCCAAATGGACCATCGTTTGTTGAAACCATCGTATGTTGAGGGATCCGTGCAATGTAAAATATAGGACAGTGGTCTACAACCTGCGGACCTCCAGATGTGTTTTCCAAACAGTGTGTCTCGAGCTGTTGCAAAACTACAACAACCAGCATGCCCGGACAGCCAACAGCTGTCCGGGCATGCTGGGAGTTGTAGTTTTGCAACATCTGGAGGTCCGCAGGTTGAAGACCTCTGGTATTGGTGATTATACTCACGTGTCCCCGCCGCTCCGGACCGTCATTGCTGCCCTGGATGTCGCCTTACATCGCTGTTGCCGCGTCCCCGTGGTGTCCCCGACGCTCCGGCAAGGCCTCTGCTTCCCCGGCATCCTCGCTCTCACATCGCCGCCATCACGTCGCTACGCACTCCGCTCCTATTGGATGACGGGACGGCGTGCGCAGCAATGTGATGACGACGATGGAGAGTGCCGAAGATGCAGGGGATCCCGAAGAGGACGCGCCGGAGCCCCGGGACAGGTAAGTGATCGTCAGCGGACCACACGGGGCACCGTAAACGGCTATCCGGTGGCAGCTGAAGCAGTTGGCGCTGCCGGATAGCCGTTTATGCGATGGCCCCGACTTACAAAAGCATCGTATGTTGATGCTGCCTTCAACATGCGATGGCCTCTGAGAGGCCATCGTATCTTGAAATCATCGTATGTCGGGGCCATCGTAGGTCGGGGGATCACTGTAACGTCTCTCGGCCCAGTTGTGCTTTATGTAATGAAAACATACAAAGCTACACTATTAGGTGGCCACAAACCCTGTAGTAACAAGGTCGCCTTGTGCATTATCTGAACTGCATCTGTAGTTGCCGTAGATCCTTGACACTTTGCTTAAACTGCTTAAATTGTCAAGGATTGAAAGGAACAACAAATGACATACAGATGAAGCACAGCTACAGCTCAAGGCTACCATGCGCACTTTTGGCATGTGGTTACTGCATAGTGTTCTGTGTACAGTCAGTAAACAGGCTGCAACACTCAATACATTATTAGAATAGTCTGTGTACATTCTGAAGCAATTACCCACCAATTCTGTTTAAAGAATACAACATATAGTTGGTGGGTAATGGCTTCAGAAAATACACAGACTATTCTAAGAAATGATTTACTGTTGCAAGTCTTTATTTTTAGGCAAAAATGCCCCAAAAATCAGACATATTTTTCTCAATAGGTTCTATTGAACCCATGAGCTCAAGAGTTTTGACTACAGTTCCATAAATATTTTGACTACAGTTTGATAAGGTGCTCTTCAGTTTTGTCCCGCTCATCCAGCTTTGACTTTCGACCACAGCTATTTCTATCTGTAGATGTTTAGCTGGTCTTTGTATGCAGCGATGTGATCAAGGAAACAGTAGACATCAACACATCTATTAACTTAGGTCACAGATGCCCCTACCAGGTGCGCACTAAAAGTCATTACCTTTTGGAAGTGTCAGGTCTGAAGTATCACACCACTAAATAAATGAACAGATTTTTAGAACAGCACAAGTGATACAGTTTATTTATAGAAATATAAGCTACGTGACTAAGAAAAAAGGTGATGCTTTCATTGTGGAGGTGTGTCAAGAAGTGTTGAACTAGTCATTTTTTCCACCCCCTGTAGATAGTGTTGAACCCTTTATTGATTCTTAACACTTCGTTCTCTACAGTTTACAGCTATTTTAGAATGGACAAGCCTAGCCAGGTATGGTATAGTTGTGAGGTGAGGGTAAGCATGGTGGTTTTGCAATGAGAATGGTAAAACATGTTTATACCATGAGAGAATAAATAGCTGTGCTTTACTCTTCAGGGGTACATGCACAGACAAAATCACACATTACATATTAAATGGAATCTGTCATCAGTGTCACCTGCAGTAACATAGTGTGGGTGACACTGATGATAACGAAACGTACCTATCCCCGATCCGTTTTTGATCCAACTCCTTATGTCCCAGCACACACCATTTAATGTGTATTGGGGCTCCCAGTTCTACAGTGATGGCATATGTAAGAGAAGAGAAGGCTGTCCTGTGGGCTTAAGATTGACTCGGGCATCCCTGCTGGCTATTTGTTGGGCCCACTGCTCCATTGTCTAACCTGTAGTAATGTGATTTATTGCTGTGTCATATTATGTGTTAATTTATGCTCTGTACCTTTAAGGGATTAAAGGGGTACTCCGGTGAAAAACTTTTTTTTTTTAAATCAACTGGTTCCAGAAAGTTTAACAGATTTGTAAATTACTTCTATTAAAAAATCTTAATCCTTCCTTTACTTATTAGCTGCTGAATACTACAGTGGAAATTCTTTTCCGTTTGAAACACAGAACTGTCTGCTGACATCACAAGCACAGTGCTCTCTGCTGACATCTCTGTCCATTTTAGCAACTGCCAGAGTAAAAGGAAATCCCCATAGCAAACATATGCTGTTCTGGACAGTTCCTAAAATGGACAGAGATGTCAGTAGAGAGCACTGTGCTCATGATGTCAGCAGACAGTTCTGTGTTCCAAAAAGAAAATAATTTCCGCTGTAGTATTCAGCAGCTAATAAGTACAGGAAGGATTAAGATTTTTTTATAGAAATAATTTAAAAATCTGTTTAACTTTCTGGCACCAGTTGATTTATAAAAAAAAAATAATAAAAAGTTTTTCACCGGAGTACCCCATTAAGGCAGAGGGACCAGGTGACCCTGACACCCAATGGGAGACCCCCAAACCTAGCCTGTAGTGTAGTGTAGGGGGGGAAGAGAGTTCAGTTGGTGAGGAGAGTTCAGTTGGAGTTGGAGTTTAGTGAGGAGTCTTCTGAGGAGCTGTAGTCCAGTGCAGTTGCAGTAAGGAGAAGCCTAGGGAGAAGAAGTCTACAAAATTCCACAGCCACGCCAAATCTTAGAAAAAGACCCCAGCGCTCAGGTGAATTGTCAAAGCCTGGCGGTAAGCAATGCTCTTGGGCAAAATCTCTACTTCAGTCAGTCAGTCAGGTTAAATCTTTCAAGTCAGCATGTGCTGCTAATAATCATAAAGCTGCAATCAACAGCCACTAGAACTCCCAGCAAGGCAACAGGCTCCCTGGGTTCCACTCTGCCCATCCCTCTGCAACCAAAGTCTGTATTGTTTGAGTTCTGTTACCTCCAGCCAAGTAAAGAGACAGTTATCCATAACATGGCATTGGTGTATTTATTATCACGCACCTGGCCCAAGAGGAGCTGTCATACCCTCGGACCATGTAGGTAAACCGTGCCCTGACGTCACAAAGTGATACATCTAACCATCCCAAGTCATGCACAGGATCTATACACCCTGCACCCTAGTCAGTAGCACTAGTGGCTGCCACATCTGAAAGCAGCTTACTCACCTCTACACATTCAGAACACATGTATGCTCTGCCAAGCCGACCATGCACGTGTATGGGGAGGTCAGAAAAAGATAGCCAGTCAGTCAAACAAGTTTGGTAAAAATAAGAGTCTTTTAGGAGAGGGGAGTACATATGAATTAGTGGTCGTTCAGTTTCAATTGTAGTTAAATGAAATACCATGAAATGGTTAGAGAAGTAGCAGTAATATGAGAACTCTTTAACTGCTCATATGTATAGTAACAACATTAAAAGGTTTATCCCAATATTAACCATAAGTTAACACACAGTATTTTGGTAAGCCTTTAAGCGAAAACTAGGAGTGGGTCCAAAACATAGAAAAAGATTTTTCTGCAGGTTTTACTCCTGATTTTGGCTAAAAAATACTAATTAAAATACTGTCCAAAATGCAGGGCATTTGGATAACTAGCTGAAAAGTGGAGTCTTACAACTGAGACCCTCACCAATTATAATAATGAAGGTGAATTCCTTCTCCGTGGGACTTCCATTCATCGGTGAGTGCTAAACAATTTTCGAAGTCCTACCCTCTCACTCCATTCATTTGGGGGACAATTGACCTCTGTTGTCGAGATTACTGGGGTCCCATTAGTCTAATGACCACTGATCAGCTAAATTTTAATCTTACTAAAATGTATATCTGGCACTGATGGGGATTTTATGTTTGACATTAATATATGGCCACTATGAATGGGATTATTTGAACAGCTCTAAGGCCAGCACTAGTGGGGCAATATAATGTCCATGTTAATAACACTCATGGCAACACTTGTGAGCGTCACAATTGCTATAACTATTATGGGGGCATTATATGTGATACTACTGGGCTAGCACTCTTATGAGAGAAATGAGGCTGGTGCCTTTGTTTTTTGTGGGACCAATTGTGCTTTGTAGTAACATGCTTTATTTCCATAAATTACGCTGCAACCCTGAAAAATAAATTGAATTTAAACTGTTCTGACGCCTATAACTTTTTTTCTGCCTATGAAGCTGTGAGACTCTTTTTTTGTGCCATGATCTGCTTTGGAAGAGAGGCAGCTGAAAGAGAGTTGTAAAACAGGAGATATCTGCTGTGCGGAGTGAATCTGTGGAGCTGGAGAGACTTGTGTGATTACTTACATTTTAACCCCTTAAGGACTCAGGGTTTTTCCGTTTTTGCACTTTCGTTTTTTCCTCCTTACCTTTTAAAAATCATAACCCTTTCAATTTTCCACCTAAAAATCCATATTATGGCTTATTTTTTGCGTCGCCAATTCTACTTTGCAGTGACATTAGTCATTTTACCCAAAAATGCACGGCGAAACGGAAAAAAAAATCATTGTGCGACAAAATCGAAAAAAAAACGCCATTTTGTAACTTTTGGGGGCTTTCGTTTCTACGCAGTGCATATTTCGGTAAAAATTACACCTTATCTTTATTCTGTAGGTCCATACGGTTAAAATGATACCCTACTTATATAGGTTTGATTTTGTCGCACTTCTGGAAAAAATCATAACTACATGCAGGAAAATTTATACGTTTAAAAATGTCATCTTCCGACCCCTATAACTTTTTTATTTTTCCACGTACGGGGCGGTATGAGGACTCATTTTTTGCACCGTGATCTGAAGTTTTTATCGGTATGATTTTTGTTTTGATCGGACTTTTTGATCACTTTTTATTCATTTTTTAATGATATAAAAGTGACCAAAATACGCTTTTTTGGACTTTGGAATTTTTTTGCGCGTACGCCATTGACCGTGCGGTTTAATTAACGATATATTTTTATAGTTTGGACATTTACGCACGCGGCGATACCACATATGTTTATTTTTTATTTTTTTTACACTGTTTTATTTTTTTTATGGGAAAAGGGGGGTGATTCAAACTTTTATTAGGGAAGGGGTTAAATGACCTTTATTAACACTTTTTTTTTACATTTTTTTTGCAGTGTTATAGGTCCCATAGGGACCTATAACACTGCACACACTGATCTCTAATGCTGATCACTGGCGTGCGTTAACACGCCTGTGATCAGCATTATCGGCGCTTGACTGCTCCTGCCTGGATCTCAGGCACGGAGCAGTCATTCGTCGATCGGACACCGGGGAGGCAGGTAAGAGCCCTCCCGGTGTCCGATCAGCTGTTCGGGACGCCGCGATTTCACCGCGGCGGTCCCGAACAGCCCGACTGAGCAGCCGGGTCACTTTCACTTTCACTTTAGAAGCGGCGGTCAGCTTTGACCGCCGCTTCTAAAGGGTTAATACCGCACATCGCCGCGATCGGCGATGTGTGGTATTAGCCGCGGGTCCCGGCCGTTGATTAGCGCCGGGACCGACGCGATATGATGCGGGATCGCGGCGCGATCCCGCTTCATATCGCGGGAGCCGGCGCAGGACGTAAATATACGTCCTGCGTCGTTAAGGGGTTAAACGCCCCCTGAGGAAGAACTTTAGAAAGCGAAAGGATCGTTGGGGTCTGGTGGGTATGGTCTGGCATCCTAAATGATATGATTTGTTGTCTGCTTTGTATGACTTTTCTTTGGCAGCCTTTTGGACCTTTATCACTGATCCAGGCTCAAGCCTTTCACTTGACGCCTTACACGTATGCTTATTTGGTTGCCCATGATATTTATATATGTATATATCTAGCCTGTCCATATACCCACCATTGTTCTACTGTATCCTGGTGCCTTTTGCTCTTTCCCTTTTTATCATTTTCACTTGCTGTTTCATATTTAATTATGTCTTTATCATCTAAATAAAATTATTACTTTTTATCTTTTATACCTTAAATGCTGTGTCTATATTCTTCTGTTTTGGCGTACTCTGAATATAATACTACAACACATTGCACACTCTGAATATAATACTACCACACACTGTTCCCATTGAATATAATACTACCACACATTGCATACTCTGAATATAATACTACCACACACTGTGCCCATTGAATATAATACTACCACACATTGCACACTCTGAATATAATACTACCACACACTGTGCCCATTGAATATAATACTACCACACACTGTGCCAATTGAATATAATACTACCACACACTGTGCCCATTGAATATAATACTACCACACACTGTGCCCATTGAATATAATACTACCACACACTGTGCCCATTGAATATAATACTAACACACATTGCACACCCTGAATATAATACTACAACACATTGCACACTCTGAATATAATGTGAATTCAAGTAGAGAAAACAGATGTGGTCACATATCCACAAATTGTATTTTGATCTAATTGCTTCTCTGAAATTATGTTGAGAAGCAATTAGATCAAAATACAAAATTGTGGATGTGCGGCTATGTCTGTTTTTTCTACCTGGATTTACATTGTGTATTCTATCCCCTCCTTTTTAGTTTTTTTCCACTTGGTCTGCACTCTACCCCACCCCCTCAGCCCAAACCTATATAAGTAGCAGGTAGCTACACAAGGCCCTTTCATTTTCTAGAGGCCTCCCAGTCTGACTGGGTGAGCATGGTAAGTGTGCTATTACACCTTGTTCACACTGGTGTGGTGCTGTGCAGCGTCCGTTGCTGCCGTGGCGCCGTGTCTGTGGGAGGTGCGGCCCGGAGACTGGTTTGAGTGGCATTGGGGCCTCTCTGCCAGTGGGTCATTCCCCCTGTGGGCACTGGTGTCGCAGCGGTGGTGGACGCCGCCCAGTGCTACGCCATTTTATGCTAGGGACGTTAGGGACCCACTCTCAATAGGTGGCCTTAACGTGGTGAGTGGGCTTTGTACCTTTTGATCAAAATGTATACTAACAACCTGTTAGTATACTGAGAAGCAATTAGATCAAAATACAAAATTGTGGATGTGCGGCCATGTCTGTTTTTTCTACCTGGATTCACACTCTGAATATAATACTACCACACATTGCACACTCTGAATATGATACTACTACACATTGCACACTCTGAATATAATACTACCACACATTGCACACTCTGAATATAATACTACCACACATTGCACACTCTGAATAGGATACTACCACACATTGCACACTCTGAATATAATACTACAACACATTGCACACTCTGAATATAATACTACCACACACTGTGCACATTAAATATAATACCACCACACATTGCACACTCTGAATATAATACTACCACACACTGTGCACATTAAATATAATACCACCCCACATTGCACACTCTGAATATAATACTACAACACATTGCACACTCTGAATATAATACTACCACACACTGTGCCCATTGAATATAATACTACCACACATTGCACACTCTGAATATAATACTACCACACACTGTGCACATTAAATATAATACCACCACACATTGCACACTCTGAATATAATACTACAACACATTGCACACTCTGAATATAATACTACCACACACTGTGCCCATTGAATATAATACTACCACACATTGCACACTCTGAATATAATACTACCACACACTGTGCACATTAAATATAATACTACCTCACATTGCACACTCTGAATATAATACTACCACACACTGTGCACATTAAATATAATACCACCACACATTGCACACTCTGAATATAATACTACAACACATTGCACACTCTGAATATAATACCATCACACACGGTGCCCTCTGAACAAAATCCTACCACACCCAGCGCACACTGAATATAGTACTACGACACACCATGCCATCTGCGTACAGTACTACCACACACTATGCCATGGGTTTGATTACCTCTATTGAGGCCTGGACTTGTGTCTGCAAAGCGGAAGACTAAATATGCTAAAATATGCTATATATCTAAAGGGAGCCTTATGGTACGTTCACACAGCAGAATTTCTGCAATTGAGCAGAAATTCTGTTAAGCAAAGCTTCTTGGGGAATTTGGCAGAATTTCTGTGTTCTCAGAGCACAGAATTTTGCCGAAATTCAAGCCATATTGACTTTAATGGGATTCCGCTGTGGAATTCTGAAAAAATAAGACTGATCTTATATATTTGTGGAATGCGGAATTTCCGCAGAAATTCTGGTGTCTGAATGGGACAGCAGAATCCCATTAAAGTCGATGGGCAGTAAATTATGGTGGAATTTCCGGTTGAAATTCTGACGTGTGAACATATCATCATTATACACACACATGCACTCTACTTACCACTTTATACACACATGCACTCTCATTAACACTTTATACACACACATGCACTCTCATTAACACTTTATACACACACACATGCACTTCCATTAACACTTTATACACACACATGCACTCTCATTACCACTTTATATACATACATGCCCTTTCATTAACACTTTATACACACACATGCACTCCCATTAACACTTTATACACACACATGCACTCCCATTAACAATTTATACACACACGTGCACTCTCATTACTACTTTATATACATACATGCCCTTTCATTAACACTACACTAACCTCATGCAGGCATTCCCCTGACTTTCTCTTCATTCCTGGATGGTCATAGAGGGGTCAATAGCAGATAACACAGCTGAGAGGAGGGGACACAGGACTCGGCACAGGCAGGTGCAGGCACATCTTCCTATTCATACCCTCTCCCTCCTCCTCTAAGACCCGATGGCAGCAGGAATCTGAAGAGGAGAGATGTGCAGCCAGCAGAGTAATGGTACATGTCCTAGGTGGCTGGGCTCCCCTGACATTGCGGGCCCCAGTCATAATTAACGGGGGACGGGAGGGGGAAGGAGGTTGTCGGGGGACCGGGAGCCTACTCAAAGCAAATCAGCAACGGGCAATGCTCAAGGGCCCGACCTGTCAGCCCGACCTGCCTGTAGGGGCCCGTTCGCAATGGTGACCTATGCAACGTCTATAACTACGCCACTGGGTACAAGTATTACTGCTCCCATTATGGAACAGTCTGTTCCATGCTGGGAGTAATAGTACTACCTAAAATGTAAAAAAAAGTGAAACACACACCCACACACACACACACTTAATTAAAAATAAAAATCTTGTTATAAAAAATTAAAATTTCGTTAAATACATATTTTCACATCCCCACTTTTTTTTTTTTTTTTTGGTATCCAACAAATTTGGAAAATAACACCAAAGGGGACAAAAATGTAATTTCTACCGTGAGTCGGCGCTAAACCATGAGTATAGACCATAGATAGGCCGTTGACTAGAAAGGTGTCAAAGTGTTATTAAACCACATGAATGGAGACCCATGAAAGAGTAAAACGTGTAAAAATATATGGAGAAAAAAACGCCAGCAAAACAATGCAGGAAAAATATACCAAGTGGAATCCTTGCCTTAGGGGTTAACTTTATTTACATAAACAGATAAACAAAGTAGTGAATTTGATACTTTTATTAATCCCTTAAAGACTGGGCCATTTTTCCACTTTCGTTTTTTCCTCCTCAACTTCTAAAAATCATAACACTTTCAATTTTCCACCTACAGACCCATATGAGGGCTTGTTTTTTTGTTTTTTTTGGGTGCCATCAATTTACTTTGTAAAATCTGAAAATAAATATTTATGGGGCAAAATTTAAAAAAATAATGCAGTTTTGTAACTTTTGGGGGCTTCCGATTCTACGCAGTGCAATTTTCAGTATATTGACACCTTATCTTTATTCTGTAGGTCCATACGGTTACAAGGATACCCAATTTATATAGGTTTTATTTTATTTTAAAAATTATAACTACATGCACCAAAATTTGTATGTTTAAAATTGTCATCTTCTGACCCCTAAACTTTTATTTTTCCGCATACGGGGCTATATGAGGGCTAATGTTTTGTGCCATGATCTGAAGTTTTTATCGGTACCGTTTTTGTTTTGATGGGACTTTTTGATCACTTTTTATAAAAAAGAATTCGGGTATACGAAGTGACCGAAAATATACAATTTTGGACATTGGTATTTTTTTTACGTAAACGTCATTGTTATATTTTTATAGTTCAGACATTTGGGCACGCGGCGATACTACGTTTATTATGTGTAAATATTTTTTATATGGAATTTGGGAAAAGGGGGAAAGGATTTAAACTTTTAATATGGAAGAGGTTAATGGGTGTATTTTTAAACTTTTATTGAACTTTTTTTTTTTTTTTACACTACTATATTAGTCCCCTTAGAGGACTTTTAGGAGGAATCATTAGATTCCTCAAACAGATCAATGTAGTTCCATAGAATCACATTGATCTGTGTGCTCTGCGCTCGATTGATAAAGCCTGGTCCTGCCAGGCTTTATGAATTTCAGAGCCGCAGCCAGCTCTGGAGGAGAGGTAAGCCCCCCGGCTACCTCAGAAGTGGATCACTCCCCCATGATCGTGCTGAGGGGGCGATCCACCCCACTGGACCACCAGTGACTGGTTAAAGGGGTACTCCGGTGGAAAACTTTAATTTTTTTTAATCAACTGGTGCCAGAAAGTTAAACAGATTTGTAAATTAGAAGAAGTTCTTTTTCTCTGGCTATGATGTGGACAATCAGTCCGCCAACAATTCCATACGGCCTTGGGTAGTGTGAGCGTGTCAAGCAGTACCTCATAAGCGGTGCGTTCCCCAAAGAACAAAGTTCATGTGTACATCCAGCAGAAAGAATGAAGGTCGCACTCACATGGATCAGGTACAAAAGCTTGACGCTGCGTTTATTTCGGTAGTGCAGTAAAAGCAAACAGCATGTCAGGGCGCGACTTGTGGATCAGTCCATACTGCGGGTAACAGCTGTTGCATTGGGGATGCTCTGAACCAGACATCTAGCCATCTCCATTTGGCAGATCCTTAACCCCTTAGGGACATGCACCGTAAATGTACTTAGTGTCACTTAGCGCACAGCGCCATACATTTAGGGCGCAGCTGTGCCGCGAGCGAAGGAGATGTGCTCGCTTCATTCAGCCACGGACCCGCCAGTAATGGCGGACATCAGTGATCGCGCTGATGTCTGCCATTAACCCCTCAGATGCTGTGATCAATACAGATCACGGCATCTGCAGCAGTGTGGCACTTATAATGGCTGGTCGTTATATAATGGCTGATTGTTAAATATATAAATATATATATATATATATATATATATATATATATATAGCAAGGTAGAGGCAGCACAACCGTAGTTGCAGGTAGTTGTAGGGTGCAGGCAAGTTAAATACATGGTCCCAATCACAGACCATGGAAGTAGATCCAAAGCAGAAAGATTCTTGCAGCACACTGGATAAAGTGCAAAAGGTGAAGGTTTATTGACCAATGGTACAGATACAACGTTTCAGCAGCATCACGGCTTGAGAATGGTGGCGTGATGCTGCTGAAACGTTGTATCTGTACCAATGGTCAATAAACCTTCACCTTTTGCACTTTATCCGGTGTGCTGCTACTACAAGACACTACTTGTATACATAATAGTTTTTTACATGCAGGCAGTTATAGTTGTAGTTTTGAAATAGCTGGAGACTTACTTGCCTCCAGCTATTGCAAAACTACATCTCCCAGCACGCCTGGACAGATTTTGGATGTCCGGGCATGCTGGGAGTTATAGTTTTGCAACAGCTAGAGACACACTGTTTGGAAAACACTGACCTATCTGTTGTACTTCTTTAATGCATAATTGGTTTATACATGCACTTTCATTAATAAATAGTTTTATACATATTTGGTTTTTACAGGCAATTCTCGTATACATAATTGTTTTATACATGTACTTTCATTAATAAATAGTTTTATACATATTTGCATTTTACAGGCACTATTTGTATACATAGTTGTTTTATACATTCACTTGATTTATTACCTGAGTGTTTTTCGAACAGTGTGCCTCCAGCTGTTGCAAAAATGTCTGTTCGGGCATGCTGGGAGTTGTCGCTTTGCAGCAGCTGGAGACACACTTGCATTAACAAATTGTTTTATGTGTCTAGCACCTTTTATTTATTTTTTTATTACACTTTTAATTTAGCTCACTAGTCTGAATTCCTCTCAAAGGGTTGGGGTGTGGCCTCACTGTGCAGGTCTCCGCCCCCTCCCTCAGTATGCTGTCTGCTCACATCTCCGCTAGCATTAGCAAAACTACAACTCCCAGCTTGTCCTGACTGACAGTAGCGGGACACAAGCTGACAGTGGGAGGATTTTCCTCCAGCTCTGAGCCCTGCACTCACAGCTGTCAATCAAGGAAGTGTGTCCATGACATAGGTGATGACGCATGGACACAGCAGGACTAGTATGTGCCCAAGCAGGCAGGGGGCAGTTGTTTGACTGGCTTTTTCAGTATGAAATACTGAACATTTTCTAATAAAAGCAATTGCAAAACCTATTGGTTTTACATGCTTTACAACATATCAAAAGTTTTTGTATCTGACAGTGCCCATTTAATAATAATTAGGGATGCCCCGATACCGATACTAGTATTGGTATCGGGGCTTATACCAGGTATCTGCATGGTATCGTGGACTCGTCTAATGTCCCTGATACCAAATCCGATACCTGGTGTAGTGCTTCGCTGCCCCTTCCTCCGGGTTCGCATCACTGCCGCAGCCCCATTCTCATCACTGCTGCTGCCCCGTTCTGCCGTCTGCATTATGGTGTCTTATGGAGGAGCAGAACGGAGCAGCGGCAGTGATGAGAACGGGGCTGCGGATCGGCAACACCGGACAGGGAGCAACTACAAAGGGGCGCTGCTGTGTACAGGGTGGGGGTGGGGGGGTCCTGCTGGCTACAAAGGGGGCTGCTGTCTACAGGGGGTTCCTGCTGGCTACAAAGGTGGGCTACTGTCTACAGGGGGGTCCTGCTGGCTACAAAGCAGGGCTGCTGTCTAAAGGGGGGAGGGTCCTGCTGGCTACAAAAGGGGGGCTGCTGTCTACAAAGGGGGAATACTGTCTACAGGGGGAGGGTCCTGCTGGCTACAAAGGGGGGCTGCTGTCTACAAAGGGGGACTGCAGTCTATGGGGGGGGGGTCCTGCTGGCTACAAAGGGGGGCTGCTGTCTACAGGGAGGGGGTCCTGCTGGTTACAAAGGGGGACTGTTCTCTACAGGGGGGTCGTGCTGGCTACAAAAGAGGGCTGCTGTCTACACGGGGGGTCCTGCTGGCTACAAAGGGGGGCTTTTGTCTACAGGTGGGGGTCCTGTTGCCTACAAGGAGGTCCTGTTGGCTACAAGGGGGGGGGGCTGCTGGCTACAAGGGGGTCCTGCTGTCTAATGTCTGCAGCTGTCTATACTACCAACAAGGGGATACCACCTACTATTTAAGGCAATCTTACAGCAGAGTCACCTGCACTAACTTGAATTTATAGGTAGACCCGGTTTCTATCGCTACTCACCATGTGAACATTAGTGTTGCTTGCGAATATTCGCAATGGGAATTTTATTCACGAATATCGCATATTCGCGAATTTGCGAATATTCGCGAATATAGCACTATATATTCGCAATTACGAATATTCGTTTTTTGTTTTTTTTCACAGTACACATCACAGTGATCATCCCTCTCTGCTTCCAGCTTGTGTGGTGTAAAGAAGGCTCTAATACTACTGTGTGAGACTGGCGTGCGAATTTTCGCATATGTGAAAATTTGCATATGCAAATTTCCGCATATACGAATTTTCACATATGCAAATTTTTGTATATGCTAATTTCCGCATATGCAAATTTTCGTATATGCGAAAATGAAACGCGAATATTATGAATATGCGAATTTAGCGAATATATGACGAATATTCGTCCATATATTCGCGAAATATTGCGAATTCGAATATAGCCTATGCCGCTCAACACTAGTGAACATCAGCGCAATCGCTCCGGAGACATTGGTCTCGATGCCAATGCAAATTCCCTGTTCTGCCCAATTGAGAAGAGAGAAATCTTTTCATACTACAGCAGCCACCTCCATTGTACACAACAAGGAACCCACATATCATACGGTAAGCAGCGCCAGAGACCGGGTCACCCTGGTGTCAGATTCCCTTTAAAATAAAAGAACTCGTACTTGGTATCGGCGAGTACTAGAATTAAAGTATCGGTACTCGTACTCGGTCTTAAAAAAAGGTATCGGGACAACACTAATAATAATCATTTTATACATGCACTTGATTTACTACCTGAGTATTTTCCAAACAGTGCATCTCCAGCTGTTGCAAAACTACAACTCCAAGTATGCCCAGACAGCCTTGGCTGTCTGGTCATGCTGGGAGTTGTAGTTTTGCAACAGCTGGAGACATACTTGCCTCCAGTAGAGATGAGCGAACTTACAGTAAATTCGATTCGTCACGAACTTCTCGGCTCAACAGTCGATGTTTTTCCTGCGTAAATTAGTTCAGCCTTCAGGTGCTCCGGTGGGCTGGAAAAGGTGGATACATTCCTAGGAAAGAGTCTCCTAGGACTGTATCCACCTTTTCCAGCCCACCGGAGCACCGGAAAGCTGAACTAATTTATGCAGGAAAAGTCATCAACTGCCGAGCCGAGAAGTTCGTGACGAATCGAATTTACTGTAAGTTCGCTCATCTCTAGCTTCCAGTTGTTGCAAAACTACAACTCCCAGCATGCACTGACAGCGTTTAGCTGTCAGGGCATGCTGGGAGTTGTAGTTTTGCAACAGCTGGACCACGCCGTTTGTTAATCCCTTACCTAATGGTTGCACTTCATTAATGCAGAATTGTTTTGCATCTAACAATCAGGACACTCACACATACTGTGTAAAGAGGCTTTTACATTTCATCGAGAAATGTCATGTGTATCCAATAAACCTTCTTATTTCCTTCATAAATCTTTAAGCCTCCATATTCACTGACAGGAGGAATGTTGTAATAGAAAATACAGCCATCTAGAATGTTACCAACATCAGCCCCAATCCGGTGAAGGAGCCGTCTACAGAGAGCAGTAGACGGGTGTGTCTCCTCTAACCAATCACTGCTCTCCGCGCTCCAATCACACAGGCTCTTACATCCCCGGCTGTAGTAAAGGTCACCATGTCCCGCATAGCAGCATTGGCGGTGCTCGGCTGCTCTCCTCCAGGTGACGTACACTGTGATTCCTGATCTATACGAGCAGACCACATCCCATTCATACTATGATGAACAATAGGAGGCAGCCAGCCGCGGTATAAGTGCTCAGCTTCAGCACTACAGCAGTGGACAGCCGCACAGTCTACATTCAGCCCTACACCGGTGGACAGATCTCATCTGGCAGCATAGCCCAGCACTGGTTCAGCACCACATCAGTGGACAGCTCCGGAGCCTCCTGTACCTTCACCTGTTCCTGAAGATCACACTCATCCCCTGCACCACACATTCAATGCACTGGTCACTGGCACAAGAATAAAAGTCAACTACCCCATCTAAAAAGGCAGGGTTGGACAAGGACACTGGCCTTGGAGGCAAATGGCTCTTAAGCCTATGTTTATCTTCTGTGCCCTTATTGGGGTGATATGTGTTGTTCATGGATTTCCTAAACCAGACAGTAGCCAAGGTAAGTGTACTCTTTACTAAGCATGCTTGTTATTATTTAGGATGGTGTATGTACTATAGATACAGCAGATCATGTAATGTATGCTATGAATGTGTAATGCATCCTACAAAGATATAATAAAAAGATGTATATGAAGAGAGCGCAGCTCAGATGTTCTCTTTAATCCAACGATTACAGTAATCCAACTAAATCCCTTTTTACAAATCAATTCTTAAAGAAACAAACCCCCCTATTTTCTTTTTTTTTTTTATAACATGCATATTGAGGTGTATAGTTGTTTATATATAGATATGTAGCTATAGTTAATGTTCAGTAATGATTGCCCCATTTAGGCATATGACATATCCAGTGATGGATAAGTAGTGATCTGTTTGTCTCTTCATCCCTTCTAGACAAGGCTCTTCATAACAGAGAACTAAGTGTAGAGAGACCATTGGAAGAACAGGTAGGTTTCCAGACATTTACATCATTTATTGCAATTTGCATAGAGAATTTCTATAAAAAAAAATAAAAAGTAAACAGATTGTAGTGAATTGTTTTAAGTAGTTTATTAATATTGGCAATATCCATACACAGATAGAACATTAACGTGGTATGGACCATCTTCTTACCATAGTACCGCTGAGCATCCATTAGTAAGAGGATGCAGTACATATAAGTTAGTGCCAGTGCAGAGGACTCTTTTAGTTTTTAATAAATATTGACTTAATAGAGATTCATTTGATCGTTTATGTTATTTTAATGAAACTTAGTCAAAGTGCCAAATTTCTAACTCTTTTATAAAAACAGTTACGTTAATAGAAAAGTATCTGATGCCTGTTTACCAAGTACTTTGGTTTGAAGGGTTAATGATCATTGTTTGGCAGTATGTCAGCTTCCTGCCGCTTTATCTGAGAGGAAATAACTAAATAACCAAGAAGTCTGGAGACTGTACGGTACTAATGATTTTCTGGTTTTCATCATCATCTCCCTTAGATTGCTGAGGCAGAGATTGCTGAGACGGATTCAGTGAGCAGAGGGGCAGGTAAAGGTAAAAAGTTTAAACCAAATACATTATTTTTTGCAATAAGTGAGGAAGCAAAAAAAAAAAAAAACCTAAAGTTTTTTTTCTCCCTATCCTGTAGATAAAGTAAAAAATGACTCCTTTGTGGATGACCTAAACTTCTTAATGTCAGTTGCGGAGAAAGAAAATAATGTCAAAAGAAGTGGTTGGACAAAAAACACAGTTGGTGACCACAAGACCTCTATGGATGAAGTAGACTCCACTAAAAACATAAAGCCAGTGGAGTATTTTGACTCTACTAAAAGTGGATTGGATTATAAATATGAAGGTATTTTTGGAATTATTGTGTCTTATTATTACTCATCCACTCTTTTCATATTGCTGTATAATGTATTATGTCATCTTTAGCGGATGACTAATACATTCAACAATTCCATTAGTGGGAAAGTCATTTGTCAGATACCGGAGAAAAACAGCAAAAAATGATCTTCTGATAGGTCCTAGACACACATGGGATGACCCCAGGGGTGCAGTCTGTTCTGCAGACTCATATTGATTTTAAGGATGAAATGACTCTATTTAATGATTCGACCCTTTTGGCATTGCTCTGATATTTCAGTTACTGGAAGTCCCTGATGCAAAGCTCCATTGATTTGAATGGCCATGTGTTCAGAATGTTCCAGTCATAAAAGAATTGACTAACCCACTATACTATTGAAATTTGTAGGAGGTTTCAATGACTTTACAGCTACACCTATGACATCACTAGAGATCATGTAGAGATCATGTAGCTCAATATAGAAGAATGGAAACTGGGCCCTGTTTCAATGCAAAGTCCAAGCTACTAGATAGCAATGTGCATCTATGTCTGCAGCGTTCACAGTAGAAACAAAGTTCATTCATTCACAATCAGATGCAAGGATTGGAGCACTCACCTCTGACACCGATAGATGCACATAAACTTCTTTTTTAGATGTGCACATGAAGCGACATATCAGGGAGGTGGAAAGATGGTACAGGAACGGGTGGGTGCAGCCAGTGGGCGACGGTCCGTATCGCACATCTCGTGCTTCGTCAGGCCCCATTAAGGGTGGGTGCAGCCGGTGGGCGACGGTCCGTATCGCACATCTCGCGCTTTGTCAGGCCCCATTAAGGGTGGGTGCAGCCGGTGGGCGACGGTCCATATCGCGTGTCTCGCGCTTCATCAGGCCCCGTTAAGGGTGGGGGCAGCCGGTAAGCGACGGTCTGTATCGCACGACTCGCGCTTCGTCAGGCCACGTTAAGGGTGGGTGCAGCCGGTGGGCGACAGTCCGTATCGCGCGTCTCACGCTTCGTCAGGCCCTGTTAAAGGTGGGCGCAGCCAGTGGGCGATGGTCCGTATCGTGCGTCTCGCGCTTCGTCAGGCCCCGTTAAGTGGCCTGACAAAGCGCGAAACGCGCAATACGGACCGTCGCCCACCGGCTGCACCCACCCGCTCCTGTACCATCTTTCCACCTCCCTGCTATGTCACTTCATGTGCACATCTAATTAAGAAGTTTATTTGCATCTATCGGTGTCAGAGGTGAGTGCTCCAATCCTTGCATCTGATTGTGAATGAATATCTAGAGATCAATTTTGAGTGGATTTCCCCTTTAAGGTTTCATGTTTGTAAATAACTGAAGCTTTATAAATTAGCTAAAGCCTTTAGACTAGAACAAGCAAAGTTCTATATATTCAGTATGTCCTTCTTAAATAGGATGCATTAAGGCTTTAAGGATGAAATAAGCCAATGAGACTTAGGTACATTTATAATAAATGATGCTGTAGATTTTTTCCTTTTTATGACTATTCTTAATAACCAATTTAATAACTCATAGGCTTTTCCCTATCTGGGGTGCTATTTTATGAATGAAAATGAATGTAGGATGGAGTTAATGGGGTTTGGAGCTTAAACATTCAGCACTAATGAGGGAGACATTAGCAGCATTTCTCCAGATTGGATATCATTTGATGGCAGAGAGTAGGTCAGAAATTATTTATTATTTCAGATGATCCTGATGGGCTTCACCAGTTAGATGGAACACCGCTCACTGCAGAAGATATTGTACAGAAGATTGCTATGAGAATTTATGAAGAAAATGACAGAGGAGTATTTGACAAGATTGTTTCTAAGCTTCTAAACCTTGGGCTGGTAAGTGAAAATCTCTCATACTATTTATTCTGTATATCTTTGTACTTTTTGATCAAAACGTATATACTAACAACCTGTTAGTTTTTGAAATTATTCTGAGAAGCAATTAGATCATTGTGCAAGATTGTAGATGTGCACCATGTCTGTTTTCTACCTGAATTCACATTGTGTTTTCTATCCCCTCTTTTTTTTTTTTTGAACATGTTGTCTGCACTCTTCCCCACCCCCTCAGCCCAACCCTATATAAGCAGTAGTTAGCTACACATGGGCCTTTTCCTCCCTGGCAGCCTCCCAGTCTGACTGGGAGAGCATGGTAAGTGAGCTGTAGCATCCTGTTCACACTGGTGTGGTGCTGTGCGGCGTCCATTGCTGCCGTGGCGCCATGTCTGAGGGGAGGTGCGACCCATGGACTGGTTTGAGTGGCATTGGGGCCGCTCTGCCAGTGGGTCGTTCCCCCTGTGGGCACTGGTGTCGCGGCGGTGGTGGTCGCCACCCAGTGCTACGCCATTTTATGCTAGGGACGTTAGGGACCCACTCTAAATAGGTGGCCTTGACGTGGCGAGTGGGCTTGTACTTTTTGATCAAAACTTATATACTAACAACCTGTTAGTTTTTGAAATTATGCTGAGAAGCAATTATATCATTGTGCAAGATTGTAGATGTGCGACCATGTCTGTTTCTTCTACCTGAATTCATATTTATTCTGTATGCCAGGGACTCCCAGCAGGGGTTCCTTAAAGGGGTACTCCGCCCCTAGACATTTTATCCCCTATCCAAAGGATAGCGGATAAGATATCTGTTCGCAGGGGTCTCACCGCTGGGGACCCCTGTGATCTCGGCTGCGGCACCCCAGACATCCGGTGCACGGAGTGAACTTTGCTCCGTGTAGGATGACTGCCGATGCGGGGTGGAGGTTTGTGTTGTCAAGGTCACGCCCCCTCAATGCAAGTCTATGGGAGCGGGCGTGACTGCCATAACGCCCCCTCCCATAGACCTGCGATGAGGGGGCGTGGCCGTGATGTCACAAGTGGGTCGCGACTGTGACATCACGAGCCTCCGGCGCTGCACCCGATGCTCTAAATGAACACCAGGAGTAGCAGGGAGATCGTGGAACACCAGGTGCAACAGGGAGATCGTGGGGGTCCCCAACGGCAGGCCCCCTATGATCAGACACCTTATTCCCTATCCTTTGGATAGGGGATAAGATGTCTAGGGGTGGAGTACCCCTTTAAAACAGTTTGGTTCCTTGATACTAGAGGGATTTCCTAGAAAGCAGCCTTAAGAACTATCATGTTTGTAATAGAGATATCATATTAATTTTAGCCTCCTTATAAAATGCTTTACCCTCTCCTAAACCAAGTTTTTTTCCAGGTAGGACTGTGAAGAGGGGTTTAATGGAGCTATTCGACAATCAAAAGTTTTCCCCTATGTATAGGGTAGGGGGAAACTAACTGAGCAGGGGTTCCAGGATTATCAATGTTCAGAAGCCCCATAGAGAATGAATAGGACAGTGGTCACCAGATTCATTACATGCTCAAAGCCTAGATGTTTATTTCTATAAACTGTAAATAGAAGGTGTTTTCCATATCAATCAAATCATTTCTTACTTTTCTTTAACCAGTACTAGAATAAAACATTGCAATGATATACATGTGCATATCGCAAAAAGATATGTCCGGCACTCAAGGCGTGTGGATAAAATGCTTGTCTATATTGAATCTTGCACAGAAATCACATACAGGAAGGATGGCTGACGCGTTTCGCACCAATCGTAGAGTTTACATAAGTCTACGATTAAGCATCGGCTGGTGCGAAACGCGTCCTTTCTGTATGTCATTTCTGTGCAAGATTCAATAAAGACAAGCATTTTATCCACACGACTTGAGTGCCGGACATATCTTTTTGCTCATTGCTGAGAAGCCGGGGGCGGGTCGGCAGCACAGGTGTGTCAGGTGATATATAGCACTGGTGAACGGACTTAACACGCTACCTCTGGACTTGTGCATATCCTTCGAAATATACTTTGTACTAATTTTAAGGTGCTTTGTTATCAAATTTTTATAGATTATAATCCAATATCTGAATTGCGTTTATACAATGACTACGTTTTTCTTGTTTGGGTTCTCTTTTATGTAATAGATATATCAATAATGTCATATGGTGCAAGGATTGTGTCTGTGTATAGGGTATAGAATCTATGTTTCATAAACAGAAATGCCTGATATTATTATTCTGTAAACTGCATCTAACACGGTTACCTTTACAAGCTTTCTTATTTACTCCTACTACTGTATAACGAGTATATGGGAAAATATCACAGGACAAATAGATGTAAATGATAACAAACAGATGGAAGCAAGATTCATGAAATATGAAATCCATATTTATGTTAAAGCCTGAGTCCCATCTCGCTCCAGCGGCAGGATATCGGTTTAAATCTCCCACAACTTCGTGGCACAAGACTACAGAGATCAGAATATAAAAGTTCATGTCAATCAAGATAATATGCTTTATTGAAACTACATAATAAATAACATAATTGATGGATCCCACCCTCCCTAGTTAAAAACCTGTGCACAAAAGACAAGCTAAATATATATATATATATATATATATATATATAAAATCCAAAAATAAGCAGCACATCAAGAAAGATGAAGGTCTGTAGGCAGGGTGCACGCATGCTGGAGCCACGGTCCTCTGGTTCCTTGGTAATAACAGTAGTGATATGCAGCACACCGAAATGTCATGCAAAGTGCTTTATTCCAAAAGCGACGTTTCGCCAGCCTGGCGTGAGGCCGGCGAAACGTCACTTTTGTACCGCATGGAATAAAGCACTTTGCATGACATTTCGGTGTGCTGCATATCTGTCACGATGCCGGCTGGCAGGAGGTGGATCCTCTGTGCCAGAGAGGGATTGGCGTGGACCGTGCTAGTGGACCGGTTCTAAGTTACTACTGGTATTCACCAGAGCCCGCCGCAAAGCGGGATGGTCTTGCAGCGGCGGTAGTAACCAGGTCGTATCCACTAGCAACGGCTCAACCTCTCTGACTGCTGAAGATAGGCGCGGTACAAGGGAGTAGACAAGAGCAAGGTCGGACGTAGCAGAAGGTCGGGGCAGGCAGCAAGGATCGTAGTCAGGGGCAACGGCAGGAGGTCTGGAACACAGGCTAGGAACACACAAGGAAACGCTTTCACTGGCACGATGGCAACAAGATCCGGCGAGGGAGTGCAGGGGAAGTGAGGTATACATAGGGAGTGCACAGGTGAACACACTAATTAGAACAACTGCGCCAATCAGTGGCGCAGTGGCCCTTTAAATCGCAGAGACCCGGCGCGCGCGCGCCCTAGGGAGCGGGGCCGCGCGCACCGGGACAGGACCGACGGAGAGCGAGTCAGGTACGGGAGCCGGGGTGCGCATCGCGAGCGGGCGCCACCCGCATCGCGAATCGCATCCCTGCTGGAGGCGGTATCGCAGCGCACCCGGTCAGTGGATCTGACCGGGGCGCAGCAGTAGCGAGGATGTTGCGAGCGCTCCGGGGAGGAGCGGGGACCCGGAGCGCTCGGCGTAACAATATCACTACTGTTATATATATATATATATATATATATATATATATATAGCAAAAACAAGATGGCTGCAGCACTCCAGAGGTAGAAAAAATAAAGTGACTTTTATTCCATTAGCAAATACGGTGGAATAAAAGTCACTTTATTTTTTCTACCTCTGTAGTGCTGCGACCATCTTGTTTTTGCTATATCTGGATTGGGGTCATACACCGGACCCAACTGGTTGCCTGTAGAGATGAGCGAACTTACAGTAAATTCGATTCGTCACCAACTTCTCAGCTCGGCGGTTTCTGACTTATCCTGCATAAATTCGTTCAGCTTTCAGGTGCTCCGGAGGGCTGGAAAAGGTGGATACAGTCCTAGGGAAGAGTCTCCTAGGACTGTATCCACCTTTTCCAGCCCACGGGAGCACCTGAAAGCTGAACTAATTTATGCAGGGAAAGTCAGCAACTGCCGAGCCGAGAAGTTCGTGACGAATCGAATTTACTGTAAGTTCGCTCATCTCTAGTTGCCTGCACCCACATATTTCCTGCACTTTGCTGTTTTTGGGTTATGCTGCTTTATCTGTATTTCCTCTCTCTCTCTAAATCTATTTATCTGCAGTCCTTATTTTTGTGACTGTTCAGGATGTTCCCCCATCTATTGTTTTTAACTTGTCTTTTGTGTACCTGTTTTTAACAGGTTTTTAACTAGGGAGGGTGGGATCCATCAATTATGTTATTTATTATGTATTTTCAATAAAGCATATTATCTTGATTGACATGAACTTTTGTGATATTTATTTATTTAGAACTGGGCACGCTTTGTAGGTTTCATTATTGTATGGCGTCTTGCCAATATTGGGGTTGGATGTGGTTTCAGCATCCATAGGGTTTAGGTCCTATATTTTTGTGTAGGTTGCGTAGAGATCAGAATATGTATTAGCTGGAAGTCCCATAGACTTGCATTAAAGGGTACCTCTCATCAAATAAACTTTTGATATATTTTAGATTAATGAATGTTGAATAACTTTCCAATTGCATGTTAATGAAAAATATGCTTCTTTCTATTGTATTTTTCCCGATCAGTCCTGTCAGCAAGCATTTCTGACTCATGCTGGAGTCCTAAACACTCAGAGCTGCCAGCCTGCTTTGTTCACAGCCAAACAGGCTGTGAACAAAGCAGGCTGGCAGCTCTGAGTGTTCTCCTTTGTGAACAAAGCAGACTGGCAGCTCGTAGTGTTTAGGACTCCAGCATGAGTCTGAAATGCTTGCTGCCAGGACTGGTAGGGAGACCCCTAGTGGTCATTTCTTCAAAGTGGAAAATTAAATAGAAAGAAGCATATATTTTAATAACATGCAATTGTAAAGTTATTCTGCATACATTAATCTATAATATATCAAAAGTTTTTTTTGATGAGAGGTACCCTTTAAACTTTAGACAAATTTGTATGCTGATCACTGTAATCTCGGGCAAGTGTTGGGCTATGGAATTGCAGGAAATTTAAACAGATGTCCTGCCGCCAGAGCGCGATCATCGGAGTGACTCTTTAAGTCTATGTGGATCTACAATTTCTGGTTCTATGAAATATTTCTTCCAACCATAAAGTAACAGAAAAAATCTATACATGTATGAAACAATTTCTGCCTGCATAGATAAAGTTTGATTCTAGAAGAGAATGCATATACATCCCATAGATTTTCATTTTCATGTAATAGCAGACGGGGAAGATGTGTCATGAGAGAAAAGAAATGAAGAATAGAAGAGTCAGGGAAATTGATGTCAGTGATGTATCACTTCCAGCATAGTACGTCGTCTGCTTAAGTTACAGTCAATAGGTAAAACTAGTAGGGAAAAAGAATGCAGAGCCGGCTGGAGCACGTCTCCGAGAGCTCTGCAGACAATATAAAGAAATTAGACGCCAGCAGGCTTAATAAATCAATTCCACCAGCAAAAGAGAGATGATAAAGCCAATGCTTATCCTAACATGCAAGACATGAACTGTGTGACTAACACTCAGGAAGGGAAACATTGGCAGCTGCTTTATTGATGACGTCTTCCGTGTTCTTTTAAACATTACCTGCAATACAACCAATGAATATAATGCATTTCTTATGGAGGGATTAGATGTTTCTTCTCAGCATGCATATCCATTTGTTTCTATGGAGAGTTAAACAGCTATTTTAATATAACATCACAATATCAGTCTAATTTTATCTGAGAAATGTGTTTTCTCCATGGGGTTTATTTCCCTTCTGAACGATACGTACAAGTAACCCCTATAAGTAACGTGCTTGACAGTATGTATATTTTACCAGATTTCACTTTAAAAGAACCTGATGTTTTACGTCTTGTAGAAAACCAAACAATTAGTTGTTAAAGGGGGATTTAAGATAGCCCCTCTTCCTTAAAGGGGTATTCTGGCTTTATACATCTTATCCCTTATGCAAAGTATAGGGGATAAGATGTATGATCACAGGGATCCCGCCGCTGGGGACCCACACGATCTCCAGGCAGCCCCTGGCATTCTGTGCTGAGTGCTGCCTCCGAGACGGGGATGTGATGTCACGGCCACACCCCTAGTGACATCACATCACGCCCCTCCATTCATGTCTATGGGAGGGGCCGTCACGGCCCCTCCCATTGACATGAATGGAGGGGCGTGGTGTGATGTCACTTGGGGGCATGGCCGTGACATCACGTCCCCGTCTCGGAGGCAGCACTCAGCACAGAATGCCAGGGGCTGCCCGGATATCGCGGGGGTCCCTGTGATCATACATCCTATCCCCTATAATTTGGATAAGGGATAAGATGTATAAAGCCGGAATACTCCTTTAAGGAAGAGGAGATAACTTAAATCCAAAGGGCATTAAATATCAGTTTCCAGGCAAAAACTTTTTTTGATACATCAACTGGCTCTAGAAAGTTAAACAGATGTGTAAATGACTTCTATTAAAAAATCTTAATCCTTCCAATAGTTATTAGCTTCTGAAGTTTTCTGTCTAACTGCTCAATGATGATGTCACGTCCCGGGAGCTGTGCATGATGGGAAAATATCCCCATAGGAGCTGGACAGCTCCCGGGACGTGAGTCATCAGAAAGCAGTTAGACAGAAAACAGCAACTCAACTTCAGAAGCTAATAACTATTGGAAGGATTAAGATTTTTTAATAGAAGTAATTTACAAATCTGTTTAACTTTCCGGAGCCAGTTGATATATATTAAAAAGTTTTTGCCTGGAATACCCCTTTATATAACATATGGTTGTAATAAACTATTTTTTTTTCTTTAAATTAAGAGTAGCTGATATCCACTCTTTATGAAGTCCTATGACAGACAACTAATAATAATAATAATGATATTTTCATGAGGTTCAGATTATAGATGTTAGTTTTGGATTATTAGCAGAACAGACAGCACGTGTAGAATGGTAGACAGAGATGAGGGAGGAGATGTAGGGAGGTGCAGCATTGTGGAGAGCTCTGTGGGTGAGAGGGAGGATTTTATACTATATTCTGGACTGAATAGGTAACCAGTGAAGTGATTGACACAGGGGGAGGCATCGGTGTAACAACTGGAGAGGAAGATGTCTCCTGCTAAAGCATTTAGGACTAGAGAGGGGAGAGTTTAGAGAAGGGAAGGCCTTTTAGTAAAGAGTAGTCATGATGAGAATGATTCAGAGCAATAATGAAAGTTTTAGCTGTTTAAAGGGGTACTCCGTTGGAAAACTTTTTTCTTTTTTTTTATCAACTGGTGCCAGAAAGTTAAACAGATTTGTAAATTACTTCTAATAAAATACTACAGAGGAAATTCTTTTCTTTTTTTAACACAGAGCTCTCTGCTGACATCACGAGCACAGTGCTCTCTGCTGACATCTCTGTCCATTTTAGGAACTGTCCAGAGCAGCATAGATTTGCTATGGAGCTTTTCTCCTACTCTGGACAGTTCTTAAAATGGACAGAGATGTCAGAAGAGAGCACTGTGCTCGTGATGTCAGCAGAGAGCTCTGTGTTCCAAAAAGAAAAGAATTTCCTCTGTAGTATTCAGAAGCTATAAAGTACTGGAAGGATTAAGATTTTTTTTATGGAAGTAATTTACAAATCTGTTTCTTTCTGGCACCAGTTGATTTAAAAAAAAAAAGTTTTCCACCGGAGTACCCCTTTAAACAATTAGAAAAGGGCAGATTCTGGAGATGTTTTTGTGGTGCAGGTGAGAAGATTGTGAAATGGGCTTAATATAGTGAGTGAGAGACAGATATGAGTCTGGCATAACTGCTTGCTGCCCAAGGGTGTGTCACATTCTAACTTATTATTCGTATATTGTAGCTGATGTAAGCACTAGGCCTCTGCAACCTTAGGATAGATAAGCTCTATGAATACTGTATATAGTACAGTTTAGGCTATGCAGAAAACTGCAGTATGTTGGCGCAATACATTGGGATGCCAACAAAAAGGTATGCCACCATATACCATGGCAAGCCCATTAACATTAAAGGGGTATTCCAGGAAAAAACGTTTTTATATATATCAATTGGCTCCAGAAAGTTAAACAGATTTGTAAATTACTTCTATGAAAAAATCTTAATCCTTTCAGTACTTATGAGCTTCTGAAGTTAAGGTTGTTCTTTTCTGTCTAAATCCTCTCTGATGACACCTGTCTCGGGAAACGCCCAGTTTAGAAGAGGTTTGCTATGGGGATTTGCTTCTAAACGGGGCGTTTCCCAAGACAGGTGTCATCAGAGAGGATTTAGACAGAAAAGAACAACCTTAAGTTCAGAAGCTCATAAGTACTGAAAGGATTAAGATTTTTTTAATAAAAGTAATTTACAAATCTGTTTAACTTTTTGGAGCCAGTTGATATATATAAAAAAGTGTTTTCCTGGAATACCCCTTTCTCTGTCCATTTTAGGAACTGTCCAGGGCAGCATATGTTTGCTATTGGGATTTTCTCCTACTCTGGACAGTTCTAAAAATGGACAGATATGTCAGCAGAGAGCACTGTGCTCCAGAGCTCTGTGTTACATAGTTAGTATGGTTGAAAAAAGACCTACATCCATCAAGTTCAACCAGGGAATTGAAGGGAAGGGTGTAAGGGGATAAGGGGAAGGGATGTTGTTTTATAATTCTGCATAAGCATTAATGTTATTTTGTTCCAGGAATGTATCTAACCCTGTTTTAAAGCTATTAATTGTTCCTGCTGTGACCAGTTCCTGAGGTAGACTGTTCCATAAATTGACAGTTCTTAAGGTAAAGAAGGCGTGTCGCCCCTTTAGACTAAACCTTTTCTTCTCCAGATGGAGGGAGTGCCCCCTCGTCATTTGGGGGGTTTAATCTGGAACAGTTTTTCTCCATATTTTTTGTATGGGCCATTTATATACTTATATACGTTTATCATATCCCCCCTTAAACGTCTCTTCTCAAGACTAAACAATTGTAACTCCTTAAATCGCTCCTCATAGCTAAGATGTTCCATGCCCCATATTAGTTTAGTCGCGCGTCTCTGCACCCTTTCCAACTCCGCAGTGTCCCTTTTATGAACAGGCGCCCAAAACTGAACAGCATATTCCAGGTGAGGCCGTACCAATGCTTTATAAAGGGGGAGTATTATGTCCCTGTCCCTTGAGTCCATGCCTCTTTTGATACATGACAATATCCTGCCGGCTTTGGAAGCAGCAGCCTGACATTGCATGCTATTCTGTAGTCTGTGATCTACAAGTACACCCAGATCCTTCTCTACCAGAGACTCTGCCAGTTTAATCCCCCCTAAGACATACGACGCATGCAGGTTATTAGTACCCAGATGCATAACTTTACATTTATCCACATTGAACCTCATTTGCCAAGTGGATGCCCAGACACTTAGTCTATCCAAGTCATCTTGTAACTTATGCACATCCTCTATAGACTGACCGTGCTACAAAGCTTGGTGTCATCTGCAAAGATAGAAACAGAGCTGTTAATACCATTCTCTATATCATTGATAAATAAATTAAACAGCAGCGGGCCCAGTACTGAACCTTGGGGTTCACCACTAATAACCGGGGACCAATCAGAGTACGAATCATTGACCACCACTCTCTGGGTACGATCCATGAGCCAGTGTTCAATCCAGTTACAAACTAAAATTTCCAAACCCAAAGACCTTAACTTACCTGTCAGACGTCTATGAGGGACAGTATCAAACGCTTTAGCAAAATCCAGAAACACTATATCCACAGCCATTCCTCTGTCAAGGCTTCTACTCACCTCTTCATAAAAGCAAATTAGATTGGTTTGACAACTTCTATCCTTAGTAAACCCATGCTGGCTATCACTTATAATACTATTATCCCCTATGTATTCCTGTATGTAATCCCTTATAAGTCCTTCAAACAATTTACCCACAATGCACGTTAGACTTACCGGTCTATAATTGCCTGGCGAAGACCTAGAGCCCTTCTTGAAGATTGGTACCACATTCGCCTTGCGCCAGTCCCTTGGCACAATACCAGACACCAGTGAATCTCTAAATATCATGAACAGGGGTATAGATATTACTGAACTTACCTCTCTAAGAACTCTTGGGTGTAGTCCATCTGGCCCTGGGGATTTGCTTACATTTATATCACTTAACTTACCTTGTACCATCTCTACATTAAGCCAGTTCAGTACATTACATGATGTGTTACCAGCACTGACCTGGCCAATGTCAGCGCCTTTTTCCATAGTATATACAGAACTAAAGAACCCATTCATTAGCTCCGCCTTCTCTTGATCGCCTGTGACAACCTCCCCATTATCATTATTAAGGGGTCCTACATGCTCTGTCCTTGGTTTTTTTGCATTTATATATCTAAAAAAATATTTAGGATTAGTTTTGCTTTCTTTGGCCACACCATAACTACAGTTTTCCTAAGGATAACATGTATTGATGTCTAGTGCCTGGGTTTTTTAAGCTGTACTGAATTATATTGGTGTATGAGGGAGAATTCTAGTCAGCAAATCAATTTATGGTGGATATAGGGTTTATGTAATATATTCCTTTACTTTAAAAGGGTTATCCAGGAAACAAACTTTTTTTATATATATCAACTGGCTCCAGAAACTTAAACAGATTTGTAAATGACTTCTTTTAAAAAAATCTTGATCCTTTCAGTACTTATAATCTGCTGAAGTTGAATTGTTCTTTTCTGTCTAAGTGCTCTCTGATGACACATGTCTCGGGAACCGCCCAGTTTAGAAGCAAATCCCTAGAGCAAACCTATTCTACTCTGTGCAGTTCCCGAGACAAGCAGAGATGTCAGCAGAGAGCACTTTTGCCAGACAGAAAACAACAACTCAATCCTTTCAATAATTATCAGCTGCTAAAGTTGAGTTGTTGTTTTCTGTCTGGCAACAGTGCTCTCTGCTGACATCTCTGCTTGTCTCGGGAACTGTACAGAGTAGAAGAGGTTTGCTATGGGGATTTGCTTCTAAACTGGGCGGTTCCCGAGACAGGTGTCATCAGAGAGCACTTAGACAGAAAAGAACAATTCAACTTCAGCAGATCATAAGTACTGAAAGGATTAAGATTTTTTTTAATAGAAGTCATTTACAAATCTGTTTAACTTTCTGGAGCCAGTTGAGATATATATATATATATATATATATATATATATATATATACATATATATATATATATTAGGGATCGACCGATTATCGGTATGGCCGATATTATCGGCCAGTAATCCCGATTTTGGGCATTATCGGTATCGGCAACTACCTTGCCCCGCCCCCCGCACCACCCCCACAGCACCGCGACCGCCCACGACCCGCCTCACCACACCACACCGCGACTGCCCCCCCGACCCACCGCACTGAGTCGCACCCCCCACCGTAGTACTCGGCGGTATACCGGTATGGATTTTAGCCCATACCGCTATACCGGTCGGGCCCCTCCCCCACCCTCCGAGTCAATAAAAAAATTTAAACTTACCCGTAATGGGGGTGGTCCGGGCCATCCATCCTTCCTGTAGTGTCCGGCGGCATTCCGGGTGGAGGGTGAACCGGTCCGGGCTGTCCTTCTCCAGGAGTCATCTTCTCCACTCCGGACAGGCTCCGGCCTAGTATGCTGCATAGACGCCGCTACGCTGTGACGTCAGGTGCGTCGCTGCACACGGGCGTCACTGCACAGCGGCGTCTATGCAGCGTACTAGGCCGGAGCCTGCCCGTAGTGGAGAAGGTGACCCCCGGAGAAGAAGGACAGCCCGGACCGGTTCACCCTCCACCCGGAATGCTGCCGGACACTACAGGAAGGATGGATGGCCCGGACCACCCTGACAGGTAGGGGGAGAGAAGCGGGTGGTGGCGGTGGTGGCGGCCTATGGCACCGCAAAAGCCACTGCAGTGCATTGATTTAAAGCGCCCGCTTTAAATCAATGATCTGCAGCGGTGTCGCGGGGGGATAAATAGCCGATAACTTATACCGGAATATCGGTATAAGTTATCGGCTATCGGCCCTAACCTCCACCGATCATCGGTATCGGCCCTAAAAAAACGATATTGGTCGATCCCTAATATATATATAAGTTTTTTTTTTCCTGGAATACCCCTTTAAGGATTAGAAAGGATCTTCAAGAGTACGGTTATTTTATAGCACATGTTATCCTATGGTAATGTAACAAGTGAATAGTACGGTATATCAGATTTGTGAACAATATATTCTCTGTCTAGGACAGTGTTTGTCAACCAGGGTGCCTCTAGGTGTTGCAAAACTACAACTCCCAGCATGCCCGGACAGCCGAAGGCTGTCCGGGCATGCTGGGAGTTGTGGTTTTGCCACACCTGGAGGCACTCTGGTTGACAAACCTTGGTCTAGGAAGACTAATGCTATTGCACTGATGGAGATAGAGGTTTCTTTGATTGTGTAAAAAGAATAGTCCAGTGAATGGCCCGTTTGGCTTGACCTACACTTGGCAACACTTGTATGTAAACTGAATGGGCAGTATGATGTCATGGGCGAAGTATAGTCTGATGGGCGCTCCGCTCTCTTCCAGATCACAGAAAGCCAGGCGTACACATTAGAAGATGAGGTGGCCCTTGTTTTACAGCAAATAATTGCTAATGAGGCCCAAAACCGAGAGAAGGAGTCAGAAGGGCCCAATTATCTTGCGGACAGCGATGGAGAGGAAAAGCCGGCGGAAAGAACGGTAATGCATTTTTTTTTTACATATCCAGAACAACCAATGTGAATTACAGAGGAGCCTGTAGCCTGAGGAAATAATGACCTTACTGTAGTACGTAATGAAAGTTGTTCAGTGTAATGCTGTGTGATAGTGGGCAGAAATTCAATTATATGAATGAAACAAAATAGCCTGCAGATGCTAGCAGACAATGTTTATCCTCAGAACCGAGAGCGCACATGGCATTTGGAATACAAATAATCATTTGCCCGTTCTGGCATGGATGGTATTTAATATGTAAATTCAATGCGTTGTGTAATTAATAAACAGTTTGTTTGTGACAATTATTCTGTGTTATCTGAATGGCGGTCACGACCCATATTTAAATAGCGTACTCCGGTGGAATTTGTTTTTTTATTTATAAATCAACTGGTGTCAGAAAGTTAAACAGATTTGTAAATGACTTTTATTTAAAAATCTTAATCCTTCCAGTACTTATCTGCTGCTGTATGCTTTCACAGGAAGTTCTTTTCTTTTTGAATTTCTTTTCTGTCTGACCATTGTGCTCTCTGCTGACACCTCTGTCCATGTCAGGAACTGTCCAGAGCTGGAGCAAATCCCCATAGCAAACCACTCCTGCTCTAGACAGTTCCTGACATGGACAGAGGTGTCAGCAGAGGTCACTGTGGTCAGACTGAAAGGAACTTCAAAAAGGAAAGAACTTCATCTGTAGTATACAGCAGCTGATAAGTACTGGAAGGATTAAGATTTTTAAATAGAAGTCATTTACAAATCTGTTTAACTTTCTAGCACCAGTTGATTTAAAAAAAAAATAATAATAATTTTCCACCGTTGAGCAGCGGAGTACCCCTTTAGATATGGGCCGTGACCGCCATTTATAACACAGAATAATTGTCACAAGCAACTTTGTATTAATTACACAAGGCGTTGAATTTAATACGCATTGATTAAAATTTACATACGCATTGATTTAAAAAAAATAAAAATAAAATGGTTTTCCAGCGGAGTACCTCTTTATCTTGGAGGTTATTTACAGACTTTCTAAAGTGTATGGTGGCCTCCATAGAATGGCCAGGTTTGCTGGTTTAGCGGCCTAAACTGTTTGTTCTGAAAGAGAAAAGCTGCCAGTGCTGTCTGGCAGCGGCTTACCCTTCCCCTCTATATAGAGGACACATGATTGTTCGCCCGTGTTGACAAGTCATATGTATGTCAGTAGAAATAGCTGAACATTCAGCTATTGAAGGTGTATGGCCCCCTTTAATAAATTCCTCATGTGCTTTTATTGCAGTATAATATGAAATGTGTCTTAAGCTGCAATAGCAGACACAGCCTGTGGACTATGTACATCTGTGTTTGAGCTCCATCCGGAGACGGCAATGCAATTCCGACCAAATAATAGACATGTCATTTCTTTCTGCCGGATTCGGCATTTCCACGGCAGAAACATCTGTTTTGAAAATTCCACTGTGTGCACAATGCAGCAGAATCCTATAGAGATCAGTGATACTCTTCTGCAGCAGAAAGTCCTTGTGGAATATTCCAGAGACATTTCGCCAAGTGATTATACCCTTACACTGTTTCTTAAAGAAAACAGTCATGTTTATCCAAATCTAGTGTTTCCCAACCAGTGTGCCTCCAGCTGTTGCAGGACTACAACTCCCAGCATGCTGGCAGTTGTAGTTTTGTAACATCTGGAGACTCAGTGGTTGGAAAACACTGATTAATCTTTTACAATCCCTTTAACTAATATAATTCTTTGCAGATTGAATAACAAAGTAGATTATTTAGCATAGTGACTATTGTCGTATGCTTCTGTTAGTATTTTCACTGAAAATGAGGGGGATTATCGCAACATAACTTTTTATCCAAAACTGACACAAGCGGATTCAGTGTGAACAATCCCTAAGCTGCTTCCCTTCGGCTGTTTTCTGGCCAAATATAAAGCTTGGCTGATGATTGAGTGAAGATGAATGCAGGTTACTCTGCTCAGGGAACGTTGCATGGTTGTTTATGCCGGCCTTAGGCTTTGTCTGGTTTTATGCAGCTTCAGTTGTGCGTTAAGATGATATGAAGAGAGTCCAGTGTCTACCAACCAGGGTGCCTCCAGCTGTTGCAAAGCTACAACTTCCAGTATGCCCAGACAGCCAAATGCTGGCCGGGCAAGCTGGGAATTGTAGTTTTGCAACAGCTGGAGGCTCCCTGGTTGGGAACCACTGCATCAGGCTATATTCTCCATTTGTGGTTGAGCCACAGTAATGTAATAGTTTTTGCTCTGTTTCTCCAAAATAGGGGTAAAACCACAGTGTTTTTGTCACGATTTCACCAAATGCTGCAAAAAAGACATAACCTAATAGTTTAAAAGCAAAGTTCCTCTGAAACTGATTGAACCTGATGAAGGGACAATTCTGTCATATTTTTTCCTTAAAAAAATAAAATAAAATTAAGTTGTATGCAATTATTATAGTTAGTGTGACAGAGAGAATTGCAGCAGTTAAACCAGGAGGAAGTTATGAATATTAGGGGTACTCCGGTGGAAAACTGTTTTTTTGTTTTTTGTTTTTTTTTAAATCACTTCTTTAAAAAATCTTAATCCTTCCAGTACTTATAAGGTTCTGAATACCACGGAGGAATTATTTTCTTTTTGGAACACAATGCTCTCTGCTGACATCACGAGCACAGTGCTCTCTGCTGACATCTCTGTCCATTTTAGGAACTGTCCAGAGCAGCATATGTTTTCTATGGGGATTTTCCCCTACTCTGGACAGTTCTTAAAATGGACAGAGATGTCAGCCGAGAGCACTGTGCTCGTGATGTCAGCAGAGAACTCTGTGTTCCAAAATGAAAAGAATTTCCTCCGTAGTATTCAGAAGCTAATAAGTACTGGGAGGATTAAGATTTTTTAATGGAAGTAATTTACAAATCTGTTTAACTTTCTGGCACCTATTGATTAAAAGGAAAAAGAAAAAAAAAAGTTTTCCACCGGAGTACCCCTTTACCTGAAAGGAGATCTGCAGCCCTAGACACTTATACCCCATCCGCAGGATAGGGGATACGTGTCTGATTGCAAGGGGGGTCCAAACGCTGGGACTCCCGTGATCTCCTGTATGGGGCCCTGGCTCTGTTGCGGCTCTCCTGTGCAGGAGGCACTTCGGACACCCCCTCCATGTATCTCGTGTATTTCGTGCAAAAGTCCACTGTATTTCAGTAATGCAACTTAAAAGGAAAGGAATCATGAAGTGCTCCAAAATCTCCAGGTAGACGGATGCGTTGACCATGGACTTAAAGGGGTATTCCAGGAAAAACTTTGTTATATATATCAACTGGCTCCAGAAAGTTAAACAGATTTGTAAATTACTTCTATTAAAAAATCTTAATCCTTTCAGTACTTATGAGCTTCTGAAGTTAAGGTTGTTCTTTTCTGTCTAAGTGCTCTCTGATGACACCTGTCTCGGGAACCGCCCAGTTTAGAAGCAAATTCCCATAGCAAACCTCTTCTAAACTGGGCGGTTCCCGAGACACGTGTCATCAGAGATTACTTAGACAGAAAAGAACAACCATAACTTCAGAAGCTCATAAGTACTGAAAGGATTAAGATTTTTTAATAGAAGTAATTTACAAATCTGTTTAACTTACTGGAGCCAGTTGATATATATAAAAAAAAGTTTTTTCCTGGATAACCCCTTTAATGAAGCCCAGTGGACCAACACCAGTAGATGACATGGCTCCCCAAATCATAGTAAATAAGGGGGGGGGGGGGGGCTTTGGGGTTTTCATGAGCTGTCAGCCATAATCACCACAATTATGACAAATCAAGGCTTGAACTATCTTGCTTTGCATGTAATGAGTCTCTCTCATATATTAGTTTCACCTTTTAGTTGCATTACTGAAATAAAATGAACTTTGCATGAAATTTATATTTTTCGAGTTTCACCTGTATATATTACTGAACAACCTGTGGTCACCTTAAACATAGCACCAAAAATATATATATATGTATATATATATATATATATATATATATATATATATATATGACACCATGTTACAAAACAAAGTCCACTTACATGGTATGCAGAGGGATGACTGTAATATAGGACAGCTGATTGTAAGAAATGTTATTATAAAAACTAGAGATGAGCGAACTTACAGTAAATTCGATTCGTCACGAACTTCTCGGCTCGGCAGTTGATATCTTTTCCTGCATAAATTAGTTCAGCTTTCCGGTGCTCCCGTGGGCTGGAAAAGGTGGATACAGTCCTAGGAGACTCTTTCCTAGGACTGCATCCACCTTTTCCAGCCCACCGGAGCACCGGAAAGCTGAACTAATTTATGCAGGAAATGTCAGCAACCGCCGAGCTGAGAAGTTCGTGACGAATCGAATTTACTGTAAGTTCGTTCATCTCTAATAAAAACCCAAAATGGTTTTGAAGAAAAAATAGATAAATAAAATAGTTAATTCTGTGATGTTTCCATAAGGCAATATACTATAAAAATAAAAAAAACTCTATTAAGTTAATAAATTAGAATTTTTACCAAATAAGAAACATTCTGTTATAATAATAACTGTATCACAGAAGCCTCAAGATAAAGAAAGATCTGAAGGAAACAGCATTGGAGACGGTGACTGGACCCCGGCAGCCATCTTGGAGAGAAGGAATGATATGCCGCTAGAAGAAAATTTTGAAGACCTTCAGTATTTCCCAAATTTCTACAGACTCATAAAAAGTCTAAATTCAGGTAAACATATAAACCATTAAATATATTTTTATATTTTCTTTTCATAACTCAGTTTTTTTAATCTTTTTTTTTTTTTTACAAATATATATTCATTAGTATTGTATTTCCATAAAAAGCTTTTCATTTCTTACCTCAGTAAAGACAAAGGCATTATTTTTGGTTATATACTTTTAAAGGGGTACTCCACTGCTCCCTGCAGCACCTGGCATTCTGAATTGTATTTTCTGAATACTGGGTGTGGGCAGTGGTGGTCGTGATGTCACGCCACGCCCCCTCCATTTATGTCTATGGGAGGGGGCGTGGCTAAAACCACGCCCCCTCCTATAGACATAAATGGAGGGGGGGTGGTGTGACATCACAAAGGGTCATAGTGTGACATCACGAACACTGCCGACTGCACCCAGCGTTCAGAAAATACAATTCAGAACGCCAGGTGCTGCAGGGAGCAGTGGCGTACCCCTTTAAGGTTTTTTTTTTTTTTTTTTTGTTTAAATAAATCCTTCCCTTTTTAATTTGCAGAAAATGATGCCAAAGAAAAGGAAACACTGATAACTATTATGAAAACTCTTATTGATTTTGTGAAAATGATGGTAAAATATGGGACAATCACACCAGATGAAGGAGTCAGTTATTTGGGTAAGCAGAAATGAATCCATGTATTTCTTTTTCACATGACTGTCCATGTAAAACAACATTTTTTTTTAAAATAGACCAGTTTCCGCCGTTTTCACTAGAACACACACAGTAGGCTGGAAATACGTATATATAGTTTGCTGTGCAGACTGGTAAGAGTTAATGACAGATGATAGCTCTATTATACTGTTAAATAAATAGATAAAGCATGATAGTAACACTATACACAAAGATAAGGCACTTAATCGCTTCCGAAAATGTGTAATCGTCTATGACATTTCTCATTTTCTCTTTATTGACTACAATTTATTGCAAGTGCTATAAAGCACAGGTCTTCTGCGTCACTATACAATCACTATACAAATGATACAGGATATTGCCTCTCCTGACAGCTGCCTGCATACCCTACTATTACAATTTATAAGGCAGTGTTGTTTTCACTCCATGTCTGCCCTGCTCTTCTGATGCTCACTTTGTGTTATCTGCTGCCCAGCATGTGAAACACAATCCTTCCAGGGACAGAAAAAAAAAAAGTGGAGAGAGCACAATTAGAAAAAGCATTATATGTGTGAAGTCCTATTCTACTAGGGGTTGGGAAATAGGGGTAACCAACTATTCGGAGTAGAGATGTCATACAATCATGGTCACATGACTTATTTTTGCACATCATTTTAAAAGATCACACCTTTAAAGGGGTCCTCCGGTAAAAAACATTTTTTTTTTTTTTTTAAATCAACTGGTGCCAGAAAGTTAAACAGATTTGTAAATTACTTCTATTAAAAAATCTTAATCCTTCCTGTACTTATTAGCTGCTGAATACTGCAGAGGAAATTATTTTCCGTTTGAAACACAGAGCTCTCTGCTGACATCATGAGCACAGTGCTCTCTGCTGACATCTCTGTCCATTTTAGGAACTGTCCAGAGTAAAAGGAAATCCCCATAGCAAACATATGCTGTTCTGGGCAGTTCCTAAAATGGACAGAGATGTCAGCAGAGAGCACTGTGCTCATGATGTCAGCAGACAGCTCTGTGTTTCAAAAAGAAAAGAATTTCCGCAGCTAATAAGTACAGGAAGGATTAAGATTTTTTAATAGAAGTAATTTACAAATCTGTTTAACTTTCTGGCACTAGTTGATTTAAAAAAAAAAAAGTTTTTCACTGGAGTACCCCTTTAAATCTAAAAAACAACAAGATGTGAATAGAAGAAGATTCATTTTCAGAGTATATACTCAAATTCCCTTGTGCTTTTCCATCACACCATTAATATAAAATATTTCCAAATTCCCATTGTCATCCAAATCAGTCATAGCAGGAAATTAATTTGCAAAACATTGAAAACCTATTTTTTTAAGTATGTGGACGCATGGGTTAAATAGAAAATGTCTTAATCATTGCTAGCCCATTTTACGCTTTAATGAATCTGGGGCAGATTTCTATCTCTTGGTAGATGAGCTTTTTAAGGCTTTTAAATGAATATTTCCGAGGAATAAATGAAATGACGTAGATCAAACACTTTTAGCTGATGTAAATCATGTGTAGCGCTGGAATTGCTTGCTTTTCATCCCTGAATATATCAGCAATGTATGTTGCTTCTGGGAAGGAAATTATCAAAGCTTTGTATGAAACTGTGCAAAAGGGCGAATGGCGCTGGGCCTAACATAGTACCTATAATATCAGCAGTGGACAAGATGCTAAATGCTTTATGAGGAGTTTTATCATCTCTTCTTGCAGAGATATGATCAGAAGCTGATATCCTTATGGAAGAGAAGCATCCAGAATAAAATGTATAGCTGTGATAACTCAGTACGGAGGCGGCTGTCTAGGAAGTTCAGAGACAATATCCAGCCAGAGAGATTTGGGGAGAATAAATGAAAGGCCAGTTAACACAGGCCAAATGTCAGGCAAGTGAGCTTTCCTAGGAACACTCCTTCCCAAAGATCGGTCCGTGTTCAAGAGCTAGCGATCAGCCGACGAACCAGGAATCACTTCTTCGTCAGCTCATTCTTTGTGCGGCCATATAAATTATCGCTATCAGGTGCACATGACCCAATGTTAGCAGGTGATGTGTGGTAAACAGGGAATTTAATGGGCTACATGATTGAACAAGCCTTGTAAAGGTTCTTACCCTTGTAATGGGTACTCCGGTGGGAAAAAAAACATTTTTTAAATCAACTGGTGCCAGAAAGTTGAACAGATTTGTAAATTACTTGTAAATTTGTACATTTTTAAATCTCAATCCTTCCAGTACTTATCAGCTGCTGTATACTAGAGAGGAAGATCTCTTCTTTTTGAATTTCTTTTCTGTCTGATCACAGTGCTCTCTGCTGACACCTCTGTCCATGTCAGGAACTGTCCAGAGCAGGATAGGTTTGCTATGGAGGTTTGCTCCTAATCTGGACAGTTCCTAAAATGGACAGAGATGTCAGTAGAGAGCACTGTGGTCTGGCAGAAAAGAAATTCAAAAAGAAAAGAACTTGATGAGTACTGGAGGGATTAAGATTTTTTTTATAGAAGTGATTTACAAATCTGTTTAACTTTCTGGCACCAGTTGATTTAAGCAAAATTGTTTTCCATCAGAGTACCCCTTTAAGCTGGGTTCACACATATCTGACGTCCGGCATAATTTCCCTCCAACGTGCACTGGAGGGAAACTGATGCTAGAACTCATCCCATTCATTTGAATGGGACAGTTCACAATCATCCAGCATCTCAATTTTGACGCCCGATGGTTGGACACGCCAGAGGGCACCGGACAGGGGACTGCCGCTTGTTGCATTCCCCTGTCCACCGTCCAGAAACAATGGACGCAGGATGCCATACAACTGATGACAACATGTCATCAGTTGTGGCATCAGTTGCATTGAGATTTAGGCTTAGTTCACCTCTGCTGGATGCATGACAACATATAGCGTTGTCATGCAAAAACATACTTTTTCACAGACCAACCATAAGCATTGACAGTTTTAGAATGCATCTACATCAAATATTCAAGGTAATGTCCATTTCATTTGACACAGTATGCGTTTGCACATGCCTAATGTGCATCAGTAAGAGCATTAGACCGGGTTTACACATTAGGAAAATGTGCGGAATGCTTGCACAGAAAACACATGCAGACATTCCACACATTTGCCCGATCCAACAGGTGCTAGGATCGCTTGGAAATGTGCCATCAGCACATGCATTTCCTTGCGGACTCCGTGGATAGAATAGACTTGTCTATTCTTTTTATTTTATTTATTTATTCATTTTTTGTAGCAGAGGTACGTGCTTTCAAGTCACCCAAGTGCTAGTGTTCACACAAAAAAACGAGCATGAGGATGCGGTCTATCGCAAGAACCTTCTCTGAAAGGAGAGAGGCCCCCCAACAAACCAAACCCTTCGCCTCCATGCCAAAACGCACCTGCAAAGTTCTAGGTACAATGTCCCCTTTTGCCGAAGCTATTAAGGGGCCGAAAGTGTTCCCAGTGAACAACTAGGTGTTAACCAGATTGCCACCAATGAACCATTAAAACCAGTTCTACCGCACCCTGACCAATCATTGTGAACAAATAGAACACAATACGTGGACTCAGTGACAAAAAATAAATAAATAAGTGCATGTGCACAGTGTACCCGGACATCTGACCAGATCTATAAAAATTCCCTGATCCTAGCCGGAAGGCCGGAATACTAAGGGTGGGTGCCCAGAAGAGTGAGAGAAAAAGTGTGTGCTACGTGCCATCAGTAAAGTTGGGTTGCCAATCCCATGTGAGTCCCAGCACCCTGGGGTGACCACTCCCAGGACACTTTTGCACCTCTTCTCTTACTCTACCTGGACCCTATGGTCAGATCCAGCAGGAACAGGTCTCATAAGAGATGACTGCTGCTCTCCACAGCCATTCCTGGTGCACCTGCCCCGCTGTGTGGTTCCCCATCCTGCCTTGGGGGTCTTCCACACCGCCAACTAACAGGAAAGATACTACACTTGATCTTAGCCAAAAGGCCGAGAAGCAAAGACCTGTCTATTCTTTCTGCGGACAGGAAACATCTGGTGCAGAAATTCTGCCGTGTGCACAGTGCAGCAGAATCCTATTGAAATCACGGGGACTCTGCTGCAGCGGAATATCCATGTGGAATATCCCGAACAGACATTCTTCACAAGTTCCATCCGTGTGAACATACCCTTAGGGAACATATAAAGAAGTTATTAATTGCAATAACAAACATAAAACTGGTAAAAACATGATCATGTTGGATTAAAATACAGGATAACAGAGTATTCCCTCTAGGTATATATAGTAATACTGTAACAGAGATTTTATGTTGACAATCTTACCAGACGCAGTTAAGCACATTTTTATATACAGGTTATTGATTTTTTTTTCCTCAATCTTACGGAATAACAGATAGATGTAATTTCATGCCATGTGCATAATCGGAAATATTCTGCAGCCTCTGTACTGTGGATCTGAATGTCAATAAGATAAAGTCTGCATATTTTTGACAACGCAGCAATATTTTAATGATCCACTAAAGCTCAAGGTCTCTCACATTCCCCTTGACAATTTATTTTGAAGAGAAAATTGTGATCTAAACAATAAATAGCAGCCATGCAGGCAGACTGATGTAGAATGGATTGCCCTTGTGAATCTCCTCACCTTTCCTAACCTTGGTTCCTTTTATCTCTATGCAATGTATCTGTGTGATGAATATTAATGTACACAAAAAAGCTCCCAGACTCCACAAAACTACGTTCTACAGAGGAGATTGATGTCTTACATGAAGTTTTGCAAGTGTGTTTTCTTTTAAGGACACTTTGAAATTATTCCCCAATTTTAGAACAAATATCAGGATTAAACTGAGCCAGTCAATGCTCTTTGTGAAAGTTGATCTGAAACTATCTTGGTGAGTTAAAAGGATTCTAGTGCCTTAAAGGGGTATTCCAGGAAAAAACTTTTTTATATATATCAACTGGCTCCAGAAAGTTAAACAGATTTGTAAATTACTTCTATTAAAAAATCTTAATCCTTTCAGTACTTATGAGCTTCTGAAGTTAAGGTTGTTCTTTTCTGTCTAAGTTCTCTCTGATGACATGTGTCTCGAGAAACTCCCAGTTTAGAAGCAAATCCCCATAGCAAACCTCTTCTAAACTGGGTGTTTCCCGAAACAGGTGTCATCAGATAGGACTTAGACAGAAAAGAACAACCTTAACTTCAGAAGCTCATAAGTACTGAAAGAATTAAGATTTTTTTCATAGAAATAATTTACAAATCTGTTTAACTTTCTGGAGCCAGTTGATATATATAAAAAAGTTTTTTCCTGGAAGACCCCTTTAAATGGGCACTGTCAGATCCACGAAACATTTTATATGTTGTTACTGATAAAATTAAAGACCTTTTGTAATATGGTTGTTTAAAATCCTTTGAAATTTTAATAATGAAAATGGCTTCTGAAAACCCACCATTAGGGGTCCCCATATCTACTGGGACACTAACCAGTCCTGCAGCAGCATCAGGCTTATCCATAAGTCATGGACATAAGATGATTCATGGACAAGGCTGCATGAGCAGACCCACCAATCACCTCCCACCACAAGGGAGGGACACGCCCCCTTCCCCAAGAGGATTTCTAACACAGTGAGCTAAGGAAAAGAGGCATTTTTGTAATAAATTTAGGTGTTTGATGCATAAAAATTAGATGTACATGGTCAGGATTAAGTACCAAGTAACATATTATTAGGTAACATATTATTATGGTGTTTTTTTTGTGTGGGTTCTGACAGGTACGCTTTAAGTTTATAGGGACTGTAAAGAAAAGGTCTACAAATGGTACCAATTTTGTCTATAGGCTGTGGCTAGAATTGCAGTTCTACTGTTTAACAGCATTCAAGAATCCTTTAGAGTGTCAATGTCTTCCTTTGAAGGGGTTATCCAAAAACAGAAAAACTTAGATAAATTATTTCAAAACAGCACCACCACTGTCCTCAGGTTTTGTGTGGTATTGCAGCTCCTTTCCATTGAATTTAAAAGAGACAAGTTGTAATACCACACACCCGAGGACATGCGTGATGCTTTTTTTTTTTAAACAGAAATTAGTTGTTTTTCTATTTCTGGATAACCATTTTATCTCTGTCTAGTTTCAAGGAAATCAAAAAATTAAAGGGGTTATCCAGGAATAAAAAAAACACAGCTACTTTCTCTCAAAAACAGCTCCATGTCTGTCTCCAGGTTTGGTGTGGTATTACAACTTGGCTCCATTCACTTCGATAGAACTGAGCTGCAGAACCACACCCAACCTGGAGACAGACGGGGAGCGTTTTTTTGATAAAGTGGCTGTGTTTTTCTATTCCTGGATAACCCCTTTAATAGGAAATCTAAAGTTGAATTATGCTTCTTAAAAGGGGGGATCCGCAATAAGGTGGTTTTAGTACTTACCTGCCGGATAGTAATGCACATACTTATAAAGGATCCATGCTTGTGTTGGGGTTAAGTGGCTGTGTGGTGAGTCCACCATAATGTTGCTACTTTTTTGTGAAATGGGTATTTTCTGTTGGAGTTCCCTTCCTCCAACTACAAGTCCAAGGAAACTTTGTTTGTAAGTATGAGGTCACTTTTCTCCTTCTCACATATTAATCACCACACCCATTGCAGTACACCTGGGACAATTCCCTAGAGCCCTGTGGAGAATGATTCCACCCCCCACCCCCCCGCCCCAGCGGTCGCTTCATCCATTGAAGCAGACAGGCTCCCATTGAACAACTGACTAGTGATACTGTATAATGTCTCTGCCCACACTGCAACCTGGGAAAACCTGAGACTACACTCATTCTGTATGCTGTCAAAAATAAACTTTGGGGCAAAGATCACTGTAGCAAAGTGAAATAAAATAGTTCCTGGAATACCCTTTTAATCATGACATAAATCACCTGTTCAATATTTACTTGATTGAGTCATTTAAATATTACCTTATTATTATTAACTTATCAAAATAGTAATTCAATAGATGGAGGACATTTTCAGGTAAAAAAAAAAAAAAAAGTTCTGTCTTGCCACAGCCACCATAAACGGTAACTTTGGGGTGTTTCGCATACTGTTTATAAACCGAGCTTAAAGGGGTTATCCAGGAAAAAACTTTTTATATATATATCAACTGGCTCCAGAAAGTTAAACAGATTTGTAAATTGCTTCTATTAAATTTTTTTTAAACCTTTCAGTACTTATGAGCTTCTGAAGTTAAGGTTGTTCTTTTCTGTCTAAATTCTCTCTGATGACACCTGTCTCGGGAACCGCCCAGTTTAGAGCCAAATCCCCATAGCAAACCTCTTCTAAACTGGGCGGTTCCCGAGACACGTGTCATCAGAGAGCACTTAGACAGAAAAGAACAACCTTAACTTCAGAAACTCATAACTACCGAAAGGATTAAGATTTTTTAATAGAAGTAATTTACAAATCTGTTTAACTTTCTGGAGCCAGTTGATATATAAAACATTTTTTTTTCCTGGATAACCCCTTTAAAGGGGCATTCCCATCTTAACATTATGGCATATCCCAGGATATACCGTATTTTTCGCTCTATGGGACGGACCAGCGTATAAGACGCACCCAATTTATAGGTGCAAAATCTAAAAAAAATAAAGATTCTGAACCCAACAGTGGTCTTCAACCTGCGGACCTCCAAATGTTGCAAAACTACAACTCCCAGCATGTCCGGACAGCCGTTTCAGCCGTTTTCTCCAGTTTCAGCAAGCAGGCTGGAGGAGGTTGGGGGAGCCCTCAATCTTGTAATAGATGTGGGTACTAGAGTTGGCACTCGAGTCTGTCTGACATTTCTGGCATATTCTTTTGCTATGCAATAAATGTAAAGCTGGGATTACATTAACAGGGCTTATTTCAAACTGCATTTTCATTGGATGTTTTCAAAACAGGGTCTTTGTGGTCTGATTGGTTGGTATGGCTTTTTTTGTTAAATGGTATAGTGCAGCCTGCTATACAGAAAGAAAAGCCTCTGCATGTCCATCCATTGGAGGGATTCTTGGGGAAATCCTATTATCCTATATGTCTAATGAACACTGCAATGCAATGTAGTCTGAATGCAGGATAATAGAACAATTTGCAGTAACTCTTTCAGATTACCTAAGTAATCTGAAATCATATTAGACATAAATAATATGGGGTAGAAAGTAGTAAAGTAGAACATTCACTAAAGGAGTATTCTGGTATGTAATTTTTTTATATATTTTTCTGGGGATTCTGTAAAAATAAAATAATTTTTTTTAAAAAAGTGATGCTTACCTACCCCAGTCCCCTGCAGTTCCTGCTGGTCGAGCACCTTCATGTCCTCCACTTGTTAACTTATTGCTATTTTCTAAAGAAAACACTTAAACTCACTTTTTAAGGAACAATGGCCCTCATTTACTATTGCCAGCCCGACATGTTTTGTCGGGTTGTGCGCCAGATTCTGTCGCATTGCGCCAGACATTCTGTCTGCGCCAAATTTTGCACCAGAGTTGAAAACTCTCCATTTTGTTAAGAAAACCCAAAAAAGGGGCGTGGCGGCCAGGAAAAGGGGCATGGTCTCCAAAAAGGGGCGTGTTCCCGACATTATCACAAAAACCCAACATATTTACTAAGGTTTCCATAGAAAATGTGGTGGATTTGAGCTGAGGAAAACCCTACAGGTCAGAGCATGTGTAAAAAAAAAAAAAAAGCTAAATGTAGGGAAAGTGGAAAATGTAGGGAAACCTTAGTAAATACCGTGGAAAATAAATTGTAGGGAATTAAAACCCACAAAGAAACCTACACCTACCATTCTTAGTAAAGAAGGGCTAATGAGTATAGTTCTTCTTACAAATCACAGCAACGCAACCTAATTTCAGAACCATTACTATACACTGCTATGCCAAATAAAATATCTATTCCTATTTAGAACCCATTTAACATAGACACAATGCTGCAGTAAGAACTTGGAGATCTACTCCTGTTACTACACTGCCCAAAAAAATAAAGGGAACACTAAGATAACACATCCTAGATCTGAATGAATGAACTAATCGTATGAAATACTTTCGTCTTTACATAGATGAATGTGCTGACAACAAAATCACACAAAAATTATCAATGGAAATCAAATTTATCAACCCATGGAGGTCTGGATATGGAGTCACACTCAAAATCAAAGTGGGAAACCACACTACAGGCTGATCCAACTTTCATGTAATGTCCTTAAAAAAAGTCAAAATGAGGCTCAGTAGTGTGTGTGGCCTCCATGTGCTCGTATGACCTCCCTACAATGCCTGGGCATGCTCCTGATGAGGTGGCAGATGGTCTCCTGAGGGATGTCCTCCCTAGCATTGTCTTGCATTAGGAGGAACCCAGGGCCAACCGCACCAGCATATGGACTCACAAGGGGTCTGAGAATCTCATCTCGGTACCTAATGGCAATCAGGCTACCTCTGGTAAGAGCATGGAGGGCTGTGTGGCCCCCAAAAAATAACACCCCACACCATTACTGATCCACCACCAAACCTGTCATGCTGGAGGATGCTGCAGGCAGCAGAACGTTCTCCACGGCGTCTCCAGACTCTGTCACATGTGCTCAGTGTGAACCTGCTTTCATCTGTGAAGAGCACAGTGCGCCAGTGGCGGATTTGCCAATCTTGGTGTTCTCTGGCAAATGCCAAACGTCCTTCATGGTGTTGGGCTGTAAGCTCAACCCCCACCTATGGACATCGGGCCCTCATAACACCCTCATGGAGTTTGTTTCTGACCATTTGAGTGGACACATGCACATTTGTGGCCTTCTGGAGGTAATTTAGCAGGGCCCTGGCAGTGCTCCTCCTTGCACAAAATCGGAGGTAGCGGTCCCGCTCCTGGGATTTTGGCCTCCTCCACGTCTCCTGATGGACTGGCCTGTCTCCTGGTAGCACCCCCATGCTCTGGACACTACACTGACAGACACAGCAAACCTTCTTGCCACAGCTCGCATTGATCCTGGATAAGCTGCACTACCGTAGCCACTTAAGTAAAAGCACTGCCAGCATTAAAAAGTGACCAAAACATCAGCCAGGAAGCATAGGAACTGAGAAGTGGTCTGTGGTCACCACCTGCAGAACCACTCCTTTATCGGGGGTGTCTTGCTAATTGCCTATAATTTCCACCTGTTGTCTGTTCCATTTGCACAACAGCATGTGAAATTGATTGTCAATCAGTGTTGCTTCCTGAGTGGACAGTGTGATTTCACAGAAGTGTGATTGATTTGGAGTTACATTGTGTTGTTTAAGCGTTCCCTTTATTTTTTTGAGCAGTGTACATTCAGTGACTGCAATAAATAATGTAAAGATGAACATCCCGACAGATCAAAGCAGCATATTAAAGATTAACTACTGAAATTAAGCCGTATCAAGTTTCATATCCATTACCAGCAACATAGAGTATGGTTAAATGCATTGGGTAAGAGAACAAATAATTCATTCATTACTGGAAGTGCTTCCTATAAAGTAAATATACTCCTGAACATGTCTTTTAAGAGTATATGCCAGCTTAAAAGTGCTAGGCCGATCTGTAATAACCAATTTGGGCTTTAAGCTCCCATTAAACCAAAATAGGAATCATCAATTTGATGTTAATGTTGACAAGTTGAACATAAAAACTACGTGCACTTTTTGCTATTGCTTTTTGTAATGGTTCAATATAGGTAAAATAAAAATAAAGCAAATTTTCAAGAAAGCTTTTAGAGATGAGCGAACTTACAGTAAATTCGATTCGTCACAAACTTCTCGGCTCGGCAGTTGATGACTTTTCCTGCATAAATGAGTTCAGCTTTCAGGTGCTCCGGTGGGCTGGAAAAGGTGGATACAGTCCTAGGAGACTCTTTCCTAGAACTGTATCCACCTTTTCCAGCCCACCGGAGCACCGGAAAGCTGAACTAATTTATGCAGGAGAAGTTATCAACTGCCGAGCCGAGAAGTTCGTGACGAATCGAATTTACTGTAAGTTCGCTCATCTCTATAAGCTTCATTTAATATATCCTACTATGTTCTGTATGCAGGCTTAGGATAGGTTTCCACACAGGCATTTTTGGGGAAACTCCCACTGCAGCTTTTAAGCCAAAGCCAGAAGTGTATTCAAAAGGAACGGGAAACATAAGGAAGGACTTGGAAGGCTAGGTTCACACTGTGGAATTTCTGGGCAGAATTTCTGCTGGAGATCAAGCTGACGGCACTAGGACCACGTGGACTACATTGCCGTTCCCATAGATGGCAATGCATTTCTGAGCAGATCTCCCAAAAAATCCACCCAGAATGCATTGAAGTCTAGGGGGGCAGCAATGCAGTCTGCTCGGTCCTAGCACCGCCAGCTCAATCTCCAGCAGAAATTCTTCCCAGAAATTCTGCAGTGTGAACCTAGCCTTATAGTTCACCTTCCAACTAAATCCACTTCTGTCTGGCAAAAAAATAAAAAAATAAAAAACGGTTCCCCCCAAAATTCCCCAAAAAAAAGCCTGTGTGGAAAGCTAGCCTTGTGCAATCCCACAAACAACCCCTAGTTTGATCCTGCAGTCATTCCTTACAAAATTCCATTTGCCTCTCTTTTGCCGCCTGCAGGGAATAGGTCTTTAGAAAATGACCGATTGTTAAAATAAGCTTTTTCAATGTTATGAGAACTGTTCCTTACTTTGGTGAAACTACAGAGGTCCTAGAGTCCCAATGATAATGTGGCTGGACTGCCCGGATGGTGACCCTTTAGGATCTGACTACACACTGTTTGTAGATAGTATCCAAGAAAGACATTGGTCTGCATAGGAGTTGAAGACATAATAAAACTGTTTACAGGTGTAGTTTTTGAGGGTTTTTTTTTCTTCTTTTTTTTATAATTTATTAGAAATTTCATAAAAATTACAACAATGCTGATTAAGATATACCGTATTTTTCACCCTATAGGATGCTCCGGCATATAAGACGCACCCAATTTTAAATGAGGAAAATCTAGAATACAATGTAAAGTATAGATCACAGTGATCTTCAACCGGCGGACCTCCAGATGTTGCAAAACTACAACTCCCAGCATGCCCGGACAGCCGTTGGCTGTCCGGGCATGCCAGGAGTTGTAGTTTTGCAACATCTGGAGGTCCGCAGGTTGAAGACCACTGGTATAGGAAGTTGTACTCACCTGTCCCCGCCGCTCCAGACCCGTCACTGCTCGTCACCGCTGCCTTGGATGTCGCCCTCTACCGCTGTCGCCGCGTCCCCGGGGTGTCCCCGTCGCTCCGGAACATCTCTGCAGACGGGTATCCTCGGTCTCCATTGCCGTCATCACGTCGCTATGCACTCCGCTCCTGTTGGATGACGGGGCGGCGTGCGCGACGACGTGATGACGACGAAGGAGAGTGCTGGCCATGCAGGGGATCCCGGCACGGAGCAGACACCGAGGAGGCAGGTAAGGTCCCTCCCGGTGCAGCCGGGTTAGTGTCACTTCCGCTTCAGACGCGGCGGCCAGCTTTGATCGCCGCGTCTGAAGGGTTAATACAGAGCATCACCGCGATCGGTGATGTCCTGTATTTGCCGCGGGTCCCGGCCGTTGATGGCCGCAGGGACCGCCGCAATAGGTGTGTGTATTCGCCGTATAAGATGCACCAAGGGGAAGAAAAAGTGCGTCTTATACGGTGAAAAATACGGTAGACATCACAATGTTACACATCCAATCTTCAATTTTTCACTACATTGCTGTATGAACCAATAAAACGTTCCTCTTCCACATTTTGGAAAATGAAAGAGATCAGATCCAGCTCAATGCAGGTAAAATCAGGTTTAATCCATAGGACAAGGAAGGAACAAGTAACACGTTTCAAGCGCTGTAAGCGCTCTTAGTCATACCTTCCACATTTTATATTTTTTCCCAACTCCCACCCACCCTACCCCCGATCCCATTAGAAAAGGGGGAAATCAAATTCCAATACCATGAGAGCGACATATATTTCCTCACTCCTAATCATCTTATCTTCCATAACATTGTTAGTTTTTACAAAGGATTTACACGAGGAAGAATCATCTCTTACAATGTTTTCCCCCTTTTATTAAAGGGTCGAGCCCCCACCCACCCCCACCCCCACCCATTAAGAAAGGAGAGAGAGAGAAAAAAAGTTTTCAGTTGTTATTTCGGTTTTGGACTTCAGAGGAACAAGTATAATTTGCGAAATTTTATCTGGCTTTTTGAATTCTGGCAAATTGTATTGCTAAATTCTGTTTTTTTCTTTGATGTCTTTTCTATATGCTGGTTACATAAGGTTATGGGGATAACAGTGAAAAGTTATTATTTATTTAATGCTAAAACTTCCTTTATGAAGGAAAAGGTTTTTGAGAGGAGAATTCATTTTTTTAGCTTCTTGTTGGCAATAAAAGAATGGATTCAACTGTACAACCAATTAAAAAAAATAAATCAGTATTTTTACTGTGTTGTATATATAATTTTTATATATACATTCTATAATCTGGCATTAACACAGTTAAATATCTCATAGTAATGGCCGTTTTGGCCGTACCGGTGTTCACAGTGTTTTCTTCTTCGCACTCAGTGACGACATGCTGTTCTTTGGCTCAGCAAGCACTACAAATAGCAGCAGAGATAGGAAGCATCGTGACCTTTTGTTAGTTAATGTCATATTAGCAGCAGTGCTCTGATAGACCAGTTGCGTTCTTACTGCCAGACGCTTCCTCGGCGTCTTCTCTTCTCATTATGTGCAGAATTCATCTTGATTATGGTTGTGCCTCTATAGGTCTCAATGACATTAGCAACTTGTACAAAGGACGAATGACACAGGCCATAAAATCATCCCCATTTGGTGTTAAATATAACCTAATCTAAAAACCATGACGCATCAAAACAATTACATAAAAGGAACGGAAGGAAACCTAAAAGCCCTCAATATCAATGTAACTATGAACCTTTATGGGTAGATCTATAACTGGTCACAATAGAAACGAGTGCAGGTGTTACTGTATGTAGGTGGATTTAAAGGGGTACTCCGGCGCTAAGACATCTTATCCCCTAACCAAGGTCCCCGTGTGATGTCACGCTCTGCCCCCTCAATGCAAGCCTATGGGAGGGGGCGTGACGGCTGTCACGCCCCCTCCCATAGGCTTGCATTGAGGGGGCGGAGCGTAACGCCACACAGAGGTGGGGCCATGACTTCACAATGCTCCAGCCCCCGTGATGGCCAGTAATCAGACCTGGAACAAACATGCTCCGAGGACCGATTGTAACCGGGGCACTGCGTGCAAGAGAATGGGGGTCCCCAGCGGCGGGACCCCCGCGATCAGGCATCTTATCCCCTATCCTTTAGGGAGATAAGCTGCCATGCCCCCTCAATGCAAGTCTATGGGAGGGGGCGTGACAGTCATCACGCCCCCTCCCATAGACTTGCATTGAGGTGGCGTGGCCGTGACCTCACAAGCGGGGCTTGACCATGACGTCACACACCTCCGCCGCTGCACCCGACACTCTAAACGAATGGCGGGTGCAGCAGGGAGATCAGACATCTTGGATAGGGGATAAGAGGTCTAGGGACGGAGTACCCCTTTAAGCAGCTGAAATTCAACATGCCTGATGCTTCTCTCCTGCATCATCTGCTGTTGCCCGGGAGTCAGGAGGCCACCATGTATATTAGATGGTTGGCTGATCCTGACATAATTGGCAGGTTTGGCCAACACTTACCCAATGTGTATGGCCACCTTAAAATTTTTGTTCAGTTATGCCCCCAACAGTTCGCCATGAAGAGATGCAACTCATGCAGAGGCAACTGTACAATGCCCAGTGAATTCTGTTCCTATTATTTAGAAAAGGACTTGTACATAGTAGTCCTTGGGCATCGTACAGTTGCCTTAGGAACACGACTGCCCAATATAAGCTGAGTCTCTTTACACCTAACTGAGAAGAGCGTGTAGGACGGCATCACTAAACTGACAATTTAATATTTTGCGTCTCAAAGGTTTTCAAAGGGGTGTGGGAATGAGAAGTGGTAATTTGCCCTACATTGTACATTTGGTGCAAATTATTTGTGCACAACAGCCAGCCTTATGCCAGGTATAAGGACCCGATTATACAAGGCGATTATCAGTTGTATGGGCCGGCAAATGTCTGTTCATTGGCCGATTGGATTGTTTGGACAGTTCTCTTGAGAAGATTTCTCTGTGTAATAGAGGATGTGCAACCAATGACTGGTGGCATAATAGGGCTGCGCAAATTAACTAGCGATTGTCTCCCGTAATACCAAAGCCTTGTATGCATTTAATAGGACCATTAGGCTCAGCAGTCTGTCTAAAATAGCGCATGAGTTGCAGCACATTTATTGTGTAAAATGATATTTTGCATGCACCGTGTATTATTTTTGCTGTATGCACTATGCACTTTTTTTCCTTACATTCATAAATCCTATGACACCACTGATAATTCCCCTATCCCTAGTGTTCCTAGTATATGTGTCTGTGTGTGGCCCAAATAAATATACAGAAATGTATAGACAGGTACACTAATGCAGGCACAATAGTAATATAAGACTCATCTTACTTCTGTAACATGGCAAAAAAACACTAATTTTGTTTTGTCCCTGACTTGCTGGCAGAAACATTATTTCTGTGTTTTTATTGTTCTTTCTCTTCTCTGTGCATTCCAGTTTGGAAAAGTAATTAAATTTATGATCTAGGGAAATATGAATTACAAAAGGGAAATATATAGCTTATTCTTCCTGTATTCCAGGCGACATCTCAAGCCTTAAAGCTGTACTCCGCCCCTAGACATCTTATCCCCTGGCCAAAGGATCTCTCCTGCAGCACCCCCGTTTATCAGCTGCACAGAGGGGGGATCGGGGGACGGAGTATTGTGACGTTATGGCTCTGCCCCCTTGTGATGTCACGCCCCGCCCCCTCAATGCAAGTCTATGGGAGGGGGCGTGGTGGCCATTACGCCCCCTTCCATAGACTTGCATTGAGGGGGCGGGCGTGACGTCACCAGGGGTGGAGCCGTGACATCACGATACTCCATCCCCTGCATCGCCCGTCATCAGCCACAGAGCCATCCTCGCTCTGTGCAGCTGAGAAACGGGGGTGCTGCAGGAGAGATCTCAGGGGTCCCCAGCGGAGGGATCCCCACAATCAGACATCTTATCCCCTATCCTTTGAATAGGGGATAAGATGTCTAGGGGCAGAGTACCCCTTTAAAGAGGTACTCCAGTGGAAAACATTTTTTTTTTTTATCAACTGGTGCCAGAAATTTAAACAGATTTGTAAATTACTTCTATTTAAAAATCTTAATCCTTCCAGTACTTATCAGCTGCTGTATGCTCCATATTAAGTTCTTTTCTTTTTGAATTTCTTTTCTGTCTGACCACAGTGCTCTCTACTGACACCTCTGTCCATGTCAGGAACTGTCCAGATCAGGAGCAAATTCCCATAGCAAACCTCTCCTGCTATGGACAGTTCTTGACATGGACAGAGGTGTCAGCAGAGAGCACTGTGGTCAGACAGAAAAGAAATTCAAAAAGAAAAGAACTTCATATGGAGCATACAGCAGCTGATAAGTACTGGAAGGATTAAGATTTTTAAATAGAAGTAATTTAAAAATCTGTTTAACCTTCTGGCACCAATTGATTTTAAAAAATGGTTGTACACCGGAGTTCCCCTTTAAAAGAAATGCTATTACTCATTACATGCAGCATAGATAGATTGTTCTTATACTCTACAATCTTTTAACAAGCACATGCACTACTACACACAGCATGCTATTAAAACATAGGAAGATGAGGGATGTGCACTTGTAGATGTCAGCACTTTAGGGAAAATTTTAAAGGGGTTATCCAGGAAAAAAGTTTTTTTTTTATATATATATATATATATATATATATATCTCAATAGGCTCCAGAAAGTTAAACAGATTTGTAAATTGCTTCTATTAAAAAATCTTAATCCTTTCAGTACTTATGAGCTGCTGAAGTGGAGTTGTTCTTTTCTGTCTAAGTGCTCTCTGATGACATGTGTCTCGGGAATCACCCAGTTTAGAAGCAAATCCCCATAGCAAACCTCTTCTACTCTGTGCAGTTCCCGAGACAAGCAGAGATGTCAGCAGAGAGCAGAAATCAACAACTCAACTTCAGCAGCTGATAACTATTGAAAGGATTAAGATTTTTTAATAGAAGTCATTTACAAATCTGTTTAACATTCTGGAGCCAGTTGATATATATATATATATATATATATATATATATATATATATATATATATAACAATTATCATACAAAGCAGCACCTCCTCGTATCCAGGTGATTGGGTGCAAGCCCTTGAACCTCGGTGCTCCGGTCCTCTTTAGATATAAATGGATATAGGCAGCACACCAAAATGGGTGAAAAAAGTAAGTGCTTTTATTCCAAGGAAAATTGACAACGTTTCAGTGATCTCTCACCGCCATTTTCAAGTCACTTGAAAATGGCGGTGAGAGATCACTGAAACGTTGTCAATTTTCCTTGGAATAAAAGCACTTACTTTTTTCACCCATTTTGGTGTGCTGCCTATATCCATTTATATATATATATATATATATATATATATATATATATATATATATATAAATTCCTGGATAACCCCTTTAAAATTGATCTATCTATTAGTCTAGGTTCACACTGTGGAATTTCTGGGCCTAATTTCTGCCGGAGATCGAGTTGGCAGCACTAGGACTGCGTGGACTACATTGCCGTCCCCATAGATGGCAATGCATTTCTGAGCAGATCTCCCAAAAGATCCACCCAGAAACGCATTGCAGTCTATGGGAGCAGCAATGCAGTGTGCTCGGTCCTAGCGCCGCCTGCTCATTCTCCGGCAGAAATTCTGCCCAGTGTGAACCTAGCCTTAAGGTGCCCATATATCTTAGATCAGTGTCTCCAAACTGGAGACTGCCAGATTTTGGAAAACTACAACTCCCAGCATGCCCGGACAGCCAACGGCTGTCCGGGCATGCTGGGAGATGTAGTTTTGCAACATCTGGAGGTCCACAGTTTGGAGACCACTGCCTTAGACAGCTATTCTGCCCAACTCCAAACATCCCATTGCTTCTTTTCCTGGATATCTGCCTGTCCATGACATCTAATGTGAACAGGCACCTTTACCTGCAGGTATTTTTTCATAGTCCGGGTGCAATCAATATAAAAATAGATTGCGAAAACGTAAAGACACAAAAGAGTGCAGCCTGTGGATGTGGAGAACGGAAAAGGGACTGGGGTTATACAAAGGTCTCTGGACTTCTGTCTAATCCTTAAAATTAGAAGCGACAACAAGAATGGTAGAATAATAAGATTCTGCAAAGCCATTAGGACACTAAGTTGCTTGGAAACCAGCCACAGACGCAAGGCCGGAGCCTGGGATGAGTAATGCCTTAATGCACCTCACAGCAAACACTGTCCACCTGTGCACAGATGGCTGCCATCCTATTATGTATCCATGGTAGAGACAAATGACTTGTGTGCTGAGCTGCGAGTGGACAAGCAGGCAGCGCTTTTCCATTATTGATAGCCTGACAATGGAAAAACGGAAATAAACTGGGGTGTTGGAAAAAAGGAATCATGTAGTGACGCACTGGAGGCTAAGGAAAGAAGACAACAGCGGGAGCGGTCAACAACAAGATGTTTACTTTTACTATGCTACTACCTGAATGTTATTATTTATTACCTAAAAAAACATAAGTAAGGACAACAGGGACCGAAGCTTTAAAGGGGTACTCCACTGGAAAATATATCTTTTTTTAAATCAACTGGTGGCAGAAAGTTAAACAGATTTGTAAATGACTTCTATTTAAAAATCTTAAAGGGGTACTCCGCCCCTAGACATCTTATCGCCTATCCAAAGGATAGGGGATAAGATGTTAGATGGCCGCGGTCCCGCTGCTGGGGACCCCGGGGATCGCCGCTGCGGCACCCCGCCATCATTACTGCGCAGAGCGAGTTCGCTCTGTGCGTAATGACGGGCGATACGGGGGACGGAGCAGCGTGACGTCATGGCTCCGCCCCTTGTGACATCACGGACCGTCCCCTTAATGCAAGTCTATGGCAGGGGGCGTGATGACCGCCACGCCACCTCGTATAGACTTGTATTGACGGGGGCGGGCCATAACGTCACGAGGGGGCAGAGCCGTGACGTAACGATGCTTCGGCCCCTGTATTGCCCCTCATTACTTGCAGAGCGATCTCACTCTGCGCAGTAATGATAGCGGGGTGCTGCAGCAGCGATCCCCCGGGGTCCCCAGCAGCGGGACCCCGGCGATCTGACATCTTATCCCCTATCCTTTGGATAGGGGATAAGATGTCTAGGGGCGGAGTTCCCCTTTAATCCTTCCAGTACTTATCAGCTGCTGTATGCTACAGAGGAAGTATTTTTCTTTTTTGAATTTCTTTTCTGACTAACCACAGTGCTCTCTGCTGACACCTCTGTCCATGTCAGGAATTCTCCAGAGCAGGAGCAAATCCCATTAGCAAACTGGACAGTTCCTGACTTGGACAGAGGTGTCAGCAGGGAGCATTGTGGTCCGAAATAAAAGAAATTCAGAAAGAAACAAACTTCCTCTGTAGTATACAGCAGCTGATAAGTACTGGAAGGGTTAAGATTTTTAAATAGAAGTCATTTACAAATCTGTTTAACTTTCTGGCACCAGTTGACTTAAAAATAAAATTCCACCAGAGTACCCCTTTAGAGGTTCGGTCCCTGTTGTCCTTACACCAGGTTGTTTTTTTGGGGTAATAAATAATAACATTCTGGAGGTGTCAGCTGAGAGCACTGTGGTCAGAAATAAAAGAAATTCAAAAAGAAAAGAACTTCCTCTGTAGTATACAGCACCTGATAAGTACTGGAAGGGTTAAGATTTTTTAATAGAAGTAATTTACAAATCTGTTTAACTTTCTGGCACCAGTTGATTTAAAAAAGAAAAAAAATAATTGTTTTCCACCGGAGTACCCCTATAATCATTTACAAGCAAGAAAGTATTCATATCATGTTTCTGCCGTATGCCACCAGTATAAGTCACGTGATCAATAGGAGGTCCTTATAGTAGAAATAGTTTTATTTTGGTACCCCAATTATTTGAAGAGATTTATTGAAATAATATAATTTTTGCTATACTAATTTTATCAAGGTAGAATTGTAGACATAGAAAAACAGAACCTGAGAATTCTGAGAATAGTGTTACCCGACCATAGTGCTTCCAGCTGTTGCAAAACTACAACTCCCAGCATGCCTGGACAGCACTTTTGATTTGACCTATCTTGTTCATTGACCATGATTTCTTCTATGCTGCCCGTCATGGCCTCCGCCTATTTTTTGAAGTAATTGAACTCTACCTGACATGACCTTTCACTTTCTGACAATGATCTTGCTTTCTTGCCTTGATACTTCTAATTGTTACCCCTGCTCTACTGCCTTGGTACTACTAATTGTTACCCCTGCTCCACTGCCTTGGTACTACTAATTGTTACCCCTGCTCCACTGCCTTGGTACTACTAATTGTTACCCCTGCTCCACTGCCTTGGTTCTGCTAATTGTTACCCCTGCTCCACTGCCTTGGTACTACTAATTGTTACCCCTGCTCCACTGCCTTGGTACTACTAATTGTAACCCCTGCTCTACTGCCTTGGTACTACTAATTGTTACCCCTGCTCCACTGCCTTGGTACTTCTAATTGTTACCCCTGCTCCACTGCCTTGGTACTGCTAATTGTTACCCCTGCTCTACTGCCTTGGTACTGCTAATTGTTACCCCTGCTCTACTGCCTTGGTACTGCTAATTGTTACCCCTGCTCTACTGCCTTGGTACTACTAATTGTTACCCCTGCTCCACTGCCTTGGTACTACTAATTGTTACCCCTGCTCCACTGCCTTGGTACTACTAATTGTAACCCCTGCTCTACTGCCTTGGTACTACTAATTGTTACCCCTGCTCCACTGCCTTGGTACTACTAATTGTAACCCCTGCTCTACTGCCTTGGTACTACTAATTGTTACCCCTGCTCCACTGCCTTGGTACTACTAATTGTAACCCCTGCTCTACTGCCTTGGTACTACTAATTGTTACTTCTGCTCTACTGCCTTGGTACTACTAATTGTTACCCCTGCTCCACTGCCTTGGTACTACTAATTGTTACCCCTGCTCCACTGCCTTGGTACTACTAATTGTTACCCCTGCTCCACTGCCTTGGTACTACTAATTGTTACTTCTGCTCCACTGCCTTGGTACTACTAATTGTTACTTCTGCTCCACTGCCTTGGTACTACTAATTGTTACCCCTGCTCCACTGCCTTGGTACTACTAATTGTTACCCCTGCTCCACTGCCTTGGTACTACTAATTGTTACCCCTGCTCCACTGCCTTGGTACTACTAATTGTTACCCCTGCTCCACTGCCTTGGTACTACTAATTGTAACCCCTGCTCTACTGCCTTGGTACTACTAATTGTTACCCCTGCTCCACTGCCTTGGTACTTCTAATTGTTACCCCTGCTCCACTGCCTTGGTACTGCTAATTGTTACCCCTGCTCTACTGCCTTGGTACTGCTAATTGTTACCCCTGCTCTACTGCCTTGGTACTGCTAATTGTTACCCCTGCTCTACTGCCTTGGTACTACTAATTGTTACCCCTGCTCCACTGCCTTGGTACTACTAATTGTTACCCCTGCTCCACTGCCTTGGTACTACTAATTGTAACCCCTGCTCTACTGCCTTGGTACTACTAATTGTTACCCCTGCTCCACTGCCTTGGTACTACTAATTGTAACCCCTGCTCTACTGCCTTGGTACTACTAATTGTTACCCCTGCTCCACTGCCTTGGTACTACTAATTGTAACCCCTGCTCTACTGCCTTGGTACTACTAATTGTTACTTCTGCTCTACTGCCTTGGTACTACTAATTGTTACCCCTGCTCCACTGCCTTGGTACTACTAATTGTTACCCCTGCTCCACTGCCTTGGTACTACTAATTGTTACCCCTGCTCCACTGCCTTGGTACTACTAATTGTTACTTCTGCTCCACTGCCTTGGTACTACTAATTGTTACTTCTGCTCCACTGCCTTGGTACTACTAATTGTTACCCCTGCTCCACTGCCTTGGTAATGCTAATTGTTACCCCTGCTCCACTGCCTTGGTACTACTAATTGTTACCCCTGCTCCACTGCCTTGGTACTGCTAATTGTTACCCCTGCTCCACTGCCTTGGTACTACTAATTGTTACCCCTGCTCCACTGCCTTGGTACTACTAATTGTTACCCCTGCTCCACTGCCTTGGTACTACTAATTGTTACCCCTGCTCCACTGCCTTGGTACTACTAATTGTTACCCCTGCTCCACTGCCTTGGTACTGCTAATTGTTACCCCTGCTCTACTGCCTTGGTACTACTAATTGTTACCCCTGCTCCACTGCCTTGGTACTACTAATTGTTACCCCTGCTCCACTGCCTTGGTACTACTAATTGTTACCCCTGCTCCACTGCCTTGGTACTACTAATTGTTACCCCTGCTCCACTGCCTTGGTACTGCTGTTAGACTTCGACTTAATGAGTCCCCACAGTCTCTTTTGGTGCTGTTACATAGAGGTTGTCTCTTGTACCTATTTGCCATACTACAGTAAGTGATGTAGACATACGAGGGAACAGTCCCTCTCACTTGGAACACTTTAAGCCTGACAGATGCAGATTCCACTCTGCAGTACTTGGTCCAGTCTTTTGGCCTTTAATGTGTATCCAGAGTAACCTTCCAGGACACAAGGTATTGTATGTCATTTTAGAGATGAAGACCTTGGATTATTATTATTTTCATGATTGTTCCTACATTAACATTGCTAGTTTGTTTTGTTGACCTTGAGCTTAAGAAGAGTAACACAAGACATGGAGAGAAATGCTCATGCGTCATCCTACTCTAACCTTGTCTTTCTCTTTCGATCCTATAGCAAGTGTTATTCCGAGTATTTAGCCTTCATTATGGCTATGGGTTCTGCCAACTAGGCCAACAATATCTAAACTCATGTGACCTTCTCAGTTGGTCTCCTAGGCTATTCCTTTGCTTCTCAGATAATCTGCTTTTTTACACATTAAAATTAAGGTTCTTCTTAATAAATGTATCCATATTTAGATTTCATCTTCAAGAGTGACAGCTGTTTCCTGAGCAACTTCTTTCTATTGTCTGTACTTCAACTACAATCCCTATCATATTTTAATGCTTGACCTTTTATTAACCATGATGGGAGTCTGTGCACTGTAAACCCTACCGATTGCTAGAAGATCATTAAAGTAATGTAAATGTAATGTATTAAAGTGATATGCATTCATGCAGCATGTTCAGATGACAGACTTGGAGATACAAATTTGAGACAGAGGGCAAAATGTTCACCAGAGGCCCCCAAAAGATAATATCTTCTAACAGAACAAAGGGGCATTTTAGAAGATGTGTAAAGGTGAAGCTTTCTTCCCAAAAAAAAATAGATTACCAAACACATTTGCTCTTAAGATGATTCCAATGCACCAAGAATGGTCATCATTTTCTTGAGTGTATTTTGAGACATGAGATTTATATTTAAAGGGGCACTCCGCCCCTAAACATCTTATCCCCTATCCAAAGGATAGAGGATAAGATGTCTGATTGTGGGGGGCTTTAGCGGCAGACCCCTGCGATCTTGGCTGCGGCACCGGATGACTGGTGATGCAGGGCGGAGGCTCATGACGTCACGGTCACGCCCCGCTCGTGACATCACAGCCATGCTCCCTCAATGCAAGTCTATGGGAGGGGGCGTGACGGCCGTCACGCCCCCTCCCATAGACTTGCATTGAGGGAGCGTGGCTGTGACATCATGAGTGGGGCGCGGCTGTGACGTCACGAGCCTCCGGCGCTGAATCTAACACTCTTAACGAACGCCGGGTGCAGCAGCTGCGGGACCCCCACAATCAGACATTTTATCTCCTATCCTTTGGATAGGGGATAAGCTGTCTAGGGGCGGAGTACCCCTTTAAGCTCGCAAGTATTACTTGGCCAATGTTCCTCTATCAATAAAATAATTTCCTTGATATATGTAAGCGGCATGAATGTGTACATTTTCTAAAGCTGTTTTCTGATGCATGTACTGGACTGTTAGGGATTCATTGAGAAACAGGGACAAAATATTTCTAACAGTTTGAAAATATTTGTTTGCAGAGAACCTGGACGCCATGATAGCTGTACAGACAAAGAACAAGCTCGGAAAGAATTCAGAGACGCACAGTAACAGAGTGCTAGCAGGTATGTCAGCCAGCGTAATGTGTTGTTTGTGCATTGGCTTCTATAATTATTGTAATAAGCAGATAGGATGCCTAGAATTTTCCAGTAAACATGTACTGACACAGGCTACAATAATTGCTGATTCTTAGTCAATATTCATACTCCGCTACAGTATAGCAGCACTATATATGCAGTATAGCAGCACTATATATGCAGAACATTTCAGTCTTTTATACTGAGGCCAATAGAAAATCAGTTATTGTTCCATTTGCATCTAATATCTTTATATGAAGAAAGAGAAGATACTTATCCTACAGATTTATGGTAACGTTAAAGGGGTTATCCAGGAAATTTTTTTTTTATATATATATATCAGCTGGCTCCAGAAAGTTAAACAGATTTGTAAATTACTTCTATTAAAAAATCTTAATCCTTTCAGTACTTATGAGCTTCTGAAGTTGAATTGTTCTTTTCTGTCTAAGTGCTCTCTGATGTCACGTGTCTCGGGAACCGCCCAGTTTAGAAGCAAATCCCCATAGCAATCCTCTTCTAAACTGGGCGGTTCCCGAGACACTTGTCATCAGAGAGCACTTAGACAGAAAAGAGCAACCTTAACTCCAGAAGCTCATAAGTATTGAAAGGATTACGATTTTTGAATAGAAGTACCGTATTTTTCGCCGTATAAGACGCACTTTTTCTTCCCCAAAACTGGGGGGGAAAAGTCAGTGCGTCTTATACGGCGAATACACCCCTATCGCGGCGGTCCCTGCGGCCATCAACGGCCGGGACCCACGGCTAATACAGGACATCACCGATCGCGGTGATGCCCTGTATTAACCCTTCAGACGCGGCGATCAAAGCTGACCGCCGTGTCTGAAGGGAAAGTGACACTAACCCGGCTGTTCAGTCGGGCTGTTTAGGACCGCCGCGATTTCACCGCGGCGGTCCCGAACAGCCTGACTGAATAGCCGGGTTAGTGCTTACAGGACACCGGGGGGCACCTTACCTGCCTCCTCGGTGTCTTCTCCGTTCAGGGATCCCCTGTATGACCGGCGCTCTCCTTCCTCGTCATCACGCGAGGATACCCGGCCGGCAGCAGAGACGTTCCGGAGCGACGGGGACACGGCGACAGCGATGGAGTGACATCCAGGACAGCGGTGACTGGTCCAGAGCGGCGGGGACATGTGAGTATTGCCTTCTATGCAGTGGTCTTCAATCTGCGGACCTCCAGATGTTGCAAAACTACAACTCCCAGCCGTTGGCTGTCCGGGCATGCTGGGAGTTGTAGTTTTGCAACATCTGGAAGTCCGCAGGTTGAAGACCACTATTGGGTTCAAATCTTTTTTTTTTTAGATTTTGCCCCTAAAAATTGGGTGTGTCTTATACGCCGGTGCGTCCTATAGGGCGAAAAATACGGTAATTTACAAAACTGTTTTACTTTCTGGAGCCAGTTGATATATAAAAAAAAGTTTTTTTCCTGGATAACCCCTGAACATAGGCAGAGTTAAAAAAAAAATATATATATTAGAGTTAGTATTGAGAACCAGGTTCTATCCAGCGGTCCCTTAAAACTTACTACAAAAAGCATCTAAAGGTCAGGAATGTATTTCCTATGGGACTGCAGTGAAAACGGTTATGGCTTTCTTCCTTGGTGTTGTCACTACCTATTTTTAAGCCAAAGCTGTCTCCACCAAAATGGTCACTGAACTGCTGTCACTATAGAATGCATCGCCATAAATGCTTTCAATTTGTACCTTCCAAATTTGTCTGGATTTCTTTTTTTTTTTTTTAAATGTTATTCCGGCCATGCAAGGATGAAAGAGGCATTCTGGGGTTTTCTGTAGCCTAGGACCCCAACACCTCTGTGGTCTGAATGCCTGCCCCTTTGTTGTTTGATGAACATGTAGGGCTAGGTTTACAGTGCTGAGCTCTGCTTAAATCCCATGCGTGGGTGATCATTTCCTATTATGGCGCAAGCGATAGGGGGTGAGAGGGTAAAAGCCACAGCCTCCGTTCTCCCCACCAGAATGACAGCACCCAGAGGCAACAATAGGCAACTGCTCCTGTCTCTCTGTCGGCACAGGTGCGGTAAGTGTGATAACAGAGGCTTCGGCTACAACCGCTCACCGCGCCTGCGCCACAATTGGTAACAAGGATTGTGCTTTAAGCAGGGCTCGGCGCTATGAGCATGGTGCTGCATGTCCCTCAAACATCAAGTGAACAGGCGATCAGACCACAGGGGTGTTGTAGCCCTAGGGCCCAGAAGATCCCAAGCCATGTCTTTGGGCACATGCATGGCCAGAATAACATTGAAATAAAGAAAGACAGACTAGACAAGTCTGGAAAGTATGACATGAAAGCTGTTATTCCAATGTATGCTACAGCGCCTGTGTTTTAGTGACCATATTGGGGTTGGCAGATTTAATTTAAGGGGCTCCTTCAGCGATAACACCTCTCTGATGTTATGTAAATTATCGCTGTAGATTCAAATCTTAAGCCCCCCAGGTATCTTCAGAAGAGGGGATCTGAGCCTCCCTTCCTCTTCTCCCCCTCAATGGAACTATCGAAACTAGATTAATACAGGGCTTGGCTATTTTCAATAATGGAGCAGTAGTTGTTTATATATGTGACCCCTACTCCAGGAGACTTGGGACCCCATTCTTGGGATAATAGATAGGGGATAAGTGTTGTTGGAGGGACAACCAGGTGATGCTTCTCAGCCAATCACAAGGTGCTCAGGGTTGCATCAACACCTGGTCCAACTTATTATGTCACTGGCTTAAAATGATGTTCATTTGTTTGTTTATAGAATAAATAAATGCAACTATTGGAATCCTTTCTAATATTTTAAGCAGTTAAAGACAGAACATATATTTTTAGGGTCTTAAAGCGGTACTCCGCTGCTCGGTGTTTGGAACAGACTGGAGCTCGTGATGTCATAGCCCCACCCCTCATGATGTCACACCCCACCCCCTCAATGCAAGTCTATGGGAGGGGGCGTGACGGCGTCACGCCCCCTCCCATAGACCTGCATTGAGGGGGCGGGGAGTGATGTCAAGAGGGGGCTATGACGTCACTAGCTCTCGACACCGGCTCCAGGGTTTGGAACCGTTAGTTCCAAACGCTGAGCAGCGGAGTACCCCTTTAACTAATTTCCCTTGCTCCACTAGTAGTGTCTGGTTCTTGAATACTCATAATCTATGTCATCCATCATGGCTTGTACATTTTTTGTCACTTGTCCCTCATCAGTCATCAATCATCCCATACCATTTTTGTACCATTTTTTCCCCCAGACATCACAGTCTTGTTTGAAGGTACATCGCTACATCAATCAATACCAGTCTCTCTATTATTAGAACCAAATACAAAGTGCAAGCGTTTTTATATTTTAACTTTATAAAGGTCAGTTTTGAGGTTTTAGGAATCTTTTATTGACCCCTAAAGGACATGCTGAAAATAATTAAAACTTCTTATATTAGAGATAAGGTTGGGTTTTCGTCAATACAAATACTCAATGCTTATGTACTAAAGATATACAAAGCTTTTATTTACATAGTAGGACATATTTTTACCATGCTTTAGCGCTAGCTGAATACTTTAGAACGCCATTCTTACGTGTTCCAAGATGAAGGTTAGAAGAAAGTTGAGTATACGCACTTTGCCAAGAACTGAATAATTTATTGAACAGTCTCTTCAGATAAGCTCTATCTTCTCTTGACAAAACAGATCAGGAATCCGATAGCACTAAGGAAGCTGCAGCCAATATGGAAAAGGAATATGAAAAATTAAAGGATTCTACAAAACCAGAGGAGCCAAAAGAAACCGAAGAGAGTAACAATCACAAAGGTAAATTTAGATAAGTGCTGAATAACCTTATACACATATTTCATTATTTATGGAGGTGGAGGGAAAGTGTAAGGCCATGTTCCCTTGTAGAGACGCATGTGCAATAGACAGAACAGTAACAAAGAGGATCTAGTATTTGGTTTTCATGATTGTATTATTGTAAAGAAATATACATTACTATAAAAACGGTATCGTGAGTTTTGTATATTCAGTGTTGTATATGCAGCATCTTTAGGGAAGTGAGATGTGTGTCAATGCCCAAACCCAAACTCGTGCCCCTCTTTATATGGTGTGGTTGCAAAGCACCAGGAAGTTTTTTTTTTTTTTTTAATGATATTAACAATTCACGCTTAGTTCAAGTTATGGCTAGCTTAAAGGGGTATTCCAG